>NW_012119532.1:154439-154855 GCF_000951035.1 Colobus angolensis palliatus
TTTTTCTCAGCGTCTCTGTTGTGGCAGTCATCAATAAGAGCCTGTCAGGTCAGATTTTGGACAGATTTTTGTAATTCTGCAAAAAAATGTTACTGGGATTCTGGTAGGGATTGCGTTGAATCTGCAGCTCACTTTGGGTAGTATTGTCTTCCTAACAATAGTGATTCTTCCTATCCATGAAAATGAAATATCTTCCCACATATTGATGTCGTCTTTAATTTCATTCAGTAAAGTTTTGTAGTTTTCAGGGTATAACCCTTAGACATTTTTGGTTAAGCTTATTCCAAAATATTTTATTCATTTTGATGTTAATGAGAATGAAAATTCTTTTCTGAATTTCCTTTCAGATTGTTCATTGTTACTGTATAGTCTAAAGAATGATCTAGAAAGAGTGAAGGGCACAGGCAAAAGCTAGT
>NW_012119532.1:155310-158239 GCF_000951035.1 Colobus angolensis palliatus
ATCCAGGCCATCTGGAGCAAAGAACATAAAGTCACAGCTGATGTTGTCAGAGGGAAGGGAAAATCCTGGTCTGTGGAAGGGCCACAGTGACCCTGTGAGCTAAGTCACAACACTGAAGTCCCAGCCAAATCCCTGCTGTGTTCACTGATCTGGAGCCTGAGACATTCACCTATTTCTCCAATCATAAGCTTTGGACCCTGACTCTCCCATGACAGGCGCAGCCTCTTCTCTCTCATTGTTGATCAACCCTAAGCCTACTGTTAGGACTCATGGCCAGCTTAGATGTCCAGGGATAAGGGTCTCTGTACTTGCACCTGAGAGGGACTGGGATGCCTGGCCTCTGGCCATGTGTATTTGGGATGGCAGCCTGGCTCACAGAGGAACAGAAGATACTCACAGAGGATATTCAGGGTGACTGGGTCACTGCGACTGGAACTCCATGGTTTCTTCATTTCACATTCATAGGGTCCTGCAGTATCCTTTGTGACACCAAATAGAGTGAGGGTCCTGTTGTTTTCGGACAGCTGCCACTTGTGACTGATAGGGAGGCTCTGACCCTTTATCCACCACAGGTAGCTTGCGTCCTGAGTGTCAGGATCACAGAATAAGATCACAGTCTCCACGGCCTCCCTGGGGTTTAAGTTGCTGCTGGAGATGGAGGGCTTGGGAGTCTCCACTGTGCAGATAACAGAGAGAAGATTGCCCTGTGTGGCACCTTTGATTCCTCCAAAGACATTTTTCAATCAGAGATGGCATTTCCCACTTCAGCCCACCCAAGTCCTTAAAACCCCATGACAGGTGTGCGTGTTACAAGACAGATGCATAGCAATCTGAGGGCTCAGAGATTGTGAGGCTGCCTGCTTTATGTGGGAGAAGCACAGACTTTCTCAAGTGTGAATTGAGCGGCAGCATTGCGTCATGGAAAAACATGGGTCCAGCAGTCACAGCCCCTGGTGCCTCTCTGAGTCCCTCCCTCTCCAACTGCCTGCCTGGCCCACCTTGTGATCCTCACCTGGAGCATGCAGTGCTAGAATAGTCATAGTTTCAGTCTTACTTTGCCCCCAAGGTATGTTTTGTCTGCAGCTTCCCTTTCCAAGTGCATCCTAGAGATGGATGATGGAACTTCCCATTGTCCTTAAACCCTTTGGGTAGTGGGAAGTCTGGCCTGGGACTGGGTACTTCAGCAGAAATAACACAGGGGAGACCAGAGTCAAGCCTGGAGGTCAGTTCAGTCATCAGGAAATGGAGCTACAAGGTGGGGCAGTTTTCCCAGCTGTCTCATAGTGACTGACTTGAGCCAGTGACCTCTAAAGATTGAGCAGAGTCCAAGAAATGACCTACAAAGAGTGAAGGAGACAGGCAAGAGCTGATAGCTTTGGACGAAGACCATGTTCCCTGTCCTCTGTCCATGATGTTCCCTTCCCCCTGTAGAGGGCAGGTGAGGACCATGTGGATCTTTCTAGAAATACAATGTGGATGCTTGAAAATGTAGAACTGACTGGTGGAAAAGGCGAGCGTGAACTGATGATGGAAGTCTGGCCCTCATGGACCACACGTGTTTGGTGGCTATTAGGCCAATATTTGGGAAGAAGTCTTGCAGATACTTTCTCTAATTAGACATTCTACTCTCTGATTCTGTGAGTTTGACTACTCTCTGTACCTCATCTCAGCGGATTCCAGAGTGAATCAGAGAGTAGAATAGTAGTTTCCAGGAGCTGGGGTCGGGGGAATAGGGCATTGTTCCGTGGGTGTGCGCTTTTAGTTATGCAGAATGAGGAGGTTCTAGAGATCTCTTGTAGAGCTTCATACCTATAGTTCATACAGAAAAAGTGTTCCTTATGCAGAAACCTTAAAACTAAGTATTTTGGAGTTCTAACTTTTCTTTATATTGGAATATTTGCAGCATATGTACTGGGTTAGCATCCCAAATCTGAAAAATTTAAAATCCAAAATGCTCCTGTGAGCACTTCTTTTTAGCATCACATCAGTGGTCAGAAGTGTTGGATTTTGGAGCATTTCAGATTTTGGATTTCTGGATTTGGGATGCTCAATTTGTAATACTGTAATTTTCCCATAAAAAGTTGTCAGGAGTTTAGACCTCATGTTATGTTCTGACTCTAGTAACAAAACAAAACAAAATTTGGAGGAAACATTAAAATGTTGTCATAAGTGGAAATTTTTACATCTAAGATCAATTGCTGGTAGTAGTATTTCTCTTGATACCCAATTAAGGTTTAGGTGTGGAGTGAATTCCAGCAGGATCACATTCTGCTCAAAGAAAGATGCCAAAGGTGATTTGAAATTAGCAATTAAGCAGAGAGAGTCCCGTTAAAAGGACAGAACTGGTCAGTGTGTCAATTACATAAAGGGAGGAATGATGCTGACTTAAAAGAAGAGATGTGTGTTATGTTAGTAAATATAGAAAGAACTCCCTATTTCTAATTTCTGTGCAGAATTAGGAAAAATGGGGAGGAGCGCAGAACAGGTATGTGAAATGTTTTCTTCATTTTCTCTCAATCTCAGGAAATACAACTACAGTTTCAGTTTGTGTGAATTAGGAAGAGTCTAAGTGAGACGCCAATGGCTCATGTGTCCCCCACACGAAGAACCCCAACTTAAGAAAATGGCATCATCATGAGAAAACAATTGCCCACTAGAGAAAGCTGGAAAGATCTCAATTTGATACTCTAAAATCACAATTAAAAGAACTAGAGAAGCAAGGGCAAACACGTTCAAATGATAATAGAAGGCAAGAAATAACTAAGATCAGAGCAGATCTGAAGGAGGTAGAGACACAAGCCCTCCAAACCATCCATGAATCCAGGAGCTGGGTTTTTGAAAAGATCAACAAAATTGATAGACCACAGGCAAGACTAATAAAGAAGAAAAGAGAGAAGAATCAAATAGATGCAATAAAAAAGGAGAAAGG
>NW_012119532.1:159705-160399 GCF_000951035.1 Colobus angolensis palliatus
GACAATCCTAAGTCAAAAGAACAAAGCTGGAGGCTACCTGACTTCAAACTATACTACAAGGCTACAGTAACCAAAACAGGATGGTACTGGTATCAAAACAGAGATATATAGCAGTGGAACAGAACAGAGCCCTCAGAAATAATACCACACATCTACAGCCATCTGAACTTTGACAAACCTGGTAAAAACAAGAAATGGGGAAAGGATTCCCTATCTAATAAATGGTGCTGGGAAAATTGGTTAGCCATAGTAGAAAGCAGAAACTGGATCCTTTCCTTACTCCTTATAGGAAAATTAATTCAGGATGGATTAGAGACTTAAACGTTAGACCTAATACCATAAAATCCCTAGAAGAAAACCTAGGTAATACCATTCAGGACATAAGCATGGGCAAGGACTTCATGTCTAAAGCACCAAAAGCAACAGCAACAAAAGCCAAAATTGACAAATGGGATCTAATTACACTAAGGAGCTTCTGCACAGCAAGAGAAACTACCATTAGAGTGAACAGGCAACCTACAGAATGGGAGAAAATTTTTGCAATCTACTCATCTGACAAAGGGCTAATATCTAGAACCCACAAAGAACTCAAACAAATTTACAAGATAAAGACAAACAACCGCATCAAAAAGTGGGCAAAGGATATGAACAAACATTTCTCAAAAGAAGACATTCGTACAGCCAACAGACACAT
>NW_012119532.1:161704-167659 GCF_000951035.1 Colobus angolensis palliatus
ATTTTAAAATTAAAAAAAATCTCTAACCCCTGATCCACAAGGGAGGCTGATTTGAGTAATAATAACCCTCCATCCTCCTATATGGCAGACTTGGAGTCATTAAAATCTTTCTTTACTGCAAATCACCATCAGGATAAATTGGTTTTGTTTGTGCAGGAGGCCAGAGAATTACTCTGGGAATTATAAGAGTGGATGGAGGAGCTGCCTATCCCTGTACCATGATCTTGTCCACAGATCAGCCTCACAAAGGGAAAGAGGCCTGGATGGGGATACAGTGGAAGCTTATTCTCTTAGTGACCTGGAGACATTGGCTCGAGATGAAGCCTGGCAGGAGTGGCAACTCCAGGTGATTTCTGTGCCTTTCCCATTTCCTGGGAAGTGGGCCATTCCACAGTGTTAGCAGGAAGGGAATAGGACAGTCAGCCTAGTTAGAGGGATTGTCTGGGGAAGGCCTAGAGGTGGAGGAAGAAGCTGTGCAGGACAGGGCTTGCCAGTTAGAATGAAGTGGGAGGAAGATGAGGGCACAGAGAAGCGGAGAGAGGCAGAGACAGCATGGCAGTGAACAGTGGGGGCTACAGTGACTTCAGAGACTCCAGAGACCATATGGTACCAGTTCCGCAGTCCAGGACCAGGGAGCCCTCAAAACCCTCCAGTGGCCAAAGAGCTTCAGACTTACATGAGGTGGGGTATCTTTAAGGGCAAGAGGTAGTGGGGGGATGACAGATGGGTGTCAGCCTCTGAAGGACAAGGGAAAGGTGTGGCTAGACCTCCTAGGATTCTGCATCTGAGATCCAGTCTCTAAAGAGGTTATGGATCATTCATTTCTTCATTCAATTCCTGCATTTGTTATGTGAGAGCACCTAAGTGTGTGTCTCTCACTGGGCCCGTGCTGGTGCAGGGTGTGAGTGGGGAAAGAAAACAAGGTCCTCTCCTTTATCCTGTCATGCCAGTGACATAGACACTTTGGGAAACAGGATTTTGGGTTCAGTGATAGGGGTTAAGATCTGAGGGAGAGGCCTGGACATTTTTTGCACTGACTCTGATGGTTGAGGCAGGTGATTTAGTTCTGGAGTACATACTAATCAGCTGACCATTTGCTCTCACTCCTCTGAGGTTTGGATGCCTAAGAAGAGAGAATTTGAGCCAATAAATGACTGTGGGGTCCTTGGAATCCAATAAGCCCTCACTTCTGGTGGAGGAGAGGATGGGCCTGTGGCTGCAGACAGACCTCATGTGACCCTGATCTGCCTTTTGTGTTTGCATGATTCTGGTTCAGTGACTGTGCCTTCCTGTGCCTCAATTTTCTCTGTCAAATAAGCTAAATGGCAAATGGACTGTGGCTTTTCATGCTATCTATGACTAAATTGTAAATTATTCACAGTCACCTGACCTAATGCTTGGCGCAGTAGAGGTGTTCACACAAACAGCATTTATTATTATTCACTTCCATGAGAGAGCACCTTTACGTCAGATCCCTGTGGAAAAGCTGCTGCCAGGCACATTTTCTCTCTTCTGTTTCTGCTTCTGGGGACATGAGACTTTCTATGGAGTGTCCTAAGCCTCACAAGGCAGTTGGCTGATGGCCTACAAAGCTTGTCTTTCTGTCCTCTCCACTCTGAGTCTCAGGTGAAGAAAGCTCTGTCCTTGCCCAGATGAGGTTCTGAGGGCTGAGCCCTGGCTGGTGAGCAGCTCCAGGAGACACAGTCCTCAGACAGCTGGTAAATCCCTGGTCCCAGTAAGCCCAGCCACAACCCAGCCCTGGTACAGGCTCCTCAGCTTTATCTGGAGTAAGGATTTAGGGACAATAGTCTGGGGTTGAGGTTTCTAGGGCTGAGCTTCTCTGAAAGTATCTCAAGGGGCCTCTTAGGCAAAACCCTACTCAGTTCTCCAGGGTCTTTCTCAGGGTCAAGTTTATGAAGAGGACTTGAGGTGCTTGGCTGAGACTGATCTCCTCCTGCTGTGCACCCCCATCAGACTGTCCTTCCTGTGTAGCAAGTATCTGCAGAGTCTGGAGGCAGGAAAGGAATTCTGATCTCCTGAAGTTTGTCTCCTCTGTGTGTGTCCTGCACTAAATGCCGAAACCCCAACATGGGATATAACGCAGAGAGGGACATAGGCACAGTCCAGGCCTGACCATCCTGTGTGTGCAAAGTAGAAGTGACCCCCACCCCCGAACACCCAGGGATCATGTGGAATCACTCACAGTATAAGGTGAAATGTCCAGTTACTCCTTTAGTCCCATCACCTCGCTGTGTGATTTGAATGGTGTAGGATCCTGTGTCATTCTGAGTGACATTCTGGATCAACAGGGATGCATTGGAATATATTGTTTCTCGTCCACTGTATGCAGGCCCAGATATAATCATTTCAGTGTCTATTGTATATGCTGTAATGTAATGGTAGAGGTCCATTATTTGCCCTTTGTACCAGATGTAGCCAGTAACATTCTGGGGCAAATTGTGAACAAGTAGCAGAACATCCTTCCCCTCAGGAACTTTGGTTGGCTGGGCTTCAATTGTGACTTGAGCAGTGGTGGGCAGGTTCCAGAAGATTAAAAGTGATGCTAGGAGGTGGAGAGAGCATCAGTCAATATTGAGACCTATGTATTGGGGTGAAAAGATGGGGCCCTGGGTCCTAAGAAGATCTCTTCAATCATCAGCCTTGAAGACAGACACACATACACACACACTGCTTTTTTTGTGTGTGTGTGTGTGTGTTTGTGTGTTTTTGTCCTACTGTCCTACTGGGTCAAGGTCAGCGACACCACCCCCATTCCTTCCACACTTCTGACCTTGGCATTTTTCTCTTTGGAATCCTCTTGCACAGGGGTCTGCATGGCTCCCTCCACACTGCCCTCAGGTCCTGCTCACATCAGGGCATCCTTAGACTTCTTTCCTGACACCTCCTTCAGAGACCCTGGGACTTCCATTTCTGAGCTTTCCGTGCTCTACTCCCCCCGGAGCTCTGGTCAACACCTGACCTCACATTCCAGATCTCTTTGCATGTCTGTCTTCCTGCCCATGAGAGCAGGAGCTCCATGAGGACAGGGACGTTTGTGATCTGGGTTGCACCCCAGTGCCTGGGACAGGCTGCAGACTCCTGTAGATGTGAGGGTTCCCAGGGACTTCCATGCCAGGGCTATTTGTTTTTTCTTTCCCCAATTGTTGAGGTTTTCTGCTGAGGACAGTGTTTCATGTCCTGCTTATATTTTCATTTGAAGTGTCATCCAATAATAGTTATTATTATCATTTTTCAAAATGTGGTGGCCAGTGATGATTAACCAGGAGAACAGAACACTTCAGATTTTCCTACCTCTTACCAATTCCAGTTCAATGTGATTTTCCTGCTGTGACCCTGTCCCTCTCTGGTCTATTTTCCCCTATGCAGGCTCCAACAGAGGTTCTTTCCTGTAATTTTTTTTTTCCTTTTGAGACGGAGTCTCGTACTGTCTCCCAGGCTGACATGCAGTGGCGCCATCTCGGCTCACTGCAACATCTGCCTCCCAGGTTCATGCAATTCTCCTGCCTCAGACTCATGCAATGGCGTGATCTCGGCTCACTGCAACCTCTGCCTCCCAGGTTCATGCAATTCTCCTGCCTCAGCCTCCCGAGTAGCTAGGATTACAGGAGCACACCACTACACCTGGTTAACTTTATCTGTTTTTAGTAGAGACGGGGCTTCACTGTGTTGAGCAGACTACTCTTGAACTCCTGACCTCATGATCCACCCACCTCAGCCTCCCAAAGTGCTGGCTTATTTTATTTTTTAGAACTCCATCCTTTCCAGAAGACCCCATCCAATCATTCAGCTTCCTCCTCCTGTCCTCTCCCAAGATGTTCTCTCCTCACCTGTGAGTAGAAGCTCCTTCCAGGTGATGTGCAGTGTGCAGGGAGGTGCTGAGAGGGGCCCCATGGCCTGTTCTGCCTGTGTGTTCTCCTCTGTGGAGATGAGCCTGGGATCCAGAATCTTTCTGAGCACGGCTGTCAGCTGTGCTGTCCTTCCTCCTTCTGTGCTGAGCCTCTTCCCGGGGCAGGAGCACTTCTCAGGCTTATGGGCGGGGTCTGTGTCCAGGGCACCTCTCTGTCCCCTCCCCTGTCAGTCCTGCCTTCTTGCCCCTCCTTCTCTTTTTCCTTTTGTCTGTGTGTCAGGTCCCTAGGAATTGAGAAGGCCTCTGCCTTTTTCAGCAGTGATTCTGTCACCAAACCTCGGCACACACTGTGCAGAAACACAAACACACACACAAAAGAGACACACACAGACACACACAGTCACACACATACCCTGTAGGTTGGGCAAGCACAGTTCTGGGCCTCAGCCTCCTGCTGTCCCCATGGCTCTGGGTCAGGGTGCACATTCACACCCCTTGCCCTCTTTCATCCCCATCTGGCTCTCCCCTTCAATGCAGGAGGCTGGAGCTGCACCAGGTCCCTGTCATAAGGACACCTCATTGTGCTGTGGGTGAGCTGTGTGTTGCCTGGTGTGAGGGACCCTTCCTGTCTCTAATTGTGTCTAGCTTGGCTGCAGCTTCCAAGGATGGACATTCAGGACCTGGGTGTCCCAGAGAAAACTGTCCTTCCTGGAGGTGTGCAGGGTGAATCGCTCATGCCTCTTGGGAGGAGAGGCCTGTACTAGTTGCTCCTTGGGGGCTGTGAGTCCCATGGTCTAAGGGACAGTTCTCAGTCACTCTATTGCTCCCTTGGGACTGGTGGATGGGTTTCTCATCTCTTCCTGACTGTCTTTGTTGTCTTCTCTTCCCCGCCCATCTGATTTTACTGTGGTCACCACACCTGCCCTGTGGTGGTGCAGGAGGAAGTGGGGAGTTACCCAGGAACGCCGTGGAACATGGCTCCTTGAGATACAGGAAGGGGAGCCTGGGACAGAGCAGGGGTTCAGAGCTGGAGAGGTTCATCCCGACTTCGTCCGTGGTCGCGATGGGCTCAGCCCTCCGTGTGCTGACATATCCAGGGATCTGTCCTGAGGGTTTTGACCTGGCCAAGCTGCTCTCTGTAGAGGAGGAACAGGCAGTCACCAGAGAGCCTGTCTGGAGGGACGTTGCTCACACCTGAGAAGGAGGGTGGGGGTGAGTTGTGTTCTGGAGCAAGGAGCAATAATACCCTCTTCTCCCAGCAGGGACACAGGAGAGGTCTGTCTTCCCAAGGGACAGCAGGGGGTAGGTGGCCACATCCTGGATGGTTCCTGTGTGTGACCATCACACGCGCTCTGAGCCTCATGGGGTGCAGCGGGCAGGCAGGTCACAGGGTGCCTGACTGATTCCCGGGGAGGGTGTGGGCCCTCAGGCAGCCGCTGTTCTGTGTCAGTGCTAGGCTTGGCCTAGGATGCACCACAGAACAGGATAGATGGAGCAGAGGCGGGCATTTAGGGAGCAGTGACAGAAAGAGTTGATCAGGATGAAGGGAGGTCACGAGGGGAAAGCGCGCAGTGTGGCCTCGCGTGCACCAGCGCTGCCCTGAGAGATGTCTTTTTAACTGAGTCCAGGGAAGGAGCAGGTGTGTGGGGCAGGAGCTGCCTGCAGAGGGAGTGGTGTAAGGTTGGCCGCCGCCAGGTCAGGGAGGAGCTGACACAGTCCATGTGGGGAGCGTGGAGGACGTTGAGGACTTAGGCCGAGTTGACCCTGGTGAGGGTGGACCTTGCTTGGCTAGGAGTTCTGCTGAGGGAGGTCGGCATCCCCTGGGAAGGTTCCAGGCTGGGGGGACTCTGCCGCCCTCTGGTGGACTGGAAGGGAAGTGTGGGCGGCCGAAGTCCCAGGCCAGGCTGCGTGTTTTATTCTACAAGGATATGCACGTTTCAAACGAGGTCACACATATGCTATGTTACAGCTCCATCACCTTCAAGCCCCGTGAGTCCCAGTCTCTGTGGCTCTACGTTCACTGTTCTCCCTCTTTCACGATCGGATGTCCCGAACGCAGATTTTTGTCACCTTCTGTGAGTTTGTTT
>NW_012119532.1:171853-173798 GCF_000951035.1 Colobus angolensis palliatus
AATAACTCCCTATATTTTCCACCCTAGACCTTGATCATCTTTACTCTCTCTGTGAATTTGCCTATTCTTGATGTTTCATATAAATGGAATTATATATATATGTTATTTAGTTTCTGACATATTTCACTTAGCATAATGTTTCCAAAGTCCATGCATCTTCCAGCGGATGTCAGAGCTTCATTCCTCTTTATGGCAGATTAACATTCTCTTGTATGTGTGACCACATTTGTTTATTCATGTGTTGATGAACACTTGGATTGTTTTCATATTTTATCTTTTGTGAGTAATGCTACAATCAACATTCCCATGCGAGTACCTGTTTGAGTCCCTGAATTCAATTCTTTGGGTATATACCTAGGAATGGATGTGGTTTCACATAAGAATTCTATGATTAGCTTCTTGAGGAACAGCAAAACTGTTTCTCCTAGTGGCTGCACATTTTTATAATATCACCAGCAATGTATGAGGATTCCAAATTCTACATAAGGCTTTCACTTATTATTAACATTTTAAAAGAATGGTAGCCATATTTGTAGGTGTAGTGTGGGATCCCATTGTGGCTTTGACTTTGTATTTTCCTAATGACTAATGATGTTGACTTTATTTTCATGTCCCTCTTGATGATTTGCATATCTTCTTTGAAGAAATGTCAATTTGTGTCCTTTGCCCATTTATATAAATTGCGTGATATGTCTCTTTGTTATTGAGTTTTAGCAGTTCTTTATGTATTCTGGGCATGAAATCCTTGTCTATGCGATTTGTAACTTTTATGTCTCATTCTGTGTTTGGTCTTTTTTATTTTCTTGACAATATCCTTTGATGCACAAAAGGCTTGCATCTTTAGCCCAATTTATCTATTTTTCCTTTTTGTATCTCACGCATTTGGGTCATACCTGAGAATCCATGGCACATTTGAGGTCATTAAGTTTCACCCCTATGTCTTTTTCTAAGATGTTTTTGTGGTTATAGATCTTATAATTAACTCACTCATCCATTTTTAGATAATTGTTTGATATGGTTAGAAGTATAGTTCTCTAAGTTTATTGTTTTGCATGTGGTTATCTAGTTCTTTCTGCACCGTTATTTGAGAGGATGATTGTTCCTCCATTAAATTACCTTGACACCCTTATTCAAGAGAAATGAACTATAAGGGTGAGGGTTTATTTCTGGACTCTCAATTCTATCCCTTTCGTCCCTATTTGTATTCTTATGCCAGCAGATTCTGTTTTCAGTACGTGTAATGTTTTGTGAGATTTCAAATAAGAAAGTTCAAGTTCTGCAATTTATTTTGGCAAAATTGCTTTGGCTCTTTCAGGGATACTCTTTTCAAAGCAAGGAGGCCAATGTTTTGCAATTGGAATGCTTTTTCTGTTGTCTTTCAGAAGGGAATTTGGCAGTCTAGGGATCTTTTCAGGAACTTTATCACAAGTAGTTAAATAATCTCCACTTCCTTTGCTGAGGTACTGGGTTAAAATATGTATTGCCTCCTGTTGAGGAATTGAGAGACCCTGGAAGCACTTGCCTATGTGGTGAGAGACAGTGAGCTCCTTAATGAGGGGCACAGAAGACATTGCTTTGGGACGCAATGTTGTCAGGGGAGCTGTGTGCATCTCTACTTCTTTATTTTTTTCTACAGTTTAGATCTCTGCTGGACACACTAGATATTGAAATCTTTGTTCATTCTCTGGGCTCTGGTTTGGCTGACCTGTCAGCTGGAGCTGGAGGACATGCCTGGAAGGGGAGTGAACCCCATGGGAAAGAGCAGGGCTCAGCAGAGTGAAAGCAGCTGAGACCCAGAGAAGCCAGTGAGATCTGACTCTTAGAAGCCAAAGACCAGCAGGTGGGTGTCCTCAGGGGCAAATGGACTGCACTGGTACCCATTCCAGTGGACTGGAGAAAGGTAAGAGGCTTTGGAATTCCATTTTCTCTCTCAGCTCTTCAGCAG
>NW_012119532.1:180983-181897 GCF_000951035.1 Colobus angolensis palliatus
CTCACAGAGCCCCACCGGCATGACCACTACAAAGTTCAATGCTGAGGAGGAGTGGAGAGCCCTGATGTTCCTCCCCTAGCTTCTCTGGAGCTTTTTACCTTCTCCTTCCATCAGTCTCTACCACTTTCTCACCTCAGCTTGCCTCTTGAACCTGAGTGCCCTTCAGTTGAACTTTCCCATAGTTTAAGACCTGCTGTAATCTCTTGACTTCCTTGACCCCTTTCTGATCCTTAGCAGGGTGTCCTCTAGAGGGCACCCTCACCTTTCCTGGAGCTTCCCAGGATCCAGATGCCCCTGCCCTGTGTGGGCACAAGGGATATGGCCGTGTGCCTGTGTCCCTAAAGGTCCTGTCACTCAGGACTTTTGAATGAGAGCAGCTGAGGTGATATTACCCTACCCTACCTTTCTTGGAACATAAAAATATGTACAAACCTTGTAGAGTAAAATTTCTTACTGCATGTGAAAATTTCAAAAATACATATTTTTGCCTCTCAAACTTTACTGGGAAAAATTTATCACACTACCAGTCATGAAAAATGACACCTAATCAGGGTTATTCACTGTATTATTTGTTTAACAGCAAAATGTTGGGAACAACTTAGGCTTTCACCAGCACGATGCTAATTCAACAGATTACTTATATCTACACAATAGAATATGATGCAGCTGCATAAAAAATATAGAATCTGTCAGCTATTCATATGGAAACGCCTCCACATTCTATTTTAATTATAGCATCTAAATATCACAGAATAAGATGCAGTTTTTGTATTAGAAATGACCTTAGAACATTATTTTTACTGTGTGTGTGTGTGTGTGTGTGTGTGTGTGTGTGTGTGTTTTTAGTTTAAAGAGCGAGTGTCTCACTCTCATACCCAGGCTGAAGTGTAGTGGCGAGATCATAATTGACTGCA
>NW_012119532.1:184572-186365 GCF_000951035.1 Colobus angolensis palliatus
AAGACTGTGCAGTTGGTAAGCCAGTAAGTCGATAAGTCAGTAAGTCAGTAGGTCATCAGTGCCCGCTTGGGATCTCCAATTTCGAGGGAATTGTTCATGGTAGGCTTTTATCATGGGACAAGAGTTATCAGCACAATGGGAGCAGTATCTAGAAGTATTCAAACAGCTGTTTAAAGCCACTGGAGCCTCGGTTTTGCTGCCTCAACTAAGGGACCTAATGCAAATTGTATCACTTAACCCATGATTCCCGAAATAAGGTAAGTTAGACGTAGAGCTTTGGGAACAAGTGCGAAGAAATCTTTTTGTTGTTGTTGTTGTTGTTGTTGTTGTTGTTGTTTGAGACAGATACAAGAAACAGGAAAGGTGGAGATGTGGGAGTTCAGTCAGAGTGATGGAAATGATTTTAGAGGAAAAATTATAAAGATAGTTATAGGAAATAGTCACAAACCTTCTTGGAAGGCCAGGGAGGTTGCATAGCTTCAGTAAAAGATTTGGCTGAAGGCAGCTGAATTCTCTTAAAAGGTGTAGATACTTAGGATTGTAGAGGAGTTTATTCAGGTGGTCTTAAGAACAACCTTTGATTATCTGCAGGAGGTCGTAATGTCAATTACCCTCTAGTGGTGTTTACTCAAGACGTTTGTCATTTAATCTGGACTAAATAAATGCAAACTTCACTGGCTGATTGGGGCCACTACTGCTAACTCTTTTCAGGAAATTTCTGGGTATGGGTGAGTGGCTCCCAGCCCAGCCCGGGATATTTGTGTCTGAGTATATTTGTTCGTCCGTCACTGGGTCAGGGTCTGCTGGTCAGACTGAGACACTCAACCTCCTTAATTTTTTTGTCCTAAGGCCCATTTCAGACCCTGTCTCTTCATTGACATCTGTATGGTTATTTCTGTTAGAAGCAGCCAACTTTCTTTTCTTTGAATTCTGGTAGGTACAATTGTGTAGGGTGAAATATGAGTTTTATTTTATTATTATTTTAGAAAAAAGAAACTAATATATTCTGCTCATTAAAAGTTTTCTTGTCAAAACAAATCTTAAAATTTTGATTGGAGAAGGATTAGAGAATAAATTGTTGATGTTTGAAATTCCTTGTGTGTGTGTGTTTTTTTTTTAATGCTTATTTTAGTTTCAGGGGAACAGGTGGAGGTCTGTTATGTAGGTAAACCCATATCATGGGGGTTTGATGTACAGATTGTATCATCAATTAGGTACTAAGCCTAATATTCAATAATTATTTTTTCTTTTCTTATTTGGCCTCCCACCCTCCACCCTTAAGTAGGTCCTGGTGTGTGTTGCTCCCATCTCGTCCATGTGTTCTCATTATTTAGTGCCAATTTATACATGCAGTATTTCCTTTTCTAGTCCTGCATTAGTTTGCTAAGGATATTATCCTCTAGCTTCATTTATGTTCCTGTAATAGTCAAGATCTCATTTTTTTATGAATGCATAGCATTCCATGGTGTATATATATCACATTTTAAAAATCCAGGTTCCATTGGTTGGCATTTAGGTTGATTGTATGTCTTTTCTATAGCAAATAGTGCTGCAATGAAAATTTGCGTACGTGTGTCTTTATGGTAGAATGATTTATATTCCTCTGGGCATATAACCAGTAATGAGATTGCTGGGTCAAATGGTAGTTCTGTTTTCAGCTCTTTGAGGAATTGTCACACTGCTTTCCACAATGGTTGAACTAATTGACACTGCCACAAACAGTGTATAAGCATTCCCTTTTCTCTGCAGCTTTGCCAGCATGTTATCTTTTATTTTTTGATACTAGCCATTCT
>NW_012119532.1:186415-188095 GCF_000951035.1 Colobus angolensis palliatus
ATCTCTTTACCCATCAGGTGATTTCTATTTTTCCTCAATTTCTCTACCATATGTCTATGCCAAAATCCAGATGTATTTGCTTTTGTTTAGAATTAGATTTTTTTTTTTAAGGGAAGCCTTAGGAATGGTCTCCTAGCTGATTTTCAGGATTCTAATCTTCACTGTCTAAGGCATATGTTTGCATTTCCAGATATTGATTACAGGCACTTGTAGGGCATTTAAAGCCTACCAATGCCTGTACCATCCCTCAAGCATATCTGATTTGGCTGATGTGTGCTGTAGCCCAGGGATTGGTTGTTTAAAAATGCTTTCAAGGAAAAGGGTCATTTTGCAGTGGAGGAGCTTTAGCCCAGTGATCAAAGTTAACGTCCCCAGTAATCAGAGATAACAACATCTTAGGGCATTCTAATATAATGGATGGAGAAGGTGCAGCATCACCCCTGTGGTATTTTTGTACAAACTGTATAACCTGAGTTTAATCGTGAGAAAATGTTAGAAAGGTCCAAGCTGAGGGTCACGCTACAAAATAAGTAACCAATACTCTTCAAAAATGTGAAGCTCTTAAAGGTAAATCCTAACTTTCCCAGATTAAAGGAGACTGAGAGAACAGTACAATGAAGAGCAACATGTGATACTAGATTGGATCCTGGTCCAGAAAAAGTACATTAGTCAGAACATAGAGGGGATTTGGATAAGGTCTGTACAGGCATTCATTTTACAAAGCTAATAATCATTTATTGATTTTGATTATTAGGTGCATATCTATAACGTTAATATTTGGGGAAGTTGAATGAAAAGTGTATGAGGACTTTCCCTATTTTTGGAACATTTTAGAAAGTCTGAAATTATTTCAAAATTAAACATGAAAAGAAAAGAAATATAGATCTTTCAGATATTTCTATTAAGTTTCCAAAGTTGAAGATCATTTCCCAATTTCTCTTGCCTAAGGCTGGTCAGAGAAATCTTCCTGGAAATGCTGTTTGTCATGTTTGTGACCTTCTCAAAGCTTTCCAGTGACTTCTCTTATCTGTAGGATGAAGTTCCCATTACGTAGGCTGCCATTCAGTGTCCTCATAGCATGGCCCTAATCTCCCTTCTTTTTTTGATCTGTGTTGAAAGACCTAACCAACATTTTACTTTCCTATGGACAAACTTGTTCAAATTTTTTCTTGCTTGTCTGATGCCCTTCCCTGTCTCCTCAACTGTGGAACTTCAGTCAAGGTGGTGGGAAATATTTTAGAAGAAAAATTGTAAAGGTAGTTACAGGAAATAGTCACAAACCTTCTTTGAAGTCTAGGGGTTTGCATTGCTTCAGTAAAAGGTTTGGCTGAAGGCAGCTGAATTATCTTAAAAGCTTAGGGCATTGATACATAGGAATGTAGAGGAGTTTATCTAAATAGCTTGTTTCCTCAGGGGTCCTAAAACCAACATTTAATCTTATGCTGGGGGAACTACTCTTGGGGGGGTCGGAAATGTCAGTTACCTTGTAGTGGTGTTTATTCAAGACCTTTGTCATTTAATCTGTACTAAATAAATGCGAATTTCGCTGGCAGATCAGGGCCTCTGCTGTTAACTCTTTACCTGACCCTTCTAGGTATCCGTGAGTGACTCGGCCACCTAGCCTGCTCTTTCACTGGATATTTGTGTCTGAGTGTATTTGTTCATCCATTACTGGGTCAG
>NW_012119532.1:191446-191798 GCF_000951035.1 Colobus angolensis palliatus
CCTTTATCTCTTTCTTTCAGTGTTGTTCATAAAGGGAGGTACTGGATAAACTTTTCTCTCATCTTGTCACATGTCCTTGAGGGCTTGATTTGTGATTGAGTCAGAGAACTCACTCTTGGTCTCCTCCATCAGGCAGAGGAATCATTTTTGAATCACATTAGTTGACCAGCCTTAACATGGCTGAGAACCCGAGGGTTTTTTATTTTTTCTTTTGTTTTACAAATGTGTTAAGTTCCCAAGAGGGCTTTTCATAAGACGTCCCATCCATCATGGCCTTTTGTCATCCCAAGTCTTATTGCTTGGATAGGGCAGTGGCAACAAGAGCCTTTTGCTTTCCTAAGCCTATTCCTGA
>NW_012119533.1:0-496 GCF_000951035.1 Colobus angolensis palliatus
TCACAGATCCCTCCCATCCCCTCACAGATCCCCCCATCTCCTCACAGATCTCCCCTCACAGATCTCCCCTCACATCCCGTTTCCTCACAGATATCCCTGTCACCTCACAGATCCCCCTGTCACCTCACAGGTCCCCCATCACCTCACAGATCCCTCATCCCCTCACAGATCTTCCCATCACCTCATAGATTTTCCGTCCCCTCACAGATCCCCCCTCACAGATTCCCCTGTCCCCTCACAGATACCCCCTCACAGATTCCCCCATCCCCTCACAGATCTCCTGTCCCCTTACAAATCCCCCATCCCCTCACAGATCTCCCCATCCCCTCACAGATCTCCCCATCCCCTCACAGATACCCTGTCCCCTCACAAATCCCCCCAATCCCCTCACAGATCCCCCGTCTCCTCACAGACACCCCGTTCCCTCACAGATCCTCCGTCCCTTCACAGATCCACCATCACCTCACATATCCCTCCCATCCCCTCACAGATCCCC
>NW_012119533.1:5596-6446 GCF_000951035.1 Colobus angolensis palliatus
ACTTGCAATATTGACTTAGCATTTTTCATTTTCATAAAAATACTGCTGAAGTAAATGACCCTCAATAATGAGGAAAACCTCTATTTTTAAAATTTATTTCCCCTGTAATTTTTTTTTGAGACAGAGTCTTCCTATGTTGCCCAGGCTGGTCTTGAACTGGACTCATGTGATCCTCCTGCTTCAGCCTCTCAAGTAGCTCTCTAATCTTTGTTATTTCATTTTTCTGCTTGTTTTGGGTTTAGTTTGTTCTTTTTTCCATTTTTTTAAAATATGGAAGATTAAGTTACTGATTTGACATCTTTTCTTTTTTATTTTAAAAATTTAGGAGTTTCTAGCTATAAATGTCCCTCTAAGCACTGTTTTAAGCTGTATCCCATAAGCTTTGTTAGGTGAGTTTTCTTTCATTTCAAAGTATTTTCTAGTTTTCATTGGGATGTCTTCTTTGACTTATTGGTTATGTAGGAGTGTGTTGTTTAATGTCCACATATTTGTGAATTTCATAAATTTTCATCCATTAATGATTTCTAATTTTATCCCATTATGATCAGAGAACATACTTGGTATGATATTAATTATTTTGAATGTATTGAGACTTCTTTTATGGCCAAATATATGGTCTATCCTGGAGAATGTTTCACGTGCACTTGAAAAGAATGTGTATTTCTGGCTGGGTGCAGTGGCTCACGCCTGTAATCCCAGCACTTTGGGAGGCCAAGGCAGGTGGATCGCTTGAGGTCAGGAGTTTGAAACCAGCCTCGGCCGGGCGCGGTGGCTCAAGCCTGTAATCCCAGCACTGTGGGAGGCCGAGACGGGCGGATCACGAGGTCAGGAGATCGAGACCATCCTGGCT
>NW_012119534.1:0-4364 GCF_000951035.1 Colobus angolensis palliatus
TGGCCAGGATAAAGGATGAAGTCTTTAGTTAGCCCATGAGACCAGTTTGGCCCTGAGCTCATCCCTCCGCTCTCTTCCACATGGACCCTCTGCTTCAGACACAGCTTGTTGCCTTTACTTGAGAAACTCAAGCCCTCCTTCCCCTCTCTGTCCTTTGCAGATGTCCTTTCATTGGAACCCTCTTGGTATCATCTCCTCCCAGTGCCCCACAGTGCTTGACCTGACTCATCCTCAGGACTCTGAAGCATCATCACTTCCTTTCGAGGCCTGTGTTGTATCTCCTCTGTGTGGAGGAGTGCCTCTATCTGTCCTGTTCATGTGGGGTATGGCAGGGGTTCCGCAAACATTTGTTGCAGTGAATTACTACATTTCACAGCCCCTTACACTTTTCCTATCAACAGTTTCCCCTCCTTCAGCCAAATCTTGTGTGCCCCTCAAAGCCCTATTGGAACCCCATCTCCTCCAGGCCTTCCCTGAGCCCCATAGACCTCCCTGTGGGGAGGACTCCCTCAGAAGCTCTTTTCTTCTGAGATGCATCTGGTATGTCTCAGTCACATCTGGGGCAGCAAACAATCTTTTTATCCCATAAGCTTGGCAAGATCAGCAACCCTCAGACTCCCCTGCTATGACCTGTGGTGCTGAGCACTGTGTCTTCCTGACAGACAGTGCTTCTCAACAAAAGCTGGTGAGCTTGGGGGAAGCCAAGCTGAGCTCCTGTGTTGGCCTCTCCTCCCTGCCACTGGCCAAGAACCAAAATCCTAACCCAGCCCTGAAGCAAAGCATCTTACATCCTGTATTCCTATAAAGGAGGCAGGGAGACAAACTTAGTTCCCACTTTATAGGACAGGAAACTAAGGGAGTAGAGGAACCCATTTGTATTAGGGTTCTCTAGAGGGACATAATTACTGGCATATATATATGTGTATATGTGTATATATGTGTATATGCATATATATGTGTGTATATATATATGTATATGTATATATGTGTATATATGTATATGTATATATAAAGGGGAGTTTATTACGTATTAACTCACATGATCACAAGGTCCCACGATAGGCCGTCTGCAGGCTGAGGAGCAAGGGGAGCCAGTCCGAGTTTCAAAACTGAAGAACTTGGAGTCTGATGTTTGAGGGCAGGAAGCATCCAGGACAGGAGAAAGATGTAGGCTGGGAGGCTAGACCAGTCTCTCGTTTACATTTTTTCTGCCTGTTTATATTCTAGCAGCTGATTAGATGGTGCCCACCCAGGTTAAAGGTGGGTCTGCCTTTCCCAGCCCACTGAGTCAAATGTTAATATCCTTTGGCAACACTCTCACAGACACACCCAGGACCAATACTTTGTATCCTTCAGTCCAATCAAGTTGACAGTCAGTATCAACCATCACACCATTGTTCAAGGCTCAGGTCTCTGGATGCCATCCTACCCCAGGGTCTTTGCACCTGCTCTTCCTCTACCTGGAACACTCTTCCCAGAGATCTTGACATGGATGATGTCGCATATTAAAGATGGCCACATAGGCCAGGCATGGTGGCTGACACCTGTAATCCTAGCACTTTGGGAGGCCAAGGCAGGAGGACAGCCCCAGGCAGAGTTCAAAACCAGTCTGAACAGCATAGTGAGACCCCATTGCTACAAAAAAATAAGAAAAAAGTAGCCAGGCAGGGTGGCACACTCCTGTAGTCCCAGCTACTCAGGAGGCTCAGGTGGGAGGATCGCTTGAGCTGAGGAGTTTGAGGATGCAGTGAACTATGGTTGTGTTGCTACAGTTCTGCCTGGGCAACAGAGCAAGACCCTATCTGTACACAAAAACAGTTTTTTAATCAACTCGGTGTTGTGGTGCATGCCTACTCAGGAGGTGAAGGCAGGAGGACTGTTTGAGCCTGGGAGCTTGGGGGTGCAGTGAGCTATGATCGTGCCACTGCACTCCAGCGTGGGAAAGGGAGTGAGACCCTGTCTCAAAAAATTAAAAAAAAAAAAAAGATTTCTTACTAATCACAACTTTGGTACCCTTCAAAATCATTTTTGTTACTATCTGCAATGTAGATCATATCTCTTTTCATATAAAATATAATATTTATAAATTTATAAAATACAAAGATGGAGTTTCACATGTTGGCCAGGCTGGTCTTGAACTCCTGGCCTCAAATGATCTGCCCGCCCTGGCCTCCCAAAGTTCTGGGATTACAGGCGTGAGCCACCACACCCGGCCGATCATGTCCCATAAATAAGATCACAAATATTTTGCTGCTACCCCCCCATCAAGAAGTGGCATCCCTTTACCTGCCCTTTGAATCTGGGCAGGGCTTGTGACTTGCTCTGACAACAGAATGTGGCAAAAGTGACCCTTTATGAGTTCAGGAGCCTAGGCCTCAAGAGACCTTGCAAGCTTGTGCCTTCCCCCTCTTGGAATGCTGCTCCTAGACCACCACATAAGGCAGCTGGTCTACCAGCTGGAGGATGGGAGGCCATGTGATAGGGATCTGAGATACCCTGGCCAAAAGCCAGCGCCAACCACCAGATGTGTGAGTGAGGGCTTCTTGGACCCTCCAGCTCAGCTGTGACTCCAACTGAATGCAGCTGCAAGTATGACCAGGAGAAATGGGCAGAGGAACCACTCAGGCCAACCAGACTCATGAAAATGGTTGTTGTAAGCCACTAAGTTTGGGGCTTTGTTAGGCGGCTATAGATAACCAAGACAACTGCCTCCTCATTCAGGTGCCTGCTCCCTTCCCCTTCAGTCCCTTCCTTCCCCGCTCAAACCCCCGCCAATTGCTGTTTATGCCATTATCCTGTTTCATCCTGTCCAAGGCATTTATCACTGTCTGAAACCATGATGTATTCACTCAAGGACCTGCGGTGCATTTCCACCACGAGGCTGCAATTTCCATGAGGGCAGGGGCCAGAATGGTTTGTTCCCTGCCATCTCCCTCGAGCCTGTGTGTGTGGTGTCTGGCACAGAGAAGCTGCCGTAATTGTTGTTGATGGAGAGATCGTGTGCCTGCCCCTTGCTGCTGTGGTGCCTGGGGGAGCAGCGTGGCAGGTGAGAGCTCCTGCCTGGTCGTGTCTTCCAAAACCGGTGCCCTTGGGAGGGCAGGAGGGCAGGCCGGGTGGCTGGGTTGTTTCAGGGGCAAGAGCTTCAGGGAGCCCAAGTTGAGTAGAAAGAAAAGGAAACTGCCAAAATGTTCATTTTCAGCAGGGGCTTAGATTCAGGCCAAGGAAGTTACTAGTGCTTCTCTCCTCCAGGTCAGCTGCGAATTGCCAGCAGCCCAGCCACGCCCTTCTGCAAGATCACCAAGCTGAGAAACTGGGCAATGGGAGGGAGTGTTGGGGACACCGAGTCACTTCCCAGGGGCCAACTATTTCCAAGTCCCTCAGAGTCCTCAGAGTCTGCTTTTTCCAGTGCCAAGGAATTGGTCCAGCAGCCACAGCTTCAGTTGAAGAAAAAATGCATACCCAAGAGAAAAAGAATCAGCTCCCGGGTGCCTTCTTTTTCTCCTTTTTTTTTTATTTTTTTATTTTTTTGAGACGGAGTCTCGCTCTGTCACCCAGGCTTGAGTTCAGTCGCACGATCTTGGCTCACTGCAGTCTCCACCTCCCAGGCTCAAGTGATTCTCCTGCCTCAGCCTCCAGAGCAGCTGGAATTACAGGCACGTGACACCACTCCTGGTTAATTTTTGTATTTTTAGTAGAGACGGGGTTTCACCATGTTGCTCAGGCTGGTCTCCAACTCCTGACCTTGTGATCCACCTGCCTCGGCCTCCCAAAGTGCTGGGATAACAGGTATGATCCGGGTACCTCTTTAAGCTACCATTCTGCATTCTGTGGGAGCAGAGAGAGCATCACCATGGTTCAAGCCAGGCTACTTTCAAGTTAGGTGGACCTGTGTTCATATTACGTCTCTATGACTGTGTGACCTTGGGGATGTGACTTGACCTTCCTAAGCACCAGTTTCTGCATCTATTAGGATTGGACAGTGAAGGCCGAATTCCTAAGGTTGTGATGAGAATTTAATGAGAGCATGCATGCCCAGCACAGCTTCGCGCACACAGAAACAGTAAAACCGACTGTAGGTAAACTTACGAGTACTTCTTCACCTGTTGGCACATGGGGGTTGAGGGGAAGAGCAAGGTTTGCAGTTAAATGCAGACCCTTCCTGGAGACCAGGGCCACATTTAGGGGTTGCCTGGCCGAGACTAGGGCTATGGTATGAACCCTTGGTCCACAGAGGACTGCCTGATTCTAACTGGCTTCTCTAACAGATGAGATGACCACTCAGAGAAGCCCTCAGAGGGCCTCCAATCCTCCTGGAACCCCACTGGTATAGATAGGTCAGTGGTTTGGAGGTAGAGCCCTGACAA
>NW_012119534.1:9924-10489 GCF_000951035.1 Colobus angolensis palliatus
GGAATATGCCCACAGTGCTGTGGGAACCCAAAGAAAGAGGTATTTCCATGCCCTTGAAACACCCTTGAAACTTAGATAATAATAACAGCTACTTCCAATTAACATTGACTATTTGGCCAGGCACAGTGGCTCATGCCTGTAATCCCAGCACTGTGGGAAGCCACGGTGGATCGCTTGAGCTCAGGAGTTTGAGAGCAACCCTATCAATGTGGCAAAACCTCATCTATACAAAAAAATACAAAAATTAGCTAGGCATGGTGGTACATACCTGTAGTCCCAGCTACCTGGGGGGGCTGAAGCAGGAGGATTTCTTGAACCTGGGAGATCGAGGTTGTGGTGAGCTGAGATCATGCCACTGCATTCCAGCCCAGGTGACAAAGTGAGACTCTGTCTAAAAAAAAAAAAATTGTTTTACTATTCTGTGCCAGAGACCACTGTAGGCTCTCCTGAGAAGCTCTCACTCCTTTTTGTCTACTAATCCAGTAGAAGAAACCAGAAGCCTGATGGTGTCTCAAAGTTCAGCTTCGGTGTGGCCTTCTCCAAGGATTCCTCCCTGGTCAGTCAG
>NW_012119535.1:0-347 GCF_000951035.1 Colobus angolensis palliatus
CCCGTCTCGGCCTCCCAAAGTGCTGGGATTACAGGCTTGAGCCACCGCGCCCGGCCGGTAAGCAGAATTCTTAAGATAGCTGCCCAAGATTTCCCATCCCCTGGTTATTTTGTGAAACAATAATCTAGGTACAGCTGCAATAGGATTTTGCAGATGTAATTTAAGTTCCAAATTAGTTTACTTTAAAATATGGAGATTATCCCAGTGGGCCTGGCCCAAACCAGTGAGTCCTTTAAAAAAATAGTTTTTCCAGTGGTGGCTCAGGCCTGTAATCCCAGCACTTTGGGAGGCTGAGGCGGGTGGATCACCTGAGGTCAGGAGTTCGAGACCAGCCTGGCCAACATGGT
>NW_012119535.1:4837-5834 GCF_000951035.1 Colobus angolensis palliatus
CTTGGGCAAATCCTGGACTCAAGGGATTCTCCTGCCTCAGCCTGTCAAAGTGCTGGGATTACAGGTGTGAACCACCCTGCCCAGCCTGAACTCACGTTCTTATCATTGGTTATGGATGGAGAATTCTAATTAATTCCCTTCCTCTCATAACTTTTCAAATAAAACAGACGTATAAAAATGTCAGTTTTGGAGTCTCTCACAATTAGACCATCAACAGTAAGATCAGCCTTAGTTGCCAAAGAGTAAGTTGCTTCTTAAAATTCTAAGTTATCTTTCATTTCCACATCTAGAATGATATTCCCCTAACATTGGTGATAGTTATTTTCAGGTGATGGGACATAGGGTTGTTTCTTCTTCTTTGTAATATTTTGTGTTGCTTGAATTTTTTTTCTAATTCATGAAAATAATAGTCATTTTTAAAACCTCTCCATTCAATTTACTTAGAAAAATTTATAGTTCACAGTCTTTTACCTTCTCTATTAGCTAACTAATTTTCAAAATTTGCTTTTAAAAAATTCAACCCCACTTTCATCCTTACAACTCATTTTAAAAGAATCTCCCAGATAGCCAGTGTGGAAAGAAGGGATATCTGACTGTTTTCACAGGACACACTATCTTTTAAATTTTTTCCTTTGTCTATTTTTGTTCTTTGTGTTGTCACATTTAGTTATTTCAGAATCCTGCTGAACTTCCCAAAGCATTCCGAAGGAATACCATCACATGCAAAATGTAGGTAACTTGGGAACGCTTTGCTCAACTTTGCTTTTCTTTAAAAGAATTTTTTTTTTCCATGACACAGCCTCAGGAGGTCCTGACGACATATGTCCTACTTTGCTCAATTTAGTGTTTGTACATGTTGGAATATAGTTTAAGACAAGGTTCCTAGGTAAGATAATCTCGGCCGGGCGCGGTGGCTCAAGCCTGTAATCCCAGCACTTTGGGAGGCCAAGACGGGTGGATCACGAGGTCAGGAGATCGAGACCATCCTGGCTAACAC
>NW_012119536.1:0-528 GCF_000951035.1 Colobus angolensis palliatus
CCTCCTTCTCCTCCTCCTCCTCCACCTCCTTCTCCTCCTCCTCCTCCACCTCCTTCTCCTCCTCCTCCTTCTTTTTCCTCCTTCTACTCCTCTTCCGCCCTCCTCCTTTCTCTTCCTTTTTCCTTCCTCCTCCTCTTCCTTCTTCCTTCTTCCTCCTCCTTTCTTCTTCTTCTCCCTCCTCTTCCTCTTCCTCCTCCTCCTCTTCCTGCTTCTCCTTCTCCTCCTCCTTATCCTTCTTCCTTCTCCTCCTCCCTCTTCCTTTCTCCTCCCTCCTCCTCTTCCTCCTTCTTCATTTTTCTTCTTCCTTCTTCCTCTTCCTTTTTCTTTCTTCTCCTTGTCCCTCCTCCTTCTCCTTCTTCTTTTCCTCCTCCTCTTCCTTCTTCATCTTTCTTCTTTTTCTTGAAACAGAGTCTCACTCTGTCGCCCAGGCTGGAGTGCAGTGGCATGATCTTGGCTTACTGCAACCTCCACCTCCTGGGTTCAAGCAATTCTCCTGCCTCAGCGTCCCGAGTAGCTGGGATTACAGGC
>NW_012119536.1:5473-6176 GCF_000951035.1 Colobus angolensis palliatus
CCCCATCAAAAGGCACAGATTGGCAAATTGGATAAAGAGTCAAGACCCATCAGTGTGCTATATCCAGGAGACCCATCTCACATGCAAAGACATATATAATGGGATAGAGGAAGTTTTACCAAGCAAATGGAAAGCAGAAAAAAAAAAAAAAAAGAAAATGAACGTGACTGGGTGTGGCAGCTCACACCTATAACCCAGTGCTTTGGGAGGCCAAGGCAGGAGGACTGCTTGAGGCCAGGAGTGTGAGGCTGCACTGAGTTATGATGGTGCCAGCACACTCAGCCTGGGTGATACGGCAAGATCCTGTTTCCAAGAAAAAAGAAAAAAAAAAAAATGGACTCACATGTAGAATATACAAAGAATTCTCAAAACACAGCAGTGAAAGAAACCAAACAAGCCAACTGGAAAACGAGCAAAAGATATGAACAGACATTTTACTCAAGAGGGTATACAGATGGCAATTCTAGAAGCACATGAAAAGAAATTCAGCATCATTAGCTATTAGGGAAATGTAAATTAAAACCATGACGATATGTCACCATACCTATGAGAGCATCTAAAAACAATGGGGACGACACTGAGTGTTAGTGAGGATACAGAGAAACTAGATCTTTCACACATTGCTGGCAGGAATATAAAGTGGAATGGCCACTTTGGAAAGTAGTTTGGCAGTCCCTCCCTCCTTCCCTCCCTCCCTCCCTTC
>NW_012119537.1:0-1127 GCF_000951035.1 Colobus angolensis palliatus
GGTGGGGGTGGGGGACCCTCTCAGCTGCTCCCTGGCAGTAGTTCCTTAGCTGAGGTTCAGAACATTTGCAAGCAACCAACCGTCTGTCTGTTGGGAAGGTTTGGAAAGTATTATGCAAATTGTGAAAAAAACGGTCTTTGACAACTTAGGAAAGAATAAAATCCGGCAGAGTGTTCTAGCCTTTAGGCTGCTGGGGCCAGAAATACAAAGTCATGTTCTCATAATCTACTAAGTTGCTAAAAGGAGGGATTTGAGAGCATCACGTTGGCAGATACAGGGTTCTGCCCAAACTCTGGGATTTAGGGCCTGTGATTTCAGGAAGGGCTTTCCCTGCTCACGATAGACAGGAGTGTTTGTTTTTTAAGTGCCAGGGCAGAGGTGGGATGGGCTTGCTGGGGAAACTGGACTGATAAAGAAAATCCTCCTAGAAAGCTACATCCAACAAAGGAGCGCTCACAGGAATGTCAGAACAAGTAAGAGTCAGGATCTGAAGTCAGATTGCCAGAAGTCAAATCCCTGTATTCGAACCTTTCTGTGTCTCAATTTTCTCATTTGTATTGTAGGTATAAAAAAGATGCCTATTTCCCAGGACAGTTATGGTGATCACATGAATTAATACACATAAAGTCCTCAGCGTGGTACCTGGAATATCGTAGTGAAACCCACGAGTGGTGCTTTATCTTTGGGTTACATGGGTTCTTCCAAATGATGTCTGAGTGTTTTTCATTGAGGACTGTCTATTTATGGGATACTTTTTGGTGCAGATACACTTTCAGGTCATGAATCTCTCTTCTTTCTAACCAAGATTTTCTTTAATTTTGGCTGGGTGTGGTGGCTCACATCTGTAATCCCAGCGCTTTGGGAGGCTGAGGCAGGAGGATCGCTTGAGCTTAGGAGTTTAAGACCAGCCTGGGCAACATGGCGAGACCTTGTCTTTGCGAAAAAAAGAAAAATTTGCTGGGTGTAGTGATGTGTGCCTGTAGTCCCAACTATTCAGTAGGCTGAGGTAGGAAGACCACTTGAGGCCAGGATTGAGGCTGGAGGATCACTTGAGTCCAGAAGTTCAAGGCTGCATGAGCTATGATTGGCATCACTGCATTCCAGTCTGGGTAACAAAGCAAGATCCT
>NW_012119537.1:6162-6849 GCF_000951035.1 Colobus angolensis palliatus
CCTCCTGAGTAGCTGGGATTACAGGAGCGCACCACAACACCCAGCTTTTGTATTTTTAGTAGAGCTGGGGTTTCACCATGTTGTCCAGGCTGGTCTCGAACTTCTGACCTCAAGTGATCCACCTGCCTTGGCCTCCCAAAGTGCTGGGATTACAGGCGTGAGCCACTGCCCCCGGCCCAATGTATTTTATTCTTGAGAATCACTGAGAGTAGATTTTAAGTGTTCTCACCACAGAAAACACTAAGTATGTGAAGTAATGCATGCTAATTAGTTCAATTTAGGGATTCACAATGTATTCCAGAACATTATGTTGTACACAATAAATATATACAATTTTTATTTGCCAATTAACATAACACATAAAAAATATGCGAATATTGGGGAGAATCTCTTCATTGAGTATCAGCTGAGACTAAGGTAGTTGAGGTAGAGATTAGGACAGGAAGCAGAACATGTTTTTGGGTTCTGTCTGGAATCTTTGAGGAGTGACCTTGCTTAAAAGCCAGCATTGGTAGGATGGCCCTCAATGGAGTCTTTAGGGTCCCGGCCTTTATCCTAACCCTTTATCCAAATGGGAGCCTTATTAACCATGGCAGCAGCTATGTGAGCAAGAGCAGACTTCAAAATGCTGGGCACCTTGGGGCCATATATATATATGTGTGTGTGTGTGTATATATATATATATAT
>NW_012119538.1:0-496 GCF_000951035.1 Colobus angolensis palliatus
CTTGGTTGGCTGTGTTAGAATGTATGAATGAATGTGTACATTCTTAAATCTTTCTCCTTTGAAACAATGTCAGTAATCATTTTTTTCTTACTTTTTAATCTAGCTAGAAGATGAAGCTCTCAAGTACATAGGTGCACACTGCCCTGAACTGGTGACTTTGAACTTGCAGACTTGCTTGGTAAACATCCCTTCTCACAACTCTTCTGTTTTAGTAATTCATTTCATTAAAACTATTTTAAGAGCTTCAGTCATCAGGACCAGTATTGTTTTTCTACCACAACCCTAGTGACAAAGTAAACACACAGATGACTCTTGACATGCTTAACAATATACTCATTCCTAGAGGCCTTGTCATAGATAAGATAGGAGGTAGCTAGCTTATGCAGAATTCTGGATGAGCTAACTGTAGCTCCACCCCTTTCTTACATACTTAAAAAAACTGTCTACTTTTAAAATGTAATTGATTCACAAATTTAGTATTTAAAATTGCAGTCAA
>NW_012119538.1:5826-7680 GCF_000951035.1 Colobus angolensis palliatus
TCCCAGCTACTTGGGAGGCTGAGGCAGGAGAATCGCTTGAACCCAGGAGGTGGAGGTTGCAGTGAGCCGAGATTGCACCATTGTACTCCAGCCTGGGTGACAGAGTCAGACTCCATCTCAAAAAAAAAAAAAGACTGAAATGTTTACTCTTGAGAGATCAGCCACAATTATTGTAAACATGAAATCATCTTACAATGCCGAAGAAAAACTATTCCTGGAGAGCTTCGTGTGTGTGTGTGTGTACGCACACATGCGTGCATGTGTGCGCCTGTAATCCCAGCACTTTGGGAGGCTGAGGTGGATGAATCACCTGAGGTCAGAGTTCGAGACTGACCTGGCCAACTTGGTAAAACCCCATCTCTACTAAAGATACAAAAACCATCCAAGTATGGTAGTGTGCACCTGTAATCCCAGCTATTCAGGAGTCTGAGGCAGGAGACTCACTTGAACCTGGGAGGCGGAGGTTGCAGTGAGCCAAGATCACGCCACTGCATTCCAGCCTGGGCAGCAGTGAGACTCTGTCTCAAAAAAAAAAAAAAAAAAAAAAGCTGGGCGCAGTGGCTCACGCCTATAATCCCAGCACTCTGGGAGGCCAAGGTGGGGGATCACCTGAAGTCAGGAGTTCGAGACCAGCCTGGCTAACATGGTGAAACCCTATCTCTACTAAAAATACAAAAATTAGCCGGGCGTGGTAGCACTTGCCTGTAATCCCAGCTATTCAGGAGTCTGAGGCAGGAGACTCACTTGAACCTGGGAGGCGGAGGTTGCAGTGAGCCAAGATCACGCCACTGCATTCCAGCCTGGGCAGCAGTGAGACTCTGTCTCAAAAAAAAAAAAAAAAAAAAAAGCTGGGCGCAGTGGCTCACGCCTATAATCCCAGCACTTTGGGAGGCCAAGGTGGGCAGATTACCTGATGTCAGGAGTTCGAGACCAGCCTGGCTAACATGGTGAAACCCTATCTCTACTAAAAATACAAAAATTAGCCAGAGTTAGCCAAGATCACGCCACTGCATTCCAGCCTGGGCAGCAGTGAGACTCTGTCTCAAAAAAATTAAATTAAAATCTATTTAAGAATAATTAAACTGGGCACGGTGGCTCATGCCTGTAATCCCAGCACTTTGGAAGGCTTAGGTGGTCGGATCACAAGGTCAGGAGTTCGAGACCAGCCTGGCTAACATGGTGAAACCCTATCTCTACTAAAAATACAAAAATTAGCCGGGCGTGGTAGCACTTGCCTATGCCCAGCTACTCAGGAGGCTGAGGCAGGAGAATCGCTTGAACCCTGGAGATGGAGGTTGTAGTTAGCCGAAACCGCGCCACTGTACTCCAGCCTGGTGACAGAGCGAGACTCCCTCTCAAAAAATAAAAGAAGAAATATTTGTACTGGTTTAAAAATAGTCCCTCTAAATCATCATGGAAGAGATAAAATAATTTACAAAAATTTTTAAAGTATATATGTAACATCTTTGAATGTATATTCATTTTCATTTTAAATTAAAGCAAGATAACTTAGAATAATTTTTATTTTAATTTTTGTTATATATATTTATAATTTTTTTATAATAGAGGTGGGGCTTAGCCATGTTGCCCAGGCTGTTCTGGAACTTCTGAGCTCAGGTGTAAGCCACCATCCATGCATGACCAATAATTAACTTTCTTTTTTTTTCTTTCTTTTTTCTTTTGTTTTGAGAAGGAGTCTTGCTGTGTCGCCCAGGCTAGAGTGCAATGGCGCAATCTTGGCTCACTGCAACCTTAACCTCCCGGGTTAAAGTGATTCTCCTGCCTCAGCCTCCCAAGTAGCTGGGATTACAGGCATCTGCCACTGCACCTGGCTAATTTTTGTATTTTTAATAG
>NW_012119539.1:0-900 GCF_000951035.1 Colobus angolensis palliatus
ATGATCTCTGTTGAAACTCAATTTGCAATCGTAGGACCACAGTAGTCATAGATAATATATGAATGTATAGACGTGGCTGTGTTCCAATAAAACTTGACAATGCAGTCAGTGAGCTGGACTGAGCCCCACAGGTCATTGATGAACAATGCTGTACTAGATTCTATGTTTTTGAAGACAGTTTATTTTCCTGGAAACTATTTCCATCAAGTAGTGCTTTCCTTCAGCCTGAAGACCTTTTTCCAGCATCCTTATAATGCTGATGACCATTCTCTCAGCTTTTGTGTGACTGGCATTACCTTCGCATCTCCATCATTTGTGAAGGATATTTTCACCGAGTACAGAAGTCCAGGTCAACGGCTGTTTTTCTTCTGCTATTTCACATTTGTTGTTTGATTGTTTTCTAGAATCCATTACTACTGATAAGAAGTCAACTGTTTTTATATAATCGTTCCCCGAATTGTCATCTGTTTTGTTTTGTTTTTGCCTTTGGCACATTATAAAATGTTTCATCTTAGCTTTTTATGATAGCAGCATGATTTTGATATGCCTAGATATAGGTTTTTTTTTTTAAATTTATTCTTACTGGCATTTATTGAGCTCCTTGGATATGAAAGGTGATTTTTTTTTTCTTTTTTTTTTTGCTTTTACAAGAGTAGGAATTTCTTCAAAAAAATGCTTTCTGCACCTTCTTTTTCTCCTTCGTAACACACAGTTGCGTGTGTGTTAGACCACTTCACATTTTTGCATTGGTCACTGAGGCTCTGTTAATTTTATTTATTTTTCTTTTTAATTGCTTTTTAAAGTTCTGTATATTTTAATAATTGTAACAAATAATAATTGTATATATTTATATGGCACACTGTGATCTTTTGACACACACACACAGTGGAATAATTAAAC
>NW_012119539.1:3600-3947 GCF_000951035.1 Colobus angolensis palliatus
TTTGGGAGACCCAGGTGGGTGGATCTCTTGAGTACAAGAGTTCAAAACCAACCTAGGCAACGTGGTGAAACCCTATCTCTTAAAAAGAAAATACAAAACAAATGAGCTGGCCATAGTAGTATGTGCCTGTGGTCCCAGGTACTCGGGAGGCTGAGGTGGTAGAATGGCTTGAGTCTGGGAGGCAGAGGTTGCAGTGACTCAAGACTGCACCAGTGTACTCCAGCCTGGGTGACACAGTGAGACACTGTCTCAAAAAAAACAAAACATAAAACAAAAACGTGAGCTGCAGTTGTCTGACTAATCTAAGCCCTTTTCATATTCATGTTAACATTCATATAAATACTGGA
>NW_012119540.1:0-1457 GCF_000951035.1 Colobus angolensis palliatus
CTGGCTAATTTTTGTATTTTTAGTAGAGACAGGGTTTCACTATGTTGGCTAGGCTGGTCTTGAACTCCTGACCTCGTGATCCACCTGCCTCAGCCTCCCAAAGTGCTGGGATTATAGGTGTGAGCCACCGCACCTGGCCTGCATGGCTTCTTTTGAGAAATGTCTATTCAGATCTTTCACCCATTTTTAATTGGATTATTAGATTTTTTTCCTATAGAGTTGTTTGAGTTTCTTATATATTCTCCTTAGTCCCTTGTCAGATGGGTGGTTCTGCAAATATTTTATCCCATTCTGTGAGCTGTCTCTTCACTTTGTTGATTGTTTCCTTTGCTGTACAGAAGCTTTTTAACTTGATGTGTCTATTTTTGCTTTGGTTGCTTGTGCTTGTGGGCTTTTACTCAAGAAATCTTCGCCCAGTCCAATGTCCTGGAGAGTTTTCCCAGTGTTTTCTTGTAGTAATTTCATAGTTTGAGGTCTCAGATTTAAGTCTTTCATCCATTTTGATTTGATTTTTGTATACGGTGAGAGATAGGGATCTAGTTTCATTCTGCTGCGTATGGATATCCAGTTTTCCTAGCAGTATTTATTGAAGAGACCATCCTTTCCCCAATGTATTTTCTTGGCACTTTTGTCAAAAATGAGTTTACTGCAGATGTATGGATTTATTTCTGGGTTCTCATTCTGTTCCACTGGTCTATGTGTCTGTTTTAATGCCAGTACCATCCATTTTGGTTACATTTGGTTATAGTGTAGATTAAGTCCAATGTTTGTTGATTGGCTTTCTGTCTGGAAGATCGGTCTGGTGCTGAAAGTTGGGTGAAGTCACCAGCTCTTATTGTATTGGGGTCTATCACTGTCTTTAACACTAGTGAATTGGTTTATATTAATTTTATCTGCGTGCTCCAGTGTTAGGTGCATACATATTTGCAATTGTTATATCCTCTTACTGAATTGGTCCATTTATCATCATATAGTGGCCTTCTTTTTCTCTTCTTATAGTTTTTGTCTTGAAACCTATTTTGTCTAAGTACAGCTACTCCTGCTCTTTTCTGAGTTTCCATTGGCATGGAATATCTTTTTCCATCCCTTTATTTTCAGTCTGTGTGTGTCTTTTGCTTGTTTGTTTGTTTGCTTTAGATGGATTCTCATTCTGTTGCCTAGGCTGGAGTGTGCAGTGGCATGATCTTGGCTCACTGCAACCTCTGCCTCCCAGGCTCAACCAATTCTCCTGCCTCAGCCTCCCGAGTACCTAGGATTACAGGCATGTGTCACCGTGCCTGGATAATTTTTTATATTTTTAGTAGACACAGGGTTTAGTAGACACAGGGTTTAGTAGACACCATGTTGACCAGGCTGGTCTCAAACTCCTGACCTCAAGCAGTCCGCCCGCCTCGGCCTCCCAAAGTGCTGGGATTACAGGCGTGAGCCACCGCACCTGGCCCACTCTAAGTCTTTTG
>NW_012119540.1:7437-8278 GCF_000951035.1 Colobus angolensis palliatus
TAAGCTACCATGCCTGGCTAATTTTTGTATTTTTAGTAGAGACAAGACTTCACCATGTTGGCCAGGCTGGTCTTGAACTCCTGATCTCAGGTGATCTGCCCACCTCAGCTTCCCAAAATGTTGGGATTATAGGCTTCAGCCACTTGTGCCCAGCTGTGCTTCATTTTTATTCCTTTTTTTGTCTCCTCTGACTGTATATTTTCTTTTTTTTTTTGAGACAGTCTCTTTCTCGCCCAGGCTGGAATGCAGTGGTGCAATCTCAGCTCACTGCAAACTGCTTCCCTGGTTGAGGTGATTCTCATGCCTCAGCCTTCTGAGTAGCTGCGAGTACAGACGTGCACCACCATGCCCGGCTAATTTTTCTGTATTTTTAGTAGAGATGGGGTTTTGCCATGTTGGCCAGGCTGGTTTCAAACTCCTGGCCTCAAGTGATCTACCTGACTCGGCCTCCCAAAGTGCTGGGATTACAGGCATGAGCCATTGTGCCCGGCCAAGTTTTAATTATTCTTATAATTTATTTATATTTATTGTAATTATTCTTACTTTATAATTTCTTATTATAAAAGCAGAAATTCTGAAGTTGAAAAATGCAATTGACAACTTAAGAATGCATCAGAGTCTAATAATAGCAGAATTGATCAAGCAGAAGAATTAGTGAGCTTCAAGACAAGCTATTTGAAAATACAGAGGCCGGGCACAGTGGTCCATGCCTATAATTCCAGCACTCTGGGAGGCCCAGGCGGGTGGATCACTTGAGGCCAGGAGTTTGAGACCAGCCTGGCCAACACGGTGAAACCCCGTCTCTACTAAAAATACAAAAAATTAGCCAGGCATGGTTGTG
>NW_012119541.1:0-793 GCF_000951035.1 Colobus angolensis palliatus
GTGGTGAAACCCTGTCTCTACTAAAAATACAAAAAAGTAACCGGGCATGGTGGCACGTGCCTGTAGTCCCAGCTACTTGGGAAACTGAGGCAGGAGAATTGCTTGAGCCTGGCAGGCAGAGGTTGCAGTGAGCTGAGATCATGCCACTGCACTCCAACCTGGGCGACAGACAGAGACTCCATCTCAAAAACAAAACCAAAACAAAACAAAACAACAAAACAAAAAAAAACAACCAAAAACTTTCTGAAACAAAGAAAGGTATGGGAAGGGTAGAGGGAAGCCTGATTAAGACAAGATGGCTAGGAATTCACCAAATCACAGTAAAACAAAGGTAAGGTTTGTTATGCAGATTTAAGTAAGTCAGTGCCTTCTGTATTGATTAAGTCTTTAGGGATTTAGTTTTCCCTCTCTCCCTGGTACTGAGAGGGAGACACCCTTACAAATGGAGATTTCCTTTCTAAATGTAAATTTCTCTGACAAAAGAGTTCACTTTCTCAGGGTTTCTTCTGTGTCTGCAGTTTCTCAAAATAACTGGTCGAAATTATCCTTATGTCAAAGAGGCATATTTTGAGGTGGTATGTGCTGGTCTCCTACAGTCATATTTTGAACCCTATCAGTGTGGAATTCCTGGCAGCTGGCCAAAGATCCAGAATGTTGGAGTTACTGACATTGGTGCTTTGTAGAGTTGTTATATCTCTAGCACATGTAGCTTGCATTTTGGGGGACAATGTGGGTATTTGATGACTGTTTGATTATTGCCTGTATAAATTCTGAAATCTGAAAATTGGAAGCT
>NW_012119541.1:1413-1719 GCF_000951035.1 Colobus angolensis palliatus
CACTTTCTCAGGGTTTCTTCTGTGTCTGCAGTTTCTCAAAATAACTGGTCAAAATTATCCTTATGCCAAAGAGGCATATTTTGAGGTGGTATGTGCTGGTCTCCTACAGTCATATTTTGAACCCCATCAGTGTGGAACTCCTGGCAGCTGGCCAAAGATCCAGAATGTTGGAGTTACTGACATTGGTGCTTTGTAGAGTTGTTATATCTCCAGCACATGTAGCTTGCATTTTGGGGGACAATGTGGGTATTTGATGACTGTTTGATTATTGCCTGTATAAATTCTGAAATCTGAAAATTGGAAGCT
>NW_012119542.1:0-296 GCF_000951035.1 Colobus angolensis palliatus
GTCTCACATTGTTTCCCAGGCTAGAGTATAGTACAAGCACAATGAATATTTCACTGTGACCTTGAACTCCTGGACTCGAGTCATCTGCCCACCTCAGCCTTCTGAGTAACTGGGACTACTGGTGGATACCACCACACCTGGCTAATTTTTAAATTTTTTGTAGACACAGGGTCTCACTACGTTGCTCTGGCTGGATCTGAACTCCTGGCCTCAAGGGATCCTCCCACCTTAGCCTCCCAAAGTACTAGGATTACAGTCATGAGCCCCTGCACAGATTTTGTTCAATAAAATAACAG
>NW_012119542.1:2199-3367 GCF_000951035.1 Colobus angolensis palliatus
GGATCTGAGTCACTGAAGGAGCACCTTCCCAGAAATGTGGACAGAGGAGCTCAGCCTGGAGACACAACAAAGCCCTTCAAGAATGGGGTCCTTTGACCGGGAGGCGGAGGTTGCAATGAGCCGAGATCATGCTACTACACTCCAGCCTGGGTGACAGAGTGAGACTCCGTCTCAAAAAAAAAAAGAAAAAAGAAAAAGAAATGGGTCCTTTGGGAACCATTGGAGAAGAGGAAACAAATGCTGGCTATGTGAGTTCCCACCCTGGAAATCTGTTAAAGTGGGCTGGGCAGGTGGGGAGAGCTGAGGTCTCACACAAGCGCTCTAGGGAGAAGTTGGCCACCAGCTCCACCTCCCAGCAGCCACTCAGAGCTGGAACTCGTTATTATGAGGCAACACAATGAGCCAGGCCAGTGGAGGTGTCAGATGAGGTGAGAGGATGCTGGAACTGCTTCTAGGGGCTGGAACTGGCTGTCCGAGAACAAGGTGAGGGAGAGGTAAGGCACTGTTTAGACTGACAGGGAACAAGGAGGGATGTCCTGACTAGAAACTGATTAGAAACAGATTATCACTCTTCTTCCCAAACACTGCTCCTCCCCAACCTCGCTCAGAAGGGAAGGGACGCCTGAGCAGTGAAATCTGCAGTTTTGAAACTGACTCTTAAAAGAACATGAGTTAGGGAATGAAAGGAAAATAAAGGACCCAAAATGAAAGAGAAAGGAAAAGTAGCTGGAAGTGCCATAAGCCCAGACCCTCTGAGTACCAAGCTGTCAGGAACTGCTGGCATTTTCCAAGTCCCAGTCTTGTGCCAGGAAGCTTTACATGAATTACTTCTGAATCATCATGAGCTAAAAGGTATTACTTCCACCACTTCACTCTTCAGAAAATGGCAGTCGGGCGCAATGGCTCACGCCTGTAATCCCAGCACTTTGGGAGGCTGAAGCAAGCTGATCACTTGAACCTAGGAGTTTGAGACCAGCCTGGCTAATATGGTGAAACCTCATCTCTATAAAAACATTTAAAAATTAGTTGGGTGTGGCAGTGCATGCCTGTGGTCCCAGCTACCAGGGAGGCTGAGGCGGGAGGATCGTTTGAGCCCTGGAGGTCAAGACTGCCAGGCTGCAGTGGGCTATGATCGTGCTGCTGCACTCCAGTCTGGGCAAGAGAGTAA
>NW_012119543.1:0-1539 GCF_000951035.1 Colobus angolensis palliatus
AAATAACAGATGCTGGAGAAAAGGGAACACTTGTACACTGTTGGCGGGAGTGTAAATTAGTTCAACCATTGTGGAAAGCAGCGTGGCAATTCCTCAAAGAGCTAAAAACAGAACTACCATTTGACTCAGCAATCCCATTTGGGATTTATATACCCAGAGGAATATAAATCATTGTACTGTAAAAACACATGCACACAAATATTCATTGCAACACTGTTCACAATAGCAAAGACATGGAATCAACTTAAATGACCATCAATGACATTAGATAAAAAACATGTGGCACATAAACACCATAGAATACTATGCAGCCATAAAAAATGAGGCCATGTCTTTTTCAGGAACATGGATGGAGTGGGAGGCCATTATCCTAAGCAAACTGAGGCAGAAACAGAAAACCAGATACCACATGTTCTCACTTACAAGTGGGAGCTAAATGACGACAACACATGGACACATAGAGGGGAACAACACACACTGGGGCCTACTTGAGGGTGGAGGGTGGGAGGAGGGAGAGGAGTAGAAAAGATAACTAATGGGTACTGGGTTTAATATCTGGGTGATGAAAAAATCCGTACAACAAATGCACAAGAAACGAGTTCACCTATGTAAATTGATGACAAGCCTGCACATGCCCCTTCAAACCTAAAATAAAAGTTTTTTAAAAAAGAAAGGTGAGAGTTTTATTAGAGAAATGTTAGATATGGCTTGGAAAGAAAGCACATTGGCTCTGGAGAAGATTCTGGGAGCTGGCGAGCTCTGACTGGTGAGTGACAGCCGGAGGAAAGGTTAGTCTTCAAGTCAGGGCAGTGTGTTTGAGGAAATATGAGCTTAAACTGGTCCTCGGGTTACAGCGGGCCTTTTCAGCAGCTAGGCTTGTGGAAAATTCAATTCTCAGAGCAGATTCTCTTGGTATGACTAGTGCTCTCGTCCTGCAAGCCTGTCCCCATGCCAGGACCACCTAGTAGACAGTCCCTCCAGGCCAGGGGCCATGGGGCTTCTGCGTTGTGGACAGCAAGGACTTCAAGCATCCTCTCCATTTCCGGGTCACCCCCGGAAGCAAGGCTGCCATAGCTAATTTGTGTATCGGAGTTGTAATCACAGCCGTGGACCGGGGAAACACCAGCCATAGGGCACACTGGGAAGCTCAGAACAAAATCAACACCGCGCAGATGACATGACTCTCATGGGAGCCAGATCGGAACATAAAATCTGGTCTCGGTGACAGAGGAAGAGGAACATCATCCGCACAAGATGAACTTAACCTCTGCACCCCAGAAAGTCCTGCACATAGGAAAGGCCCATGTCCTAAGCCCCATGCCCTTCATCACCTCACTGGCCTCCAGCACTGCCACCAGGTTATCACGAGTCAGTGAGACCACCCAGCTGGCCTCTGCTCCACCGAAAATCTCCAGCTTCATCCACGCCTTGCAGTCAAAGATGCTGCCAGGGGCGGGGTAGCTGCAGCCCCTCAGAGCAGGCTCAGCCTCCAAGCAGTCTCTCATTGATAAAGAACCTGAAGTTTACAAGACACTTCCA
>NW_012119543.1:1589-3984 GCF_000951035.1 Colobus angolensis palliatus
GGCGGGGTAGCTGCAGCCCCTCAGAGCAGGCTCAGCCTCCAAGCAGTCTCTCATTGATAAAGAACCTGAAGTTTACAAGACACTTCCAAAGAAACAGGAGTTATGCAGATATTGTGCTTTTTGAAGGTTTGTGGTAATCGTGAGTCAAGCAAATCTGTTGTCGTTTTTCCAACAGCATGTGTTCACTTCCTGCCTCTGCATCACACTCTGGTAATTTTCACAATATTTAAAACTTTTTCATTATTGTTATTTCTGTTATGGTGATCTGTGATCAGTGAACTTTCATGTTCCTATAGTAATTGTTTTGAGGCACGAACCACGTCCATATACCATGGCAAATTTAATCAATAAATGTTGTATGTGTTGACTGCTCCATCAATCGCCATTCCCCATCTCTCTCCCTCTCCTCGGGCCTCCCTATTCCCTGAGATGCAGCAATATTGAAATTAGGCCAGTTAATAACCCTACAATGGCCTCTAAGTGATCAGGTGAAAGGAAGAGTCACACATCTCTCACTTTAAATCAAAAGCTAGAAATGATTAAGCTTAGTGAGGAAGGCATGTTGGAAGCCAAGATAGGCCAAAAGTTTGACCTCTTGTGCTAAACATTTAACCAAGTTGTGAAAGTAAAGAAAATGTATTTTAAAGAAATGAAAAGTGCGACTCAGTGAACACAAGAATGGTAAGAAAGCAAAACAACCTTATTGCTGAGTCGGAAAAAGTTTTAGGGGTGCGGAACCAGCTGTAGGTCAAAGCCTCATCCACAGCAAGGCCCTAACTCTCTTCAATTTCATGAACCCTGAGAGATGAGGAAGCTGCAGAAGAGAAGCTAAAGTCTAACAGAGGTTGGTTCATGAGACTGAAAGAAAGAAGCTGTCTCCACAACATAAAAGTGCCAGGTAAAGCAGCAAGTGCTGATGTAGAAGCTGCAGCAAGTTCTCCAGAAGATCTAGATAAGATCATGGATAAAGGTGGCTACACTTAACAACTGATTTTCAATTTAGATGAAACAGCCTTCTATTGAAATAAGATGCCATGTAGGACTCTCGTAGCTACAAAGGGCAAGTCAATACCCGGCTTCCAAGCTTCAAACAGCAGGCTGACTCTGTTGTTAGAGGCTAATGCAGCTGGTGACTTTATATTGAAGCAAGTGGTCATTTACCATTCTGAAAATCCTAGGGCCCTTAAGAATTAAGCTAAATTAACTCTGCCTGTGCTCTGTGAATGCAACAGGGCCTGGATGACAGCACATCAGTTTACATCATGGTTTACTGAACATTTTAAGCCCAAGATTGAGACCTATTGCTCAGAAAAAAAAAAGATACTTTTCAAAATATTACTGCTTATTGACAATTTACCTCATCATTCAGAAGCTCTGATGGAGATATACAAGGAGATTAATGTTGTTTTCATGCCTGCTAACACACATCCATTCTGCAGCCCATAGATCAAGGGGTTGTTTTAGACTTTCAAGCCTTGTCACTTAAGAGATATATTTCATAAGGCCATAGCTGCTATAGATAGTGATTCCTCTAATGGATCCGGGCAAAGTAAATTGAAAACCTACTGGAAAGGAGTCACTGTTCTAGATGCTGTTAAGAACATTCATGATTCATGGAAAGAGGTCAATATGTCAACATTAACGGGAGTTTGGAAGAAGTGGATTCCAACCCTCATGGATGACTTTGAAGGGTTCAAGACTTCAGTGGAGGTTACTTCTGATGTAGTGGGAATTGCAAGAGAACTTAGAATTAAAAGTGGAGCCTGAAGATAAGATGGAATTGCTGCAATCTCATAATTAACCGATGAAGAGTTGCTTCTGATGGATGAGCAAAGGCAGTGGTTTCTTGTGATAGAATCTACTTCTGCTGAAGATGCTGTGAACATTGTTGAAATGACAACAAAGGATTTGGAATATTACATAAACTTAGTTGATAAAGCAGCAGCAGGATTTAAGAGGATTGACTCAAATTTTGAAAGAAGTTTTTCTGTGGGTCAAATGCTATCAAACAGCATCGCATTCTACAGAGAAATCTTTGGTGAAAGGAAGGGTCGATCAATGTGGCAAATTTCATCATTGTCTTATTTTAAGAAATTGCCACGGGCTGGGCACAGTGGCTACACCTGTAATCCCAGCACTTCAGGTAATGGGAGGATCATTTGAGGCCAGGAGTTCAAGACCAGCTTGGGCAACATAGAAGGACCACATTCCCACACACACACACACAAAAAATTTTTAAATTAGCCAGGCATGGTGGCATGTATCTGTGGTCCCAGCTAATTGGGAGCCTGAGGCAGGAGGATTGCTTGAGCCTGGGAGTTTGAGGCTGCAGTGAGCTGTCATCACACCACTGCACTCCAGCTTGGGTGACAGAGCCAAACCCTGTCTCTAAAAA
>NW_012119543.1:4034-5592 GCF_000951035.1 Colobus angolensis palliatus
GCCACAGCCACCCCAACCTTCAGCAACCACCGCCCTGATCAGTAAGTAGCCACCAACACTGAGGCCAGGCTCTGCAGCCAAAAGATTACAATTTGCTAATGGCTCAGAAGGTCGTTAGCATTTTTTAGCAGTAAAATATTTTTAATTAAGGTGTGTACACTGCTTTAGACATATGCTATTGCACACTTCATAGACTACCATATAATGTCAACATAATTTTTATATGCACTGGGAGACCAAAAAATTTGTGATTTGTGTGACTCTCTTAATTGTGGTGGCCTGGAACCAAACCTGCAATATCTCCAAGATATGCCTGTGGCTTTTTGTTTGTTTTCCCTTTCTCATGGTGCTGAGTGTGTCTGCAGTTAAACAGCCCCTTGTCTTCATTCCCAGGAGCCAGATGAGGAGGTGTGTCATGCCATCTTCCCACCCCAACCCTCCCCTTCTAAGGAACCCCCACACCTGCTCTGTCTTCCTGCTATGGTCTCTGAGAAAAGCCCTTTCATCTTTCAAGAACTACAAAAGTAATTCTTTAAGGGAAGAAAATGTGAGGAAGTGATCCATATAGGAAGTTAGAAATATGTACATCAATCAATTCCTGTAAGAAAAATGTATAAAATACCCTTTAGTAATGAAAATCTCCTACATTTGCTACCACAAAAGGGAGAATTGTATCTTTTTAAAATGTGGATGAAAATAAAATAAAAGTATTCATTAGTGAGTATTTTATCCCAGTGAAATACATGCTCCTAAATAGAGATTACAACTGAGGAAGAAGACCAGGCAAAGTCCAAAACAACTAAGAAAAACAAAACCAAGAAATCAAATGTCTCAACGGTTAGGACAAATGGAGGAAGGGAGCTTGTCTTGGTGTGTTCCGTGTAGCTATAAAAGAACACCTGAGAGTGGGTAATTTTTAAAGAAAAGAGGTCTGTTTGGCTCACGGTCTGCAGACTGCACTGAAAGCATGGTGCTGGCATCTGCTCCGCTTCTGGTGAGGCCTCAAGTGGCTTCTGCTTGTGGGGGAAGAGGAAGGGAAGCTGACCTGTGCAGTGGTTACATGCTGAGACAGGAGGCAAGAGAGGGGGAAGTTCAGGCTCTTTTTGACAACCAGCTTTCCTGGAGATTAATAGAGCTCAAGAGCGCACTCACCCCTGAGGGAGAGCATTAAATCCATTCATGAAGGATCTGCCCCCATTAGGCCCCACCTCCAACACTGAGGATAAATTTCAACATAAGATTTGGAGGGAACAGATACCCAAGCTGTAATAGAACTACCCGGGAATGAACTTGGGCAGGAACAGGAATAAAGATTCCCCATTGTGGAAACACCTGCACAAGGTGGCCAGAAGTGAAAACATTGAGAAAGTCCAAGTCACCAGGGAAATGGAGTGAGGTTCTAAACACATTAATATAAAGGGCAGGATGGGAGCTTTGCCATTGAGGAGACCACCAGACAGATTCCTGCAAGCACCTTTGTAGTCATAAGCATTGCTTTGCTGTGTAAACCATTCTTGGTCAACATCCTAACTTGATCTCACTCCCACCTGCCTTACCT
>NW_012119543.1:5866-29924 GCF_000951035.1 Colobus angolensis palliatus
CTGCAAGCTCCGCCTCCCGGGTTCACGCCATTCTCCTGCCTCAGCCACCCAAGTAGCTGGGACTACAGGCGCCCGCCACCATGCCCGGCTAATTTTTTGTATTTTTTAGTAGAGACGGGGTTTCACCGTGTTAGCCAGGATGGTCTCTGGATCTCCTGACCTCGTGAGCCGCCTGCAGCGGCCACCCAAAGTGCTGGGATTATAGGCGTGAGCCACCGCGCCCGGCCGAAATACAATTTTTTAAATTGGCAGTAAAATCAAAAGTTTATTATAATTAATACTAGTACAAAAAAAATTCTCAACCTGTGATTCTCAGAGGGATCTTAGAGAAATAGAAAACAACAGTAGGGGCTCACCTTTGGTGTCAAAAGGACAGACCCAGAAAATCATACTGCTTGGTGCGTGGACACTGTTTCCCTCCCAAAATGCCACCTTTCTCCCAACCCACCCTCACCTACCACCAGCTGTCCCTGAAGAGCACCAGTGAGGATCAATTGCTCTTCTGCGTTTGTACCAGCAGTGCTAAATAAACAATGAAACAGACACAAAGTTAAAGCTACCTGATCCAAAAAGGACAGAAGTCTAGATCCCAGCCCACTGACTCACTTAGTCTCTAAGAGTCCAGCCCACTGACTCAGTCTCTAAGACCCCTTGCTCAAATCTTCAATTCACAATGGAGATCGCCGTGAGCTCTTCTGATTCCAGACGATAATACTCCTCCCTTTAATTCCTTGATATGTTTAATTATGTAAGTAAATTTAATATAAAAATCATTGCATTAGAGTTCATTATTTTTATACAAGATCCAGTGTGAGATCAATGTTATACTTCCATTTTGTCACATTTATAGAGAACTGAGAAGAATCACATTATTTAAAATCTTAGCAAATATGCATCATTCCCTTTGGATAATTTTAAAGTGATAGGATTGAATTACAAGTGATGCAATTGCCTGGGTCTCTTTTGTTTTTAGATGTATTTATCTCTCATATTGTGAATCTCATATTTATGTGAATGATTATCAGGAGATTTTATTTTTATTATGCATATTTAGTATAAAATGATCATGCAGTGAAGAGTGTGTAAAGTCAAAATAAAATGCCATCCATTACCTCTGGCTCTCATTCCAAGAGATAGTAATTGGCCATTTCTCATGTAAATTTCCTGAAGAGTTCTAAGTAAATAGAAGATCTATGTACACACACTTAACCTATACAGGAGTTTGGTCCTCAGTCTTCAGTCATATCCTTTTATGAGATTCATAATTAGTCCCACTGTTTCCATGGAACAAACTCAACCATTACAATACCTGTGTATCTTTCTATGGACTTGTATAACCATCATACCAAGAATACTTCTAGGAATCCCAAGATTCTTCTGCTCTGTGTGGTTTCCACCAGGGATGCATAATGGTTTTCAGTGGTGTCTGGGCTGGTTGTAGACCTAGATGGCTGCACTCGGGCCTTGGAAGTGCTGCCCCCAGAGCACCTGATCCTGGACTCCAGCCTGCTGGTCTCAGGTGGTCGGACTTCTTCCATGGAGGCTCAGGGATCATGAAAAGAAAGCTCCAAGAGACAGGCAGGGAAAGGTGCCAGTGTCCTCAGTCCTGGGCCAGAAACCAGCAGGTGAATCTTTCCCTGCCCTTCAGTGGGCACAGCTGTCTCAGAGCCCGCCCTGTTTCCAGTTGAGGGGACGTGACCCCCACCCACCGGCAAGAGGATTGGACACTCAACTCATTCAGCCTTGACTCATCCCGGGTCACACTGACTCAGCCACGGCCCCCGTTTGCCCAGCCAGGCCTCCAATTTGCCACCTGCTGCTCCCTGACCAAAGCGAGGCCTCCTTGGCCTTGGTTGAATCACTGAGGGCAGTCATTTACATCCTCGGACACAGGCCCAGGCAGAGTCATTTAAACACCCACCACGGTTTCGGCAGCCACCAAGTGCCTAGGTTGGGATCCCGGCCCTCAGGGTGGGCCACATCTGGTGGACTTGAATGTTCTGTGGACCCTCACTGCCCCCTCCTGCCCTCACGAGGCTTCCTCTATACATCTGGGGTGTGGGCTGGGTTTGAGTCTGAACAGGCCATGTCCAGGGAGAACTGTAGGGGTCACCCTGCGGTCCGGAGCCGTCTCATTTTCCTTTCCTCCTGCAGGCGGCTGACAGCGGGATTCCCTAGGGTCTCTGCGTCTGAGCTGCAAATATTCAAAGATGCTTTAAGGACCATTAGGATTCATGTTTTTCTTTCTTTCCGTCAGTTTCAAGACTTTGTAAATATTAGCTAGATTAGCATTCCATCTGCTGCAAACATTGTCTCCCAATTTTTTATTTGTATTTTGCTGTCATTTATGGTGTTTTTGGCCAAGTAAAAAGGTTTCATTTAATATTTATGTATTAATTTGCCAGTTCATTCTGTGAGTGTATCAGATTCTTTGAAGCATAATGATAAAAGCCTTCTCTACACCCAGGTTTTCACAGCATTACTCATGTTCACTTCTAGTTCTTACATGGTTTCGGTTTCCACATTTAAATCTCCAATTGACTGGAGTTTGACCTTGTGTGACATGTGAGATGTGTACCCAATCTCATTGTTTTCAGGATGGCCATCTAGTTTTGCCAGCACCATTTATTTAAAAGTCCATCTTTTCCTCAGTGATGTGACATGATGCCTTTATCATATACCAGATTCCCACACACAGCTGGGATATTTCCAGGCTTTGCAGTCAAGGGTTGGCTGGTCTATTGCTGTGCTGTACATTATGGCTTTAGTAGACAGACTTTCTAGTATATTTTAGATGTGGTAAAATGTGTGTGTGTGTGTAGATATAGATATATATAATTGAGTTAGCTGCCTTCAACGCCAGTTCATTTTTTTTCAAGGTGTTCCTGGCTCCAGTGGAAAGAAGAAACTTAGTCTTTTTGTATGTACTAATTTGCTCTGGGGACCCTCACATCCCTGTTGTTTTGTGATAGCTTTATGCCTAGCAATAGAAAGGTTTTCTTTGCATCCTCTGGAACCTTTGTAAATGCTTTGTGCTTCTTTTCTTTGAATATTTGGCAAAAGAATCATTCCAATGACTGTTTTGTAGTCAGTGTGGTGTTTGAAAGGTTTATGTGCTGTAGATCCAGGAAACCCTGATAGCGAGGCTGTGACAGAGTGTACTTAATTTGCATTCAACTTTCTTTTCATTCCATTCCTTTGTGAGAAAGGGTCTAAAACGGATCTGTGATATCAAAGCCTGTGGGTGGGCCATCGGGTGCAATTGCAGCATATGCAGCGGACTGTGCCCAGTGGAAATGTTTCCTAGGAACTCGCACTGTATTCCCTGTTCCATGCTCTAATTATATGCTAAATTGTATGCCTCTGAGCAGCGGGAACCCTTGGAAGGTCAAGAGCCCTCTCCAGGGCGGCAGCACCTCTGCCTGAAGACTCAGAGACAGAATCTGAGGGCAGAGGCGGCAGCAGGAGCTGGGTTGAGGCCGAGGCTGCTTACCTAACCCCATCATGAGAGTAGGAAGAAAACGCCCTAGGAATCTCTCAAACCCACTATTCATTATGACCCTCTCTCCCTCCCACACCTGCAGGGGCTCCCTGCTGCCTGCAGAGACAAGTTATTCAGGGCCTCACCAGGAGATGACTTGGAACCCTCAGGGTCCTGCTGAGCCAGACCATTTAAACCACATACATGGAAACTTCCTGCTTTTCATCCTTTGCTCCCAGCTCCTCTCCATGACCCCACTTGTCCCGAACCTCTCTCAGTGGGCCACAGAGACTGCTTTACTCCCTCCCATCTGTGAGTTCTCTTAGAATATCTTTGTGTAAACAAGGTCTCAGTAACTGAATCCTGTTTCCATCTCCCTGCATCAGTGTTCTCTGGCTGGGTGGGTGGCGCTCCTTTGGCTCGGTCCTGCTGATGTCCTTAAAGGCCTCAGCCCACAGAATCAAAGCCTGGGGCCAGCGGCTGCAGGATTCTAAACACTGTGGGCGCTCAGTTGTGGGGCTGGCTGTGGGACTGTGTGACGGCAAGAAGCATCCAGAGATGGATGTGGCCAGGGATGCGAGGAGCCATCGGAGAGATGGGCAGGAGGAGCCATCGGAGAGATGGGCAGGACAGCGATCGAGTTCCCCGGGAGAGGCGTCTTAGGAATTCAGGAATTCAGCCCCGTGACCGTGTGAGTGAGGAGGAAGAATGTGGAATTGCAAGATGGAAGATGAGGAAGGCGTTGGCCCCAGTCCTGGAAAGCCGTCCCTCCTCCTGTCCTGAAAGCCGACTTCTCCCACCTGGACGTGCGTGCCGTCTCCTCGGGAGGTCCCCAGAGCGTGGCTGTACTCTGGCCTGCGCCCTGCCTCATGTAGCACGTCCCTCTTGTCGTTGCCATAGTCTCTCTGCAGTCGGGCAGTGGCTTGTAGGGTGTCTCATGCAATAGATACCCACTCCATTAGGACGAGTACAGTGTCTGTAAATTCCTGCCTGGGTTCCCCTTCCTGTCATACATGCAGAAAGGAAAAGTCACTCCAGGGACTCCATAAGATTCTCTAGTTCCAAGGAGGTGCCCAGGAGCCTGGGAACTTCTAAGCAGGGAGGGGAGGCCAGGAGGCTGACCATGGCCCAGTCAAGTTATTGAAGAGTTTTGAGGGTTCTTTATATGTTCTGGATGTGGGTCCTGGGTCAGACTCCCAGTATGTGTTTAGCCATTTCATCCTCCTAAGAGGGTCTTTCATAGAGCACGAGTTATTTTGATGACTTCTGATTTATCCGTTTCTCTTTACGGATCGTGCTTTTGCGGTCAAATCTTTAAAGATCTTTACCTAGCCCTCGATACCTAACTTTTGTCTCAGAATCCTTTTCCCTAAAGTTTTCCAGTTTTGCATTTCACATTGAAGTGTGTGATCCACCTCGAGTGAATGTTTGTTCAAGGTGAGGCTTCAGAGTCTAGGCCAAGGGCTCTCTGTCCGCCTGCCTGCTTGCTGTGCCTGTGATGTGCGATTTCCCTACTTCCATGTGACAGAGAGGCCACCTTTCCTCCCACAAATTGCTTTTGCACATTTGTCAAAAATCAGTTGGGCACTTTAATTTGGGTTTCCATTCTGCCCTGTTGATCGAGGTGTCTGTCCCTCTGCCTATGGGCACAGTCTTTATTTGCTGTATAATAAGTTGAAATGGGGCGACTTTATTTATTTATTTTTTTTATTTTTGAGTCAGAGTCACGCTCTGTTGCCCAGGCTGGAGCACATTATTGTAATCTTGGCTCACTGCAATCTCTGCCTCCTGTGGTAAAGCGATTCAGCCTCCCGGGTAACTGGGATTACAGGTACATGCCACCACACCCGGCTAATTTTTGTGTTTTTAGTAGAGACAGGGTTTCGCCATGTTGGCCGGGCCAGTCTCCAATTCCTGGCCTCAAGTGATCTGCCCACCTCAGCCTTCCAAAGTGCTGGGATTACAGGCATGAGCCACCTCCCCTGGCCTTGTTTTTCAAAATTGCATTAGCTTTGCCAGTTCATTTGCCTGTCCATATGAGATTTTTTTAAAAAGGCAAGTTATGCCTACTTTCAGGCAGGGCTGTCTTGTGGTGGGGGAAGGTGGTGGATTGTGGGTTAATTTCCATGTCTCTAGCATGACATTAGCTCCTTCCAGGGGCTGGAGAGCAAGCAAGTGCTACTGGAAGACCCGTGGGGCTCCCTGTGCTCTTTGCCCCACCTGGTAACAGCTTCTCCTTCCACTTCCAGTTGCTGGGGCTCTGCTCTTCCTGCCTGCCGCTCAGCCTCCCTCCCTGCCGTCAAGACACAGGCTGGGCCAGGAGTGCTGCGTTCTCACGCGGAGGTGGGCAGGGGAAGCTCGGGGTCAGCTGAGGCTAAGCTAAGAGTTGGGGAGCAGTGCTGGTGCCCCCAGCCTCCAACTGGGGTGCATGGGATCTCAGGGGACACATGAAAGCAGTTCTTCTCCCAAATATTCAGTCATGGCCATTGTTCCTCACCCTTCTGAACTTAGAGCCTCAAAACTCCCAAATCTCAGCTCCATGTTTGGGATATGTAAAGGTTCTGGTCTCTTTTTGCCCTGGAGACTGAATAACAGAGGTGTGACCGTCTGGTTCCCGTGCAGCCCCGGCACCCTGGTGGCTGTGCAGTTTGGTAGAACAAGGGCACAGAAGGACTGACAAGACCGGGTCCTGACGCTTGTTCTCTGATGGGTCTTCTCACTTTCTAAGTCCTTGAGTGCTTGGGTTTGTTTGTTTGTTTGTTTGTTTGTTTGTTTTATATTGGTTTTCTAAAGGCAGTATTCACAGAGACAAGTGAAGAAACCTGGGATGACCATGGGTGTCCCACGTGACTTCAACCCCCCTGCCAGGTGCTGGTCAGTTTCCAGAAGTCCAAGCCAACTCTCTGAAACAGCTGAAGCCAACCTTTTGCCTCAGTTCCAGTTCCTGGGATATTCTAAACTTCCCCCAAACTCAGCAAAGAGAGGAAAAAACACTGTCCTTCCTTGGTGAAGAAATGTATCCATTCAGGAAGACTCAGTGTGGCTGGTAGTGAAAAGTAAGGCCATCATTTTGCTGGGATTGGGAATGGAGAAGGACTTTCTGGGTGACTCAAGGGAACTGCCAAGTGTGAGCAGAGCCCATGGCCTTTCTGTTCTGGTTCAGGCTGTCAGGGCCTGGCTGGGAAAACATTCCCTAGAAGCCTGGGAGTGGGTAACTGCAAGGTTGCTTGGTTTCTCGGATGCTGCCTGTGATCTTCTTACTGTGTGGAGCTCTCTGACACTCAGGCATACAGAGGTGCAGCCCTCTGCCCTCTGCTGTGCTCGGGGAGGTTGGTGCCCTGTAATCACAGGGTGGCTCTGCCTGGGCCCTGAGCACCCCCTTGGGTGGACTTCCATGCCTTGTGTTGGCTCCAGGCATGAGCCTGTCGTCCTCTGGAGGCTCCAGGCAATGACTCACTTGTCTCTGGGTGTCCATATGCCCTTTGCCCAAGAGACAGCTTTGATGCTCAGTGGGCCTGGGCTCTGCCCAAGGCTTTGTGCCATGGGTGGGTTTACCCTTCCCTCTCTTCAGCACAAGAAAGCACTGACACTAAGTTCCTCTCATTGGATCCCATGGCAGGAACTGGGGTGCAGGACCTGCTCATCTTCCTGGGCGAGGGATCTCGAGTCCTGCATGCCTGTTTCTCCCTGCACTGCTAAGGGTCTCTTTGGCTGCTCTTGAATCGATGACAGATTCTCGTCCTGTTTGCTGCTCTCTGTAGCCTGTGGAGCCTCTGCCAGCCTGTGAGCAGAACCAGAAGGGACATTCTCACAGCCTGTTCACCACAGAATCCAGGAGGCAGGTCCGTCTTGGTGAGTTTGAGATCCTGAGAGAGTGTGATTAAGAATCATGTGATCAACAATCTTGCATGCATTTCATTGAGATCTGTCTCATTTCCATGTTACTCACTTTTAAAATTGATTGATCCTGTGTATAGTGTAGTTGAAAAACTAAATAAAAAATAAATACATACATACACATATAAAAATTGATTTTAAAAATATGGTCTTCTGATCCTTCTCCACCAATCTCAAATGAAGAATTCTTTTCTACATGGATTTCTAAATTGTGGGGCACGGAATCTCAGCTGTTCAGGCACATGCAGGCTGCATTCTGCAGGGTCTAGCCCCTGAGGACAGCTCCTGTGGGTCCCACCAGCCTTGCAGAGGCCAGCAGCACTATCCAGCCCAGCCCACCAACAGGGAATGGCATGGCCCAGAGATTCCTGCAGTGGGCAGGTGGCAGAGGGCAGGGAAGCTGGTACACAGCCTGCACCGCAGTGTGGGGCCTCACACTGGAAGCCTGACCCATGCCTAGCAGGTGCTCCCTGCTCAACCTATTCTCGACTACTGCCCTGCTCAACCTCTGCCCTGCTCAACCTATTCTATACTACTGAAGTTTAAATCTCCCAAGAGTTCCCATCTCTAAGTCTTTCCATCCCAATAATAGATTTAGAAAAATGGGAGTTGGGAAAGGAAGATGAAAGCCTACTGCTTCAGTGGGCAACCCTTGGGTTTCACATATTACCTGATTTGGGTACATGTTTTTTCCAAACTGGCAAATGTGGACACCACCGAGTGCAGTGAGATGGCAGAAAGATGATCCCAACTCCATACACATGAAAAAATGGAACCAAAGCTCCAGGACTCACTAAAATGCAGAAAAAAACAACCAAATGTTTCATTATCTGAAGCTGTCACAGCAACCTCAGGCACCTGAGCAGAGAATGTGCTGTCCTGACTAGAGTTCAGGCCCACATCACAGAGCGACACGATGGTCACAAAGCATCCTGAGCTCGGGGAGGGGACAAAGGAAGCAGGCGAAGCCTCCCCACCATCCAGTCCAGCAGATCGCCCAGTCTGCCGGGCCACCAGATCCTCATATCATTTGTCACTGGGGAAACAAAACTCAAATGAGATAGCACTTCACACCTACTAGGATGCCTGTAATGTTTTTAATGGAAAATAACAAGAGTTGGCAAGGATGTGGAGAAACTGGAACTCTTGTATATTGCTAGTGGGAATGGAAAATGGTGCAGCCACTGTGGCAAACGGTATAGAGGTTCCTCAAAAAGTTAAACATAGAATTACCATATGGCCCTGCATTTCCATGCCTAGGTATAATCCCAAAAGCATTGAAAATAGGGACTCAAACAGATACTTGCATGCCAGTGTTAATAGCAGCATTGTTCATAACAGCCAAAAGGGGTAAACAACCCAAGTGTCCAGCATCAGATGACGGAGTGCGTCAAATGTGGTGTATACATACAATGGATTGTTGTTCAGTCGTAAAAAGAACGAAGTCCTGGCCGGGTGCATTGGCTTATGCTTGTAATCCAGCACTTTGGGAGGCCGAGGTGGGTGGATCGCCAGGTCAGGAGATCGAGACCATCCCGGCTAACATGGTGAAACCCTGTCTCTACTAAAAAAAATACAAAAAAAATTAGCCGGGCGTGGTGGGGGGAGCCTATAGTCCCAGCTACTCTGGAGGCTGAGGCAGAAGAATGGCGTGAACCCTGGAGGCGGAGCTTGCAGTGAGCCAAGATCGCACCACTGCATTCCAGCCTGGACGACATCGCAAAAAAAAAAGTCCTGATACACATGACCACGTGGATGAATGATGCTGAAAAAATGATGCTAAGTGAAACAAGCCAGTCACAAAAGGCCACATGTTGTGTGATTCCACTTACACAAAACAGCTAATGTCTTAGTCTGTTATGTGTTGCTATAAAGAAAAGAGATTTGTTTGGCTCACAGTTCTGCAGCCTGTACAGGAATCATGACACCAACATCTGCTTCTGGTGAGGCCTCAAGGAGCTTCCACGCGTGGCAGAAGGGAAAGGGGAGCCAATGTGCACAGAGGTCACAGGGCGAGACAGGAGACAAGAGAGAGAGGGAGGAGGTGCCAGGCTCTTTTTAACAACCAGCTCTCCCAGGAACTAGTAGAGTAAGAACTCTCTCACCCTAAGGGACGGCATTAATCTATTCATGAGGAATCCACCCCCATAACTCAAATACCTCCCATTAGGCCCCATTGCCAACACTAGGAATAAATTTCAACGTGAGAATTTTAAGGGGTCAAACATGCAAACTACAGCACCTAGAATAGGCGGATTCTCCCCTATTGAATGCTACCAAACATTTAAAGAAGAATTAAAGTCTATCCATTCCCCTCCAGGTGGCTGTCTCCACAACATGGCTTTTCCTCCTTCACGACAGGAGATCAGGAGAAGAGCCCGTATCTCTGCATCTGCAGAAATCGTCTTTGTCATGTAATGTGCCGTAACCACAGGAGTGGCATCGCGTCACATCCCAGGGCCACTGCTAAGGAGAAGAGTGAAGACCTTGACCCTCATCTTAGAATTCTGCCCTGCCTGGCTTCCACCTGTCCTCTTCTAAATCCATTTTAACTCATTCCTTTGGTGCCTGTTTTTACTGCCTAAATTTTGGCAATAAAGGGAGGAATAAAAACACATCTTTTTTTTTTCTTTTTTTGAATTCTCATTACATCCACACACAAGAAATGTGTCACATGAAGGAAGTGTATTTAGAATACCAGCTTTCCTATTTGGTTCATGATATTTTTCCAGGGTAAAATTGCCAACAGAATTTGGAAGCCCAAAACAGGACATGATATAAATTAATGCTGGTGATCTGTAAATTATATTTTATTTCATAAAATGGTAAATTTTCCCCTTTAGTCTGGTCAATTTTATGCAATTTGGCACTACATTTTATAAATGTATTACCCTTTTGAACATTTACTGAACTGAATGCACAAAGAGAAGTATAAAAGAAAATCTGGAAGCACTTGTTGGTTTTATTTTAAGGTTGGAAAAGAATATAAAATGGAATGCATGTATTAATTTTGGCATGGGTATATTCATTTCCTGTGGTTGCTGTAACAAATTACCACAAACTTGGTGGCTGAAAACAACAAATATTTATTCTCTCACAGTTCAGAGGCCAGGAGTCCTAAACCTGCCTCACTGGGCTGGAATCAAGGTGTCAGCAGGGCCACGCTCCCTCCACAGGCTCCGGGAGACCCTGATCCTCACCTCCTCCAGTTTCTTGTGGCTGCTGGCCACCTCCACCCTCTGCCTCCTTGGTCACATGGCCACCTCCTCTTCTGTCTGTAGTAAAATCTCCCTCTGTCTCCCTCTGATAAAGACACTTGTGAATGCATTTAGGACCACCTGGGTCATCTATCATAATCCCCCATTTCTCAAGACCTTAATTTAAATCACATCTGCAAAGATCTTTTTTCTGTATAAGGGAACATTCCCAGGTTCCAGGGGTGAGGGCCTGGATAATTCAGGGGCTGTGATTCCACCCACTGCACTGTGTCTTCTCTGACCCTGCTTGAATGTGCCGGCCAAAGACTGCTGCCTTGTCATCCATTCGTATTAGTGTCTGCAGCATTTGGCAATATGGTGTTTCTATTGAGAGAAAGTCATAATCAAGTAAAGTTCTTTTTTTTTCCTTTGCCTCAGAGAGAAAAATCTCCATTCCACTATTTTCTCAGATCAGCTGTTTTTGGAAGGCAGGGAACATGGCAGCATCAGTGAATTCCACAAGCACTAACCCATTGCCACGTTCCTTTGATATAAAGTGGCTTCCTGAGTCAGAGTAATTCTGGGTGGGACACCATGATGGTGAAAAGCTCTGTGGTTAACAGATCGTACTGCCATGGAAGCATTACGGGCACAGAAGATAAGCCCATATTCAGAGTAAATGCCTCTTCCAGGGAGAACATCTTGCTGCCCTCTTCATCCTGGAAGTGATCAAATGCAATCAGTCTGCCACAGGGATCCTGGGAAACGGTGTCACCTCAGGCTTTTCCTTGGCTTGTAGATGGCGTCTTCTCCCTGTGTCCTCACATGGTTGACCCTCTGTGCACACCTTCATCCTAATCTCTTCTTATGAGGAGATTCAACATCAGTCTGGTTGAATTAGGGCCACCCTCATCACCTCACTCCACTTTAACTGCATCTTTAAACACCCCATCTTCAAATGCAGTCACATTCTGCGGCACTGGGTTAGAGCTTCAACATATGAATTGCGGGGACACAGCCCATGGCATGAGGCAAACAGCTCCCTTGCATTTGGTGGGCGAGCGCAGGAGGAGCCAGGGGTGGAAAAGTCCTTTGATAAGTGGGGGATGATTCAGATGAAAGGGACAGAAAATGCAATTTAGAAAGTGGAGTTCAGGTACAGACTCATCGCGGGAGCTGCTCTGCATTCTCGGGTCATGCAGGCTGGCATCTAATGCCAACTTTCTCCTGTCCATCAGCGCCTGTAGCCTCCACGTCCTCCTCACCCATGGTGGCCTCCACAAACCCCACTCAGCCCCTTCCATCAGCACCAACTGCTCCCCATCTATCACTTCTTCCTGGGAGAGCCCCACTCTCAGTCTTTTCTAAACCTACTTCATAGTAAGTGACTGAAACCTGTAGGATAAACTCCCATGAGGTTGTAGATTCTGCTGCCATAAATGTATGGTCTGATCATTGGTCAACTCCAACACTGTGTGGGAACTGTCCATCCGTCCATGCGTCCATCCACCCATCTGTCTGTCCATTCATCCATTACATACAAATTTCGGTAAGTGCCTTCCTTATGAGCTAGAATGTCTGTGCACAAAACAGACAACGTTGGCTGCTGCTTGGAGCTTACATCAGAGATCTCCAAACTTTTTCTATAAATGGTGAGATATTAAATATTTTAGGCTTTATAGGCCATATGGTCTCTGTCACAGCTACTCAATTCTGCCATGGTTTTGCAAAAGCAGCCATCAACAACTCATGAACACTTCATGAAATGAGTGTGGTTCTGTGCCAAAGGACATTGGGATTTCATTTCACGTTCACGCATCATGAATACTATGCTTCATTAAAAAAGCACAAAGGAAGCCTTCCTTTGACCCTAAAGAGCCATGTTATCTGCACATTACAGTTGCTTTGATTCCTCCTGTTTGTGTCTTTATGCTGCCATTGTGGGTACCTAGCGCACTGTCAAATAAGGCTTTATTGATTCTTAGCTCATGTAACAAAAATACTTCTGTTTTGTAAGTTCCCTTGTTTAAAGAGAAACATGCTTCATCTGATTTATATGTATCAGTCTATTCCAACTTAATCTGGAGTCTTAAAAATTAAGGATGGCCAGGTGTGGTGGCTCACGTCTGTAATCCCAGCACTTTGGGAGGCCTAGGTGGGAGGATTGCTTGAGGCCAGGAGTTCAAGACCAGCCTGGGCAACACAGCGAGACCCTGTCTCTAAAAAAAATTAAGGATGCATTTTTTGAACATATACTTTACTATTTTAGAGATGACAGTTTTACTTGTGTATCTTAAATACTGATGAATCGATGTTTAATTGTTGCCAGAGTTGAATGAAGAGCCCATGTTACTGGTGGTGGTGTCAGTTGTTGCAACTAGTTTAGACACTGCTTAATCACTTATCTTCCAAATGTCATTCTCTTTGCTTAGCAAATGTATTTCTGTGAATGTACAATGAGTAAATAATGAAACATAAAGGAAAAAAGACAAGCTTAAAATTGGAATCTCAGTAAAATATTCATTCTGTTTTGTTATTTACTACCTAACCTGACCCCACTGGACCTTCCATGTTTTTTAAGTAAATTTTTGTGATTTTTCCACCCTAATTTGAATAACTTCACTGTGTCCTCTAATATCTCATTACTGGAAAAGATATTTGGCCGACTGAGTGCTGTTGAAAACAAGACTTCACTGTATTCATCAAGGATGTGTGGGCCTGCTACAGATCCTGGAGTCATGTCAATTTAGCAAATGCACAAGAGCCAGACACCAGTGCCTGGAGTTGAGTCCCTTACGGTGTTCCCCAGATGAAGCAATACATCCCGATGACTAGCATTTTCCTGGCCTCCACGGGTTCCAGCTGGGATCCCTTGCCTAGATACATTCCAGGAAAATGGCTTCAGGGTACAATTATCATGAAAGTTTCCCCTTAAACCCAAACAAGCAAAAATAAAACAAATAAAAATATGGAAAGGTTGATGTATGCACTTAGTCAAACAGTCAAAGAGCAGGAAGTATTCTGTTCCCACGTTAGTGTTGAGATTCACATGGTTTGGCCCTTTATATCACTTGAACATCATGAAAATGGCAATACTGAGCCCAGAATCTAAGACTTACAATTAATAGTGGGGTTCACTAATGGCTCCTTTTGGGGCCATGACTTCCCTCTGCCATTTTCTGAGCAGAGTGCCTTCACTGCAAGCCCTCACAGAAAAACCCTTTTCAAAGGCAGACAATGCAACATGTGCCACATCCCAACACAGGTCAGCTGACTTAGGACTAGCAATGTTTTCATGGATTCTCTCCGTGTCAGCACCAGGATTTTCACTGCTGAAACCAGTTCAGGCAAACACACACACAACCAGGTCACACAGTGAAGAACACATAGTGGAACACACACACACACACGCACACACACACACACACACGACACAGGATGGCTTCAGGGCCAGCTAACCCAAACTCTCCCAGGACTCATTTGTGGCTCCAAGTTTTCTGTTACCCCAGAAAATATTAAAAGTGGCTCTAGCTTCCCTTTCTCCAGTCACCCGCCCCATGTTCTCCAATGCAGACCCTGTATCCTCCCTTAGCATGAATGTTCTGGAAACAGATGTGGCTCCACGCCCCAGCTCACCTGCACGTTCCTGCACCTTCATTTCCCAGGCATGACCACGGGAAAAAGTGCGGGCCACAGCCGGTTCAGAGCAAGGGGGACGGGACCCTGATGAGAGCTGCCCAGGCCTGGGACTGGGCTCTGATTTTTGTCGTTTTTTAAATGTACATTCTTGCTTCTTGTCCATTGCTCTTCACTGGTGAATCTCCCCAACGGAAAGGCTGGGGCTTTTGATTTGGGTCATTTCAGCCAAGGGCCAGCCCGGGGCTGGCGAGAGCCTGGGGTGCAGAATCACTATGGATGTGCATGCTATGTAACTCAGGGTAAAGTGTAACTTGGAAATAAAATATTCTGTAAGTCAGGAGTTATTTCTAGTCAGTAAAAAAAATTCAATAATTAATTTTGCACATTTTAATGAAAATACACTCAATACGACCCATCCTTCATAATCCATGCAGATGGTCTTCCTCAGACAAGCTCAAAGTTTCCTGTTTTCTCTGCCTTCCTCATCCCCGCTCCCCAGCACACACCCTACTCTAGATGATATGCACTGACAGGCCTCTTGAAACCCTTTACTGCCTTTACATGGCCCACATCACCTGGGGAGCACCCTTTTCCCAACTCAGAAAATGGCCCGGGGTGCACAGCAGCCCAGCCTGCCTTCCTGGGTCCCTGCCAGGAGGGATTTCTGCAGCCACTTGGGCAGCAGTGGCCGACCCAGCTGAAGGGATGTGTGGAGCAGGGCACTGAGCTAGAGGAGTCATCTCTGACTCCAAAGAGGGCATAAGTCAATGCCAATGCCATAGATCGATCAAAGATCTAGAAGAATACCCCCAAAAAATCAGGACAGGCTATTCCATGCACTCGTAATCCAAGACATCTGTCTGCACTTCTGTCTGTGTCCACCTGAGAGCTACCCTGAGCTCCATCCATTCACTTACGCATCTTTCAATCTTTACGGCATCTTTCTGTCTACCTGTTGCTCAATTAGTGGATATTTGTCTCTGTCTCCACTTTCTGCCTGTCTGTTGGTCCACTTCTGTCTCTCTGCCTTTCTGCTCATCCAACTGTCTCTTTTTATCTGTGTGTCAATCTTCCTGCCAATTTTCCTGTCATTCCCAATGCCTCCCACCCTTGTGCCCTCCCCCAACCTCGCCTTGCCACATCCTCGGTGTCCAGGTGTCTGGTGTCTTAATGTCTCAGTTACTTGGCTCTGTTCACAGCTGGTGACTCCCCAGTCTCAACCTGCAGACCCAACCTCTCCTCCAATGTGTCTGAAATCCAGACAGGTTGGTGGCTCTACATACAAGGTTTTTGTGGCAACTTCTTTTTCTTTCCCCCTTTTAAAAAAAATTTAAGGTGTAACTTACCTATACTCATCCTTTTGCTGTGCACCATCCTGTGAGTTTTGACAAAGTGCACATATCCATGTAGCCGTGATCAAGACGCCAAGCCCCAGAACTGCCCCCTGTCCCTCGTGGTAACCACACCTCCACCCCAGCCCCTGGCAGCTATGGATGTGTTCTCCGTCCCCCACCCCGTTCACAGCTTCCATGGACATGTGTGGGACCCACAGCAGGATGTGGTGGGGCCTGGCTCCTTCTGCTCAGCCACTTCCTTTGGGACATGCTTGTGGTGCCAGGTGTCAATATCCTCCCTTTTCCCTGCTCAGGATGCTTCCATCTCGGGGTGGGCCATGGCTTGCTTGCCCCCTCACCAGGACTCCTTCTTTGTTTGGGTGATTACTAGTAAAACCGCTATAAACATCCACTTACAAGTTTTTGTGTGAACATGAGTCTCATTTCTCTTGAGAAATACCTAGTTGACAAATGGCGGGATTGTCTGACAAGTGTATGTTTAACTTTATCAAGAAACTGCAAACCAACCTCCAAAGTGGCTGTGCCTTTGTTTGCATTTTAAAGAATCCAGAGAGGCTATCACTCTCCGCAAGCTTCTCCTCGCTCGTCCTCCCCATCCACCTGGCTGCTCCCACCCAAGTTCATGGACTAGCCTGGGTGCAGTGGTGTTTCCTTGGGCCCCTTCTTGGGCTTCACACTCAGCCTCCTACCCTGGCCCCAGGGCCCTCCTCCCTGGCCTGCTTCCTACATGGCAATAGGAATGATCCTGAAAAGTCAAACATGTCAGGGGTCTTTCTTGCTCCCATCACACTTGGAGTCAGCAGATCCCAGCCCAAGCCCCCGCTTATTCCTCCTCCTTGGCTCTAACTGGCCCAGTCCCACTGGTCTTCCCTTTCTCCTCCAGCCACAGAGCACCAGTCCAGGGTTGCCCCCCCGGGAAGCTTGTCCCCCAGATCATGGCAGCAAAAGAGGAAAGCTGGTGCTCAGGCAGTGCCCATGTGCCGGGCACTGCCACAGGCGGTTGCCTACTTCTTACCCGTGGCTTTATGATCATCAGCCCCAATTTAAAGAGGAGAAAACAGGCGCAGAGCAGTTAGTGCAGCCAAGGTCTTCAGAGTCCTCAGGTGCCCTCTCTGGGTGGCTCCAAGACTGGCATAGGGTCATGTCCAAGAGGACCCCTGGCTTTCATTCCCTGCTGTTCACTTGTCCATAGCATTCATAGAGTTTATGGCTTCTGTGCCAAGTGCAAAGGGAGTGCCCTATAACGAACATGAAGTGAAACCCACGATCCACCATGGCAGCCTCCAAACAAGTGCAGGGCAAAGGCCCTTGGACTGTCCTGGTGCTCCGTAGAGAGCACCCCATCCTCCCTCAGGCCCAGCGGACTTGGGGACAGGGGGTTGGGGCAGGCAGGAGTGCTCTGACTCTGAGGTTCAGTACCAGATTCAAGAAATTACTCTGGCCCAGTCCAGCCCCTGTGGCCTGAACTCCCTCAGGGTCTGGGAGTAAGCCTCGGGGCACGTGCATTGGGAAATGAGAAGCATTCAATCTCAACTGCACCTCACTCTCAGAGTTTTGCAATTTCTTCCTTTACAGACAAGGATGAGCAGTGCCCAGTTCTTGCTATCCTGTCACCCACAGATCAGCAGGCATTCCCACGCCTGTGACGTTGCTGGCCTCCTTGGGAGGGGCTGCGCTCACCAGCCAGGGAGGCAGGGGCCATCAGCATATCTGTGAGGAAGTAGGGCCATTGGCATACCACCAATGTATTTGTTCATATTTTGATAACTGCATTTCAATAAAACGGATTTCCTTGGAAACTCTATGTGTTTTACTTTTCACCTTTTGAAATGTTATTCTGACAGCACAGTGGATCCTGGTCAGTGGGTCCCTAATCTGAGGCTGGAGGTGCTTGTGTGGCCCACTCCCCAGCATCTCTGGCATTAGCTGTGCAGAGGAGCCCCTGGGACCCCTTATGGACCCTGTCCTTTCCTGCTCCTGGTAACAGGTGATTACTTCCCTACCTTGCCCTGCAGCAGGGTCCCCAGAACCCCAGGGATGAGCCCACACTGCACCGACTCTGGCTTGGAGGTCCTTTTACATCTTGGAGTAGCTAAAGATTTACTGAGCGCCTACTGGGTGCTGGTGCTTGCAGTTCTGGGGGCTGGGATCCAGCCACAGACAAAGCAGAGCAAAAATTCCTGCTATCAAGTGCTGACATTCCGAGGTAGGCAGAGCAGCCACGCTGTGGCCATGGTGGAGGCCAGGGAGGGTCTGGGAATAGGACTGAGGCTGGGCCCTGCACAGGGTCCTCGGGCTCTCAGTGACCCTCCCACCCCAGCCAAGCCTGCTGTCTCCCACCGCAAGGCCTTTGGTTGTGTCTGTCCCTCTCCCTGGGAAGCACTTCCCCATGTGCCTGGCAAACACCCACTCATCCCGCAGATCCCAGAGGAAGTGTCACTTCCTTTGGGAGGTCCCTGGTCCCTCCAGCCAGGCCTCCCTGCCTCCAGACGCAGCCCCTGCATGTGCCCCGCTGGAGCCCGGGACCACGCTGCTCTGTAGCTCCTTGCTGCAGTGGACATAGTTGGGGCCACCCAGATCCAGTTCCTGGAAGGAGTGCCCATCTCCCCGCTGCCCTTCTCTGGAGAATCATCCTGGATCCAGAGGAGTCACCTCCTCTCCCAGGGTGGCTGCAGGCGAGGGCTGACTGATGAGGGCAACAGCCGCCACCACTGCCCCCCCACCCCACCTAAGGAGGACAACCCCTTGCCCCTCTTCACACTCCTCGGAGTGTCAGATAGTGATGGGCTCCAGTGGCACCCACATCCCTCCTCAGCTCCTTCCTGCCCGGGCTGCTCCCCTCTCCCCATCCTTCCCCTGCACCAGAATCCCCACTTCTAGAGGACTAGGGCCCAGACTCTTGCTCACCATGTGCTTGGCCTGGCTTCCTTCCCACCTGGCCCCTGACACCCACGGTGGTGGCTCATAAATATTTGTTGAAGGAATGAATGGAGCTCTTGTTCCGTAGAGGGAAACTGAGGTCCAGTGTTGGCCAGTCATAAAAACTTAAGGGCAAAGTCCAGAAGCCAGGCCATCCAGGTCCCAGTCCAGCTATGGGTGAAAGGGGGGCCGCCTTCTATGTTTTCTTGGCAGCACGGAGGAGGAAAGCGGGTGGAGTACCCAGAGCCTTCCATGGGCTCAAATCGCCTTCAGCACAAAAGCCCTCACTGGCTCTGTTCCTGGTTTCCAGTTCCAGCTGCCCCAGGCTGGGCTGCTCTCCCCTGGGTGTGGCCGGTGGCTGGGCCCCAACCAGGCTGGGTCAGCGAAAAGGGGGCCTCAGGTAGCAAGACCTGTAGAGCCCTCTGTGTGGGAGAGATGCCTGCAGGGCCCACACCCCCCATCCAAGCACATATGGAGCTCCTCCGTGCCCTGCTCCTGGCGCTGGGCACAAGCGGGGAACGAGAAACAGTCCCTGCCCTGCAGAGCTCGCAGCCTGATGAGGGCAGCAGACAGCAAGCCTGGGGGTGATGACTGCCTCTAGAGGGAGCATCTGCCATCCCTCACACTGGGTCCAGGAAGGCCTAGACTCAAAAATTGAGGGGCTGGATCTGCTGAGACCCGAGGGGAAAGTGTCAGGGAGAAGGAAGGCACGCATGAAGGTCCTGAGGTGGGGGACATGTGGAATGTCAAGGAACTCAAGGGACAGGGTGCCTGCAGCAGAGGGGCAGGAGCGGGAGGGAGAGCAGGGAAGGGTGCGCTGCACGGGACGGGCTTGCAGAGGTGATGCGGGCAGGGAGCAACTGGGATTTTATTCCCAGTGTTGGAAAGAAGCCAGGGAGGGTTTCAGGCAGGGGGCTGCAAGACCTGATTCTGGTTGTAAGAAGATCACTCTGGTACTGGGTGGAGCGTGGGCTGAAGGGGTTGAGGTGTGTCCTTGGGGGCCCCCACTGCTGTTGGAGAGCACATGGGCAGCTCTGATCTGGGCTGTGATTCCTCCCGAGTTGTGGGGGTCCTCTCTGCAGACTGGTTTTAGGAAGGGCAAAGTGGAGATGAGTCCAGGGCAGGCTCCAGCTGGGGCATCCCTCCACTGGCTGAGACCGCAGCCCAGCCCTGGTCGCCCGCAGGCAGAGGCCCTGAGGTGTCCAGTGCCTAGCAGGGTGACAGCATTTGGGTCAACTGACCCAAGGGCCCAGGGCCTGGCTTAGATCCCAGCTTGAGGAACTACCTTGTGAGGGCCTCGAGCAAGTCCCTTAGCTTCCCTCAACGAACCTCCTCTAAAACATGTTAGCAGGGCCTCTGAGGCCTGCTGACAAGGGCCAGCTCAAGATCAAGGGCGGGGCCTGACAGACCTCAAACTTCAAGTTTGCAGGCGCTCAGTGAACACTCACAAGCTCTCCAACCCCATGCCAACTCTACCCGTTTTAAAGCAGATTCTGGGTTGGGCTCACATCATCCCTGGAGAGGCAGGGAAGTGCACAGAAGTCATGCAGACCTGGGGTTAGGCTTGGGCTGTGTGTTCTTGCTGTGACTTGAGCCAGAGCAGCACCTCTGCGTGCCTCTCAGGAAGGCGGGCAGTGCCAGTGCAATCTAACTTAGCAGGAGGAAGGCACCGAGGAGCACTCACTTTGTCAGGGTTCTTTCTCCTTCTTTCCAACAAACCTGTGAGCTGACCATTCTTATGAACACCCCTTTTTTGCAGATGAGGAGACCAAGACCGGAAGGGGAACGTAATTCACTGGAGGTCCCCCAGCAAATGAGTGGCCTGGATTCTGACCCAGGGTCCTTTGTGGCATTAGCACAGCCAGGACAGAGCACCTAGAGACTCTATGATAAATATTTGTTGAGCACCAACTGGGGCCAGGGCCTCATGCCTATCAGTCAGGGCTGTGGGAATGGCCTAGAGGGCTTGAGTGGAGTGGAGATAGATGCCACCGTGTTTTGGCCCCAGTTGGCTTAGATTCTGCTACTGGGGTCCCAGGAGGGCTCCAGAGTCAGACAGGAGGTCCCCACCAAACCGAGTACCTCCAGGGTCCCCCTGTCACCCCAGGTCCAACCCAAGGGAGCTCCCACTGGGAAGCCTTTGTGACCCTCTAGGCCCTAGCACCCAAGCCCCTGTTCCACGTTCTGCCATGCACGGCATGCACGGCACCATCACCCGGGAATGACTCGGGCAGGGGATTCTTATGCAGGGTTTTCTGGACTCATCATCTAAATCATGCAGAAAGAGGGTCCCCTGAGTCCTTTGCTGATGCGGAGGAGTGGAGAACGCTCCACTCACACAGTTTGGGGAGCGAAGGAATTCTCTCCCCACAAGTCCTTGCTGAGGACCTTGGAGATCTGAGCCTGAGCTTCAAGGTACAGATGAAAGTCTAGTTTCCAAAAAAATAGGCCATGTGTGTTGCCCCACCCCACCCCAGGCTTGTCTCATCACCTCAGTGGAGACACCAGCATGCTCTGAAACTCCTCAGCCCCTGCCTGCTACAAGCTGGAGCAGGGCTTCCCCTCCTGGGAAAGGAGGTGCCCATCTCAGGTCAACTGAGGAGGTCAACTGGGGCTGGGGAGGGCGCTGCTACAACAGCAGGCACCCAGCACATCTTTGTAGAAGGAAGGGAAGGCGGGAGGCTCGGCCCCGCCACCTGGGAGGGGTGACATCATGGGACAAGCCCTGTGTGCTTGCTGGAGACCACTGGGAGCTGGGAGGAGGCTGAGCTCTGTTCCATCTCCCAACAGCTGCCACCATCACCCATGCCCCACCCTCACCCATGAGGGAGCCCCCAACCCCAAGGCAGAGGCTGAGGAAGCCGGGCGGACGCCCAGCACGCTGTGGAGCCATGCAGGGGAGCTTCAGAAAACACATCCCGACACAGGGGACCTCAAAGAGATCAAAATGCATTTAATGTGGTCTAGTCTCATCGCCTACGTCTTTAGATACTGCTATGTATTGAAAATAACATGAAAATTCTCCAGTTTCACCATTTAAAATAATTTGACATTCTATGACCTCACGCAGGGCAGACACCCTGTACAGGGGCCTGCCAACAGTGGCTCCTCTCCACCCCCCAGGACCCTCTGGGCGGGGACCAGGCAGCACAGCACCAGCAGAGGCTCAGGGGGCGGCCACTGTGCTCTGAGCAGCAGGCACAGGCTGCACACAGACACACACTCAAGTACATGGGTTCACATGGGCACACACACAGCCTCCTACACACAAGCCGGATGCACACGCTCACCTCCAGGTGCCTCATCCTGGAACACAAGCTCCGCTCAGGCGCAGATGTGCGTAATCAGGGCAGAGGGTCGGGGACCGTGGGGTTCAACTGTGCCAGTGCCCACCCTCATGGGTAGGTGCCCACCCTCACAGGAAACTTCCACACGGACACACCTGTGGGTAGACAGACACAAAACCACCTGTAAACACACACACACGTAGAGATCACATATCTGTATTACTGACCCAGTCATACACGTGAAGAGCCGAGTGTGCATGTGTGCGCCGCACATGTATGCATGCAGGCTCACACAGGCACATACCTCCACACACACGCTCCCCAGGGGCCAAGTCTTCCTCGCTCCTGGCTCGTCCCATCCGCCCTCCCGCTTCAAGTGCACTAAAGAGGGAGACTATTTTGGTCTTTAGCACAAGCAATAAATAAATAAATAAATACAGGGGAAGGAAGAAAGAGGGCAGGAGAATCAAGCATCTGCCTGCCTTTGGGGAGACGAGGTGCTGGGGCTGCTCTCCCGCAGGGTGGGGGCTGGGAGGCAAGGGCACAGACCTCCAAGAGGGCCAGGGGCTGGGCCTGGGGCCCCTGGACTCAACTCTGGGTCAGGGGAGTAGAAGGTTGGCTCACTGGCCCTGGAAGGGCACAGGCCCCTACACCAGCACCAAGTGACCAGGGTCACCACTGTCCCTCAGCATGGCCATCAGGGAGGTGAAGGGTCAGGCTCTCCCCTGCCAACTTCACCCCAGCACCCAGGGCTAAGGCTGAGAAAGCCCCTCAGGCTTTGGGGCCAGGCCTGGGAGCAGGAACCGGCTGAGGCACCCCTGGCAGACCCCGAGAGGAAAGAGCTGTCTCAACGGAATCTTCTATGCCAGAAATGAGTGTGGGGCTGAAGCTGGGGCAGGACGCTGAGTCGGGCCTACTCCGGGATATAGGTGTCGGGTGTCTTCACTTCCATGGCCCCAGACCTCAGGGCTGAGTCTTCAGCCGCTGAGGAGCAGAGGAGGTGGAGGGAAGAGGCAGACGCCCCCACCCCAGGCCCCCGGCCCCTCTCTGCCTCCCACACCCCACCTGCTCACTGCATGATCCCCTCTGCTCTCTGCCTCAGCTTCCCCACTTGGGCCAGAGTCCTTGGTGCCTTCTGGCTCTGAGCTGTCTCCAGGGCACAGTTGGAGCAGGAGACACATCCTTTCTGATTACCAGCTTCTGGAGAGGTCTGACTAGGGAGCAGATTTTCTCCGCGGTCCTGGGAAGGGCCTGGCTCCATCACAGACTTGACCCAACCAGCTGCCATGAACAAGATGGAGTGGCAGAGCCAGCGGTGACAACAAGGGGACCCCAAACCTCTTTCTGATGAGGGTGCCACAGTGCCTCGACCTGGAGGAGGGTGGTGGAGGAGCGGCCCCGGAAGCCTCGGCAGGAATTCTGTTCCGTGGCTGGTTTCTGATTCAGCTTTGAATGAGCGTGGCACTCCCCAGTCATCCCAGTTGATGGGAGGGGGTGATGATTCCTCTCCTTTCCTAAGATCTTTCCTCTGCCATTCAGCGCTGACCAGGACCGGGCTGTGCCCTGCCTGGACTCTGCTGTGCTGCTCCAGGTGAGGGAGGGACACGACGTGGTCCTATGTCAGGCAGACCTGGCCCCTGCCACCTTCACAAGGCAGACAGAGGGGCTGGAGGAAATTCAGCAGTGGAGGTATGGGCGGGGAGGGGTGGGACAGGGTCGGGGAGACCAGCGAGCCCAGAAAGAACAGGACCACCCGGAGTCTCTAAGGCACGACTCACACTGTGGGCCCAGTGGGGACGGGGCTGCCAGCTTCCTCCTAGCCTGGGATCCCGACTTCCCTTCCAAGGAGCCATCCCGGCCTATGGCTCCTAACCACCCCTCGCTGTGGAAGGGGTGGAGGCCTGGACAGAAATGGAGAGAGAAGCAAAACAGGAAAATCGAGGGTCGGGGGAGGAACCCTGGATGGTAGGTCCCATGCCTGGCCCTGAGATGCCATCTCTAAGGTAGAAAGTCAAACTCCAAAAGCTCAAACCAGTTTCTTCCCAGCCCCCACCCACCACCCCAGTGACAGTAGAAAGCTTTTATTATGATCATTAACATGGTTTTGATTTTTCTATCACAAACAGAGCCTAGCTGGTTCGTGAGCTGGACGAAGTGCGGTCCCAGAGCACCCTGCTTGCCCAGGCACTGCGGTGCCCACACACACAGGGAGAGGCCAGTGCCACCTCGGGCCACCTCCAGCCAGCTGCTGCATCCTGGCAGACCCATGGAATTCTAATTGTT
>NW_012119543.1:29978-38995 GCF_000951035.1 Colobus angolensis palliatus
TTTTTGTAAACAGTCTCACCCAAGCTAAGGTCAAGAAAGCTGAAACCCGGTGTTTCTCCCCAAGTTAAAAACCAGCAAGGAGCACCGCAGCCGAACAGCCTTGGACAGCAGAGGCTGGGCCCACCATTGAGCTGAGCTGCTTCCCCACAGGCTGCAGCTCCATCTTCAGGCAGAAGCCCTGGCCCCCATGGCCTGGCCCCCCAGGAGGCCACTTCTTTGCCCTGAGCCTGCGATAGCCTCTGAGGCCGGGGGCTGCCGCTCTGGCTGCCCCCCTCCGGCCAAACTTCTGAGGCTGTTGCAAAGAAACATAAAACGACTAAAACGCTACTGAGTCTGCAACCCAGGGCACCAGGCCCGTTCTGCTCAAACCCGGGGCCCCTGAGTGATGGCAGGGCCTCTCCCCGGCTGGGGGTAGATGCTGCATGTTGGCCAAGGCTGGCTCAGATCTCTGACTCCCTTCTGTAGGGCCGCTGCTCCAGGGCCCCGCTGCCAGCCTGGAGTCTGTCAAAGTCATGCCTGGCCTGGGGGCTGAGGCCCTCCCGGCTTCGGCCGTCCTGGTCTCCGTCCGCCTCATCCTCCTCGTCACGGCTCAGGAAGGCCAGTTCGTTCTCATAGCAGAAGGAGTTGGCACTGGGCAGCAGGAACTTATTCTCCACCAGATCCTTCGCGCTGCATCGAGGCGTAGAGGGCACCTCATAGGTCTTGTGGAAGTGCGAGTAGTCGATCTTGTACTGGTTCTTCTCCTCAAAGAGCACGGGCTCGAAGCGGTGGCCCCACAGGATCTCGTTGCCCAGGTAGGAACTGCGGGCCTGGGTGGTCATGGCTGTGGCCTCCACCATGCCTTCCAGGATGACCACTATCTCAAAGTCGTCTGTCTCCAGGTCCTGCCGGCTGATGCCGAACAGCGGGCTGGCCTCGTCAATCTCGTGCAGGATGGTGATGGGTGACACGAGAAATATGCGGTCCAGGCCCTTGTCAAAGCCCACATCGATGTCGATCTGGTCCAGCGGGATATGCTCGCCCTCCTCGGTGACCCGCGGCTTGATGAGCTGCGCGCGCACATGGGCCTCCACGATGTGACTCTTGCGCAGGTTGCCCACGCGCCACATGAGGCAGAGCTTGCCGTCACGCAGGGCCACCACGGCGTTGTGGCTGAAGAGCAGCGTCTGCGCCCGCTTCTTGGGCCTCGCCATCTTGGCCATGATGGCACCGATCATGAAGGAGTCGATGATACAACCCACAATGGACTGGGCCACCACCATGAAGACGGCCACCGGGCGCTCCTCCGTCACACAGCGCAGCCCGTAGCCAATGGTGGTCTGCGTCTGGATGGAGAAGAGGAAGGCCGCCATGAAGCCATGCACCTGCATCACACAAGGCGTGCGGCCACGGCCCTCGGCCGGCTCCAGGTCACCGTGTACCACAGCGATGACCCAGAAGATGACGCCGAACAGCAGCCAGGAGGCGAGGAAAGCCAGCGAGAAGATGAGCAGCATGTAGCGCCAGCGGATGTCCACACAGGTGGTGAACATGTCAGCCAGGTAGCGCTGTGACTTCTCGTCCATGTCGGTGAACTCAATGTTGCACAGGCCGTTCTTCTTGACGAAGCGGTTGCGGCACCTGCGCCGCGTGTGCACCTTGCCGTTGCCGAAGCCGTTGGCGCCTGACATGGTGACCAGGTGCAGCCCGTCCTCCTCCGATGACACAATGCTGTAGGGGTTGGCCCGGCTGGCTGCGGTCATCCCGGGGTTTGGAGGACCCTGGCTCGCCCCCAGGCTAGCTCCAGGCAGAGCGGCTCCTGCAACAGAGAGGAGAGCATGTCTGGCTGGGCTGGTGGCTCCAGGCTCCTCCACTCCCATCCCAGGGCCCGCACACATGACTGGAGAACGCTTCCACCCTGACTGACCCATGAGCGCTCTGGTCTTGCCTAAGCCAGCTCCCCACTCTGCCTTCCCAGTGCGAGTGGCCACCTGCTTTGTCCCCCCAGCAACTCCAGCCAAAAACCTCAGCTCCACACCTTACTCCCACACTGAGGGCTCTGAAGAGTCTATTTAGGATCCGACCCTTTCTCCCACCCTCAAGGCCTGAATCTCACCAGTGCCTGCCCAGCCAGTTCAGGTGACACCATGCCAGCCTCTCTGCCTCTACCTGTGGCCCCCCAGTCTCCATGCCAGCCATGGAGAGCCTATGGAAGCTGAGTCGGTGCCTGTCCCTCCCCTGCTCAATGCCAGAGGATCCCCAGGACATGCAGGACCTGCACAGGGAAGCTCTTGACCCCTCAGACCTCACCTCCCAGCCTCCTCCAGCAGACTCCCCTTCTGACTGCAGCCCCTGGCCCCAGGCTGTAACTCAAATCCACCCTGGACACCCTCCCCCAAGACATCCTGCCACTGCCTCCAGAGGTCTCCCTGTGCCCCAGGTAGACCCATGTCCCATCCCCGCTATAGCCACAGCACTGCCCTTTCTGAGGGCACAATGGTGGCAGCAATAACAATAATGTAGCCGGGGGCACCCACCCATCAACCCCACCCTAAGACCACTACTCCCCAAGAGCAGCACGTTTTCTTTTTCTTTTCTTCTTCTTTGTTTTTTTTCAAGACTGAGTCTTGCTCTTGTCATCCAGGCTGGAATGCAATGGTGCGATTTCAGCTCACTGCAACCTCTGCTTCCTGGGTTCAAGCGATTCTCTTGCCTCAGCTTCCTGAGCAGCTGGGATTACAGGCGTGCGCCACCAAATCCAGTTAATTTTTATATTTTAAGTAGAGACGGGGTTTCACCATGTTGGCCAGACTGATCTCGAACTCCTGACCTCAGGCGATCCACCTGCCTCAACCTCCCAAAGTGCTGGGATTACAGGTGTGAGATGTCTTCTATTTTGCTTCCTGTTGTCCCTCCTAGGGCCTAGAACGGGGCCTGCCACCCCTGTCACCACCCACTTTGAATACCCCAAGCTGGGTCCCACCACCCTCCTGATACCCACACGCCCCAACCTACAGTGTCCACCCACATGCCATGCTTGCAGCCTCTTGGTCACCAACAGTGCCAAGGAGGGTCAGATCTGGCACCCAGACATGGGCGCTCCCTGGCTGACCTCAGTCGAGGGCCCTCCCCAGCCCCTGCTTCCCACATCTCTAAGGAAGATTGCAAGGCTACCACCCTGGCATGTGGGCAGTGTTCAGGGGTGTCACCTGTTCCCAGGACCGCCCTCAGCTCACTGCAGGCAGCGCCTGGCTCCAGGCCAGCCTACTACACATTCAGGCACCCCAAGACAGGCCCTGCAGCAGGGCATCCATGCCAGCCAGAACAAAGCCTGCTCTCAGCCACCGACGTGTCCACACCCAGGACACACAGGCTGCACTGCCCCCACTAAAGGCCCCACACTGGCCTACCAGTGACAGGCTAGGGCATCTGCAAGCTAGGGGCTATGGCATCGCCTGGCCCACAGCCGCATCTGGATGGCCGCCTGCCTCGGCTGGGCTACGCTGGAACCAGGAAGACCTGGGCCTTCCAGCATTAGCCCCACACTGAGGAGCTGGATAGGCCCACCCTTCCCTGCTCACAGGGACCCAGCACCCCCAGTCTCAGTCCAGTCACACCATGACCTCAGAGCTAGACAGAGCCTTGTCCCTTGCACACCTGCAGCCACGTTACTCAGTTACGAAGACACTGACGCCCCAAGAGAAGGTCCTAGGGGGCTGGGACCACTGTGGACCGGGCGCTGCCCACAGCCTTCTGCAGGCCTCTCGAGCCCTCCAGGGAGGGGTGGGCCACCCTGCTTTACAAACAAGGACCTGGAGGCCCAGAAGTCAGAATGGCCTTGCCCCAGTCCCATAGGCAGGAGGCAGCAATCCCAGGAATCAGTCCCGGTCTGTGTGACCCAGCTTCTGGCCACATCCACACTAGTCCCGGCCTCAGAGCGGGCGCGGCCTCTGACCTCTGCTCCAAACACCTGAGCAACAGGTGACGGTGGAGCCGCCTGCCCAGCCAGGCTGCACTGGTTGCTGGGCCCCGAGCTGGCCGGTCCGAGCAGCACACAGCAACTGTCACCTGAGAGAGACCCAGGGAGAGCAGGTGGGGTCCTGAGCACCTCGGGGAGCAGACCCATCAGGAGCGGCTCTCAGATCGTTCTCTCAACAACCCTGGGGTGCAGGTTCAGAGAGGTTAAGTGACTCCCCCCAGGTCACACAGCCATTAAGCAGGACAGCTGAGATTTAAACCACCTCTAGCGCAGTCTCCCACCATGGGTCCCCAAGCTCTGCAGCGGACACCTTTCCTCACTCTGCCTCCTCCCCCAACACCGCTGCAGCTGACCACCTCACCATGACGCTGAGGAGCTGGGATGCAGGGCCGGAATGGTGGACACTGCTTCTGCCTGGGCCAGGAGGTGGGGAGCCGGTGGCAGGGGGGACCCCTGAGGCTGTGCTGGGAAGGGGGCTCAGACCCAGATTCCTGGGAGGCAGCCAGGGCCTGGGCACTCAGACGCCGGCATGAGGCCACCAGCTGACAGGGGCTGGATTTGTGTGGCCCAGGGGCCTTGAGGGACTTCCAGCGGGTCATGGTTGCTCCAGCCCCTGCTCAGAGCAGCTCAAAGCCTGCAAGGAACAGAATCACAAGAATCAAAGGCCAGAGAGCCTGGTCTGCACATGCTCCCAGCAGCTGGCGGCCTCGAAACTGGCCAGCTACCAGACTGGTGAGGGTGCTGCCACAGCTCCTGGCATCTCTGCCAGGGCTGGGCACCCCGGACCTGCCCAGACGGTGTCATACAGGCCTGGAAACCCCCACTTCTGTTGACATTCCTCTCTGTGTGGTAGAACCACACAGACCATCAACAAGGTCAAGTTCACGCCCCACTCCCTCATTTCTCAGAGCCAAAAACTAACAGACATCTGTCCCAGGACCCTGAGCAGAAGAGAGAGTTGAAGCCCAGAATGTCAGTCCTCAGCCTCACACAGCCCTGCTCTGCCGTGTGTGAGAGAGACAGAGACCCTCCCCGGGGGTGCTGGGAGCCCCCTCACTGGGTACTTGGTGAATCCAGCACCACGAAGACAGACCTAGAAGGGGACCCTGGTATAGAAACCCTAGCACCACAAGTTAGACAATGTCCCAAGAACACTCCTGCATAAACACAGGCGTGGCAAGAAGTTACACAACCATGCGGCCTTTAAGGACGCAATTTAAGAAATATAGGACAATATCCTCCACCAGGGACACACAGGCCTTTTTGGCTCCTGCTCAATGGGGTGCATATGGTGAAATCAGACAAGACATGAAATCAGAGAATTTGTTTTGCTGGAAGAGGGCTTTTAGCAAGCATGGAGGCCGGCTCCCCATTTCACAGATGGGAGAACCAAGTCCAAAAGAGAAAAAGAGACTTGTCCCAGGTCACAAAGGAATTCGAGGGCCAGGATAAGGTGCTCACTACTAAAATTAGGATTGTCTTTCGCAGACACCCAGGTTGGCCTTCCAGGGTCCCAGGGTCACTGGGAGGGGAAAGGGAGAGGGGTGCTGGGGTACACTACCTGAGCTAGACAAGGCGGTTTCAACACTAAGGGGCAGTGAAGCAAACCCAGCAGGCAGAGAGCAGGCAGTGGGGAGAGAGTGCAGGCCCGGCAGACCCCGGGAGATCCCTGCTTTCCCGCTGGCCACGGTGCCTACAGACACAGCCTCCCAGCGACCAGTCCACTTGAAGAATGGGCCAGGGCCTGGGCTGGGAGCTTTTAGAGAGGATGCCAGACGGCAGCTGCCACGTGACCTAATGGTAGGGTCCAGGAGTCACCGGGAGGTGCTTCCGGATGGAGCTGGACGCCCCATGCCCACTGCCCTGAGGCCCTGGGCTTCTCATGTTTCGGTGACATCCGGGAGGAGCCCAGGGCAAGGCCTGGACTCACATTCCCAGACACCAAGAAAACACTGACCGGAAGGGAGAGTGCAGGGGCCTGCACCACCCAGGCTAAGACATAGGGACTCAGAGCGGGAGGTGCCAACAGCCCCCATCCCCCACGCAGAGACTGTTCAGCTAGCTGGGGCGCCTTCCAAGGCACGAGCAGAGCACTCAGTATCTATCAAGTGCTTACTATCTGCCAGGTGCTCTTCTAAGAGCTTTAATAAACTGATTCATTTACTCCCTACCATCACGCTGTGACTAGTATCCCCATTTTCCAGATGAGCAGACGGAAGCTCAGAAAGACTGAGTCACTGTGAGGGTCACATAGCCTTTCAGGAGTGAAGCTTTCAGACTAGGCTGTGAGGGCAAAACCAGTGCCCCACAACACCAAGACTGGAAGCCTGACTGTGTGCGTGGCACTGCAATCCTTTTGGTCCCAGGCCCCTGCAATCCCAGGTGGTAATGAGACGTAGACTGCCGCAAATCAGCACTCAAAAGCACAGGTTCAAGGGCCCTCACCAGCACTCCGACCCACGGCCATTCACCCTCATTCGGAGACAGGGCACTCGACCTCATGATCGAGCCTCACCGTTGGACGACCCCTCAGAGATCACTCAAGGCAGGGAAGGCTGGCACACGCCCCCCGCCCGAGGTGCCTGCTCCAGCCTCGCCCAGGCAAGCACCATTCCTCAGCCACAGAGCTTCATCCACTGCGTCCAGAGCAGCTCAGAATCTTTCCTAATCCAGTCACCATTCATCAGATGCAGCACGGGGGCCTGGAAAGCCCAGCCCTTCCTTTGCAGATGGGGAGACTGAGGCTCTGAGCCAGTGAGAGGCAGGGCTGGCTGCAGGGTTTGGGGCTCCCCCTCATGTCAGGCCCTGCCCAGTGTGTAGGATCACATGGAGGCTAGGTTGTGTACAGGCAGCCAGGAGGGACACTCCTGGGGGGCACTACCAGTGTCAGGAGTGAAGGGCAAAGACGTGCTGGGCACCCTGGGGGCAGTGAGGAAGCTTGGCTGGATGGGGGAGAGCCCAGGCTGATGTGGAGGGGAGAGGGAGAGTTGGGGGTTGCATTCCTATGTCTCACAATCTGGGAGGAAGATGATGACCTCTTGCACCCAATCCCCTTTCCATGCCAAACTTCCCCACCAGAGACTCAGCTGGCCTCTGTCCACCAAGCTAACCCATGGCCCACAAACATTTGGGTCCAATGCCATGCCAGCTTCCTATGCCAAACGCAGGCTAGGCCTGAGGAGAGAGGTAGCAGCAACACATCACTGTGTGTGGGGCATGGGGTGGGGGGTGCCTCGCTGGTATCCCAGGCCCTTGCCACCTCAGGTCCACCTGTCTCAATTCCTACACCAACCATAGTGCTTCTCTGCCCAAAAGCTGTCCCTAGCCACGGGCACGCTCTGCCATTAAGAGGGCAGGCTGGGGAGCTGATGCTGCCAGGACAGCTTTTGGTTAGTGACTGACGGGAGCAGGTGGCTGGGCCCTGGCGAGTTGCCCCTGGGAGGGGCACCACTTCCCTGGCCTCCCCATCGGGACTGGGCTCCAGTGCCCCAGCAGTAACTGTATCAATGACACGCCCTTTATCACCTCCTTCTCTTTCTCACCTCATTTCCTTACTCCTGAGATCACCTCCCAGGAAACTACTTGCGCTGGAACCTTTGTCTCCTGGGCCTTCCTCATAGGGTCTCTGGTAGCCTCTCCACAGCAAAGGCTCCTTAACCCTGGCATCCCCTCCTGGATGCCCCAGACATCAATTCTCCTCCTCCCCCTCCCCTGGCCCCCTTTAGGATCCTCTAGCACTGGGCTCTTCCCGTTCAGGCCAGAAGCTACTTCCCACTTGTGTGAGAGTTGATCTTGCCCAGGCTCCATCTCTGACCAAGCTCAGAGGCCCAGAGAGGCTGATGCAGGTACTAGCAAAGAGGGTCACCCAGGAAATGCTCCCCAGCCAGATGAAGGGTGAAGGACTAAGTGGCTGAATGGGATGGATGAGGAGATGGGTGGAATGGTGATTGAATCAACAGGTGGGGGGTCGGGCAGATGGGTGGATAAATTGGGTTGACAGATGGGTGGGTGGATGATAGGGGTGACCAGATAGATGGACTGGCTAGGTGGGTGGAAGGGTGGGTGGGTGGATGGATGGTTGAGCAGATGAATGGGTGGGGGAATGGGTGAGGAATGGATGGGTGGGGGAATGGGTGAGGAATGGACGGTATGGGCAAGGGAATGGGTGAAGGGGTGGAGGCATGGCTGGGTGGATGGAAGGCTGAGCAGATAAATGGGTGGGGGAATGGGTGATGAATGGATGGCATGGTGGGTGGAGGGGTGAAGGATGTGCACATGAGAGTCTAGTGGAAGGAATGCTTAGATGCACAGGAGCACATCAATGACTTCACTCTTACCTCTTGAGTTCTATCTTCTACGTAATGGTGCTGAGTGGGCAAGGTACTGTCTTCAAGGCTGAATTAGTAGTGGCTGCCATTTCCCAGGCACCAGCTAGAGAGGATCCAGTCACTAGAACACCCTAAAGTTAACAGAGTAAAGCCAAGTTACTGGAGGAGACGCTGCTCTTCTCAGAGGGGCTCACAAGTAAGACATAACCACATGAACCTACATTTCTGCTCACTTTCCCAGGGCCCCGCAGGAGGTGGAAGAGCCTCTGGCCTGCTCCTTTGATGCCCCACACCTTCACAGCATAGCAACCACCCAGAACTAGAGAAGGGCAGAACAAGATGGGGTGTCAGAGAAAAATAACAGCTGACAATTATTGAGTGTCTATTGTATGCTAGATACTATAGTAGGCAGTTTACATACATCATCTCACATAATCCTCACAATCCCACAAGGTTGGAACTATTGTTGTTACTATTCTAGAGAAGTAGGTAATGTGGTAATTCTCCTACTGTGACAAAGGAATTCAGGCCCTCAGCCTGTACTCCTAGCCACCACCTGCAGAGCCTTCCCAACACCAACCTTGGAGCCAGTTGTGAATAGCTGGGTAGGTGGATGAATGGATGGATGGATGGATGGATAAATGAATGCAAGGATGAATGGGTAGGTGAATGGATAAATGCATGGGTGGGTAGATGGATGAATGAATACATGGGTGGGTGGATGGATGGAC
>NW_012119543.1:39988-70476 GCF_000951035.1 Colobus angolensis palliatus
TTGATGGATGAGCAGGTGGGCACATGGCTAACTACATGGATGGGCACACATCAGTAATTTGCCAGAGACTTGCCTTGGGTGCACACACATCCTGCATGGTCCCTGCAATCCCCAAGATGCAATTTCCCCACCTGTCAAAGGGGTACCCTGCCTTACTATCCAGTGTGCCGTGAGAATCAGAGAAGAGGATGGTGGGAAGGGGCTCTGAGGATCTCCAAGGTAAGCCACCTGACATGCAGCTCACTTCCCCACCACCCAGCCAGGGAATTCATGGGGCCTGCCCTTTCCAAGGTTACAACCAAGGCTGGTTTGTCACACTGGTTTTTCTGGCTGGGATTAAGCAAACTGTTGGTGAGTCATCCCCACCTCATCAGCCTCCTGGGACAGGTGACAGTGGTTTAGAGGCACATAGACCTAGATTCAAATCCAAGCTCTGCCCCTCATAAGTTGTGTGACCTTGGGTGAGTCACTTCTCCTCTCTCAGCTTGTTCTGAAAGGGGATGGCCTGCCTGGTCTCTAGTGGCCCTTCAGTCCCTCTTCACCCTCCAAGTCCCCTAGTCCCCCAGCCCCTGCTTCCCCATCCCTCATCATTCTGGGAGCAGAGGCCACAGGCACACACTGCCTCTCTCAGTCATTCCACTCTCAAAACTGATTGGGACACAGAGGTTCAGAGATGGATGGGTAGATGGACGGACAGGTGGATGAGCTGCAGAGGTTCAGAGAGGTTCTGTCACAAGCCAACGTCACACAGCTGGGAACCTCCATGGCAGGGACTAGGGTCCACACCATTCCTCGAGTAGGCCAACACTGTGCCTGGCCCTGCATACTCGGGAGCTGGCTGCAGTGATCCCAACACTCTGCCTTGGAGAGGGACAATTCTCCCCTCTGGACAGATAGGGAAACTGAGGCTGAGAGAAGCTAAGTCACCTGCCCAGTCACCTGGAGCTGGAACTCTGAGCAGTGAAGGTGGATGTTGCCACAGGGCCATGGGAAGCCAGGCAGGGGTGGGGGCCAGAAGCGTGGGCAGCAGCCTCTCCCCACATCCTGCTGGTCACCTGGCCTGTACCAGGCTCTCCCAACCTCGTCCCTCACTCTCTACTACCTGAAAGGGGCATTTCCCAGACTACAAGTCCAGCTGGATTTGTTCTTATCCAGGAAGAAGGCAAAATTAGCTCTACTCTACATAGGGGGTACTGAGACATGGAGCAGAGAAGCGACTTGCCTGAAGTCACAGGGTAGGACAGGACCCTGTAAACAGGAGCCAGTCTTCCAGATACCCTGGCTAGAGCTCCCACCACCTGCAGGGGCCACAGCAGCCACCACGTGAGCTCATCCCGCCAAGTGTAAGTCCCACTAATGTTTCCCGGGGTTATGGTCACAATCTTGGATGGGGAGGTGGGCTGCGGGGGCAGCGCTTCCCCATGACCATGACTGAGGGCCAACAGGCCGGGCTGGCCCACAGCCTCCCGCAGGGGAGGGCAGGGCCTGGGCTGAGGCTGGGGCTGAAACTGCCTACGGAACAGGGCAAGGCACTTCCCCTTCCTGAGGCTCAGCTTCCCCTGAAAAACGAGGCTGGTGACACCTGCCAGGCCTCCCAGAGGATGTGCCATGAAATTCAAGGTGGTGACGAAGGTGCAGGCCAGGCACTGGGCCTGGTCCCAGCGGGTCTCTGGGAGGTGGCAGCTGTCACCCTCCCTGGAGGGGCCTGGCGGCCCCCCAGCTCACTGGGGCCTGAGACTCCTCATCTGCAAAATGAGGAGACCCCACATACCTCAGGAGACTGTCCTGAGGGTAAGCCATGCCCTGGCTTCGGTGTCTGGCCCCCAGAGACTGTGCAGCAGTGTGGGTCCTGCAGGTGTTCACTGTGACGGGTGCTCCTGACACCACGCGGGCACCGAGAGCAGAAACAGGCTTCCCAACAGGAAGGAAAGCTGGCTGTGCCCAAGCCTCCCTGTGGCCTGCTGGATGTCCTCAGAAACCCCCCGGGCCCGCAAGGAACCACAAGACACACAAGCCCCCAGGGCAGGATCTGCCTCGCTGTTCCATGACTCGCTCTGTGCCGGGACCACAGAGGATGCTCAGAAAACGGAAGCTGCAGGAACCTTGAGTGACATTGACCCCTTAGGCCCCTCACATTCTGTGGCATAAAGATGGGGGCTGGACATATCGATCCCAAGAAGAAGCTGCACCAAGTGGCCAGAAAAGGCAGATGTCCACCCTTGAGCCCCAAGGTGAGGCCAGGTCAGAAGATTCTGGCCCCACAGGGTGGACGACAGTCACACCAAACACCAGGGAATGTTTCTGACGGTATTTTTATCTTGAGCACATCCTTCTTCACAGAGGGTGGGGGCAGAAGGGAGAGAGGGTGTCCTTGGCCCCAGGCCCCTGGGAGAAGCAGACAGCAGAGGCCCCCACAGCAGCGCCCTCTGCTGGGGTGGCCATCGCAGACACTGCCCCTGGGCTCCAGTAAGTCCCAGGAACAGGGGAGACCTGGAGGGTCTTGGGGCGCTCCTGGAACTCCTGGTTCTGCCCCAACTTGCTGTGTGACCTGGGGCAGGGCTCTGTCCCTCTCTGGGTCTCCCTCTTCAAGTCCTCACTGGGCACCAAGGACTTGAAGAGGAACCACTGGGAGCCCACCTTCATGGGGCACCCTGCCTCACAGGGCAGGCGGTGAGAAGTCAGCAGTCACAACTCACTGGGCCCTCAGGAGCCCAGGGGAGGTGTCTAACCCAGTGGCAGGAGGGGTGCTTCCTGGAGGAGTATCTGCCAGTGGGGAGACAGCAGCAAGCAGCAGGGGAGAGAACCCTGCCTGAGACCAACCGTAGCACAGTGACACAGCTAAGAGCAGCTCAGGTCACCCTGGGGTGTCGTGGGGAGCACCAGAGTCCTGCAGTCTTGGTGCAGATTCCAGCTCCATTCTCCAGGCACTGGGCCTTGGGCAAGGCCCTCCCTGACTGTCTGCAAACCAGGGGGCGGGCCCAGCTACTCCACAGAAGCCCTGCCAGCCCTCCATTCCAGGATCTAAACTATTCGGGGTTTGTGGGGAAGGTGCAAAGAGATGGGCACAGCCTTGACACCATCCTATCAGGGAAGCTCAGTGTGTGCAGGCACAGAGGCCGAGACAACCCAGGAGGCCTCGGATGTCATATTAATGAGCCCAGACTTGATCCTAAAGGCAATGGGGAGCCCAAGGGCCATAAGAGAGCTTGAAACTATAAGAGTTCTGAGGCAACAAGGCATGAATTCAAGTCCTGTCTCCATCCCTTCCTGTGTGGCCTTAGGCAAGCCACATAACCTCTCTGAACCGCAGTTTTCTCACCTGTAAAATGCAACTAATTGTAGCACCTATCTCATGGGGTTTTCGTGAGTGAATACATGGAGACTGGCCAGCTGGGAACTCCCTGTCCCCCCACCCTCTCCCCTCATCACAGCTACGAGCCTCTGCCTCACCCTGCAGAGAGTCACAGGCCCCTTTAGGGCCTCAGCTGGACCCCACTCCAGGGAAGAGGGAATGATGGGCAGGAACCCCAGAGGGAGGCACAGGTCAGCAAAGGCACCCTGGCTTCTGATTTTCATACAGCTGTAAATTTTCCAGCTTCAACTTAATTTGAGTCTCAGACATGTCCTGAGCAGCCAGCATGTGCACAGGAGAGCAAGGACCCAAGGTAAGGACACAAGAACATCCTGGGACCGGAAAGACCACCAAAGGAAAGGCTGCGAACTTTGCCTACGTAAAAATACATATGATGTTGTCAAAACAAATCATAAGTAAAATGAAAGATAAATAATAAGTGTTTGTTATTAAAAAGAACCCATGTGCTTAATATCTAAAGAATTCTTATAAATCAAAAGATAAAAGGACACAGTAGGGATGAGCAGAGAGCTAGGGTTGGGCTTCCAATGTCTGCCTGAACTGTCCCCCACTATGAAATGCCCTTCTCTGTCTCTCAGAATGCAATGCATCCTCTAAGCTCAAAGGTTGCCTCCTCCATGAAGCCTTCCAAGATTTCCCCAAGTCCCTTGCTCCTCCATGAGTACTCCTAGCGTGTTTCTTGAGCCCCTAAGACCCAGCACTTGGCTTCTGCTCACTGCATCAGAGACGTCCCAGGTGAGGTGGACCAAGCTTCTTTGAGAGAAGGAAATGAAGTGCAGAGAGGAGCCATGCCCAAGGTCACCAGCCTGAGCCAGAGCTGGGCCTAGCACCCAGGTGTCCTGCGTCAGTCCCTCTGTACTCCAGCCACCAACCCTGCAGTGAGCCCTCCAAGCCTGTCTTGCTCCCAGCAAGGAAGTCCCCAACTTGGAAGGTACATTGATCTCTTCACAAAGGGCCAGCCAGGATTAGGGCCTCAGCCCCCCATACCCTGACTGCTCTCTGTAGGGGAGCACATGACAGTTGCTTCCTTAGCTTCCTTCTTTTGGTTCCCTATTTTGTAAATCTGGCCTCATTTCGGGTACAGAAGATTCCCTGGGAGGACCTGACAGACTCTAAGGGCTCTGGGGTTCACCCTACCATGGGCAGGAGGCTGACCTCAGAGATGTGGAGTCCAGGAAGATAGGGCGGGCTTTCCAGAAAGCCTATCGCTCTGCCCCAGGCCCCATTTACAGCTCAGATCACGAGCGCAACATGGCCTGGCTCTGCTGCCAGAATCACACTCAGCATTGACTCACTCACGCAGCGGCGTCTGCCCAGCCTCTACTATGCGCTGACATCATGCTTGGGGGCCCACCTGCTGCTGGGGCAAGACAAACCAAAAAAAAAAAGGCTGGGGAAGAAAAAAGAAATTGAGTAAATCCAGAGACGGGTGGAGACTACTCCAGAGGTCAGGGCACACTGTCTGAGGAGGTGACATCTGATGGAGAGGTGGTGAGAAGAGAATGAGGGAAGAGGGTACTCCTTGAAGGGGGAACTGTAGCCACAAAGGCCTTGAGGCTGAGGCCGGGGGAGGGCAGTGGGGCTGGAGCCGAGTGTGCCAGGGAGGTGGAGGAAAGGGAGGCAGGGACAGCAGATGGATGGCGAGACAGAGGCACACAGCTCAGAAAGGGAGCGGACTTGGCCGAGGACGTGCAGGTTGCTGGGCAGAAGGGAGCACCTCTTCTTTGACGGCACTCAGAGGAAAGGCCTTGCCTTGCCACATGCCAGACACTACCCAAGGCCCTCTCTTCCCCATTCTCCCTCAAACTCCTATGCATCCTTCAACACCCATTTCCAAGCCCATCCTTTGTGTTTCCCTCTGTCTTGGACCAGACCATGCTGGGTACAGCCTGTATGTCCGAGGCCACCAGGCCAAGGGTCTCCTGAGGGTAGAACATGGGTCTGACTGTGCTGAGGGGCCTCAGCACAGAACCTGGTCCCTCGGGGAAGTTAAGGGATTGGGAACTAGGATTCTGTCCCTGTGCTCCAAGAGCGCACTCCTTAAAGTTTGCATCACAAGATGCCAGGCAGCGCTGCAGCCCACCCAAGACCACTCCAGCTTCAGTGCGCCACGGGACCGCCCCTGTCCCTGTCCCCTCTGGGGGGACTGCCCCTGTCCCTGTCCCTTAGTTTCCCCATTTGTCAAATGAGAGGCCCCAAAGCTTGGGAACAGGGCGTCTCCACCTTCCTCCCATATGAACTGCTCACAGCAGGGTGGTCCCCGCAGGGAGAAAGCATGGCTGTCACTCTCTGACCCCCTGCTGAGCTCTGAGCTCAGCCCACAGGGCAGGAAATGTCAGCTTTCTGCCAGGCCAGCAGGAGGGTTCCCGCTGAGCCTGGGGGTGATGGGAGATCCTCTCTGCTCTATGGCCTTGCTGGGGGACTCACAATGCCTGACCTGGGCACTTCACCCACATCAGCCAGGTGTGGGGGCCTGGGGATGCAGCTGACCCCGATCACCTCTCCCCCACCATGGCTGGGAAACTAAAGCTCAAGTCACAGTCGGGATGCCTGCCTTGGTCCTCAGACCCGCAGAGGGGCTGCCCAAGGACCCTGGAGGCAAAGCAAGGGGGCCGGGCAAAGCAGGAGCAGGCTTTGCAGTCCCCGAGACAGTGGAGCAGGTTCCCGGAGGTCCTGCCGCAGGGTCCAAGGACAGAAGCCAGGGTTTTGTGAACTTGATGGAGGAAAAATCATCAACTTCCCCGCCTTCAACCTCTCTGTGAAATGTATGTTGGACACACCGAGCCCAGGCTCCCCCCAGGCCCTATAACAATGCAGACCGCTGGAGCTGCACGGCTCTCCTCCCCGCTCTCACGGAGTCGGTAGGACGGCTGCCACCAGGTCTTGCTAGTTAAGGCGCTCATATGCAACAGCATGCTAATTACTAGATCACACATTTTAAAATAATGTTTTGATAAGTACTGCAACACTTACTTCTAGTTTCCTCTGTAGCCCTATAGGGGTTCTCTCTTGCATTCAGAAGTGTTATTCTGAGAAAGAGGATGTCAAAGGCATACCTAGCACACGAGCAGCTCAGCACGCTGGATCTGACGGAGAAGGGCGGAGCATCTGGCAGCTCAGGGCCAGGGCCTTGTCGGGAAAGGACAGGACAGCCTGGCCCCTCGCCCGCCCACCCAGCCACTTGTTCATTACCCATTTATTCCACAACCAAGTCTCTCCTGATCACCAAACCCGTTTGAGGCTCTGCGCGGGGTGTAGCATGAAAAGGGTGGTCCACCCTGCGCCTGGCTCCTCACAGATCAGGGGAGACAGACATCCCAGGAGAAACCGGAGAAACACAGGAGATTCCGGCTGCAGGAGGGACTGTGTGACCACCTGGGAGGAGGGACTCGAGGCCGGCTGAGGGGCAGTAGGGCTGCAAACAGGAGCAGGGCCCCCGGCCCAGGACACAAGGCAGGGTGTGAGGAGACAGGAGGGAGGGGCAGGGAAATGAGCTCTGAGAGGGGACAGGGCTGGGGCAGGCTGCTCAGAGGCCAGGAGCTTGCTCCCCACCCCCAGGTCGCCTCTGCATGTGCAGCCCACCCAGGTGGGATGGGGAGCCCTTCAGGCCACAGGGAAGGGCCTGGACAGCAATGGCTGCACTTCTTCCTGCACTTCCTCTAGTACTAGGTAGCAGGTGGCTCTGCATGGCCTGATTTCACAGTGAGGAGACTCACGCACCCCACAGCTAGACGGTAGCGAGCAGGGCCCCACAGAGGCTGTTCTGACCCCATGCCGCCTTGCACGGACCTCTTACTGCCACACACGCTTTCCAACCCCAGTAAACTGGGACTGCGCAACTGCTGTGCGTCAGGAACACCCGTCACTGTGACACATGCCACTTCCATTCACACCAGTTTCTTTTGATAGAGGCAAGAAACTGGGGCTTGGATAGGGTGAGTTCCGTGCCCAGGGACACGCAGCCAGTCCATGGCAAAGCCAGGACAGAAATTCAGGACTTCCAGGGCTGGGGAAATAGAGACCTAGGACTTGACCACACATGTTGGCCCTGGTGTCTCTAGGAGACACCACAGCCTCTCCAGGTACGGCTTGGACCACCTCCTCCAGGAAGCCTTCCCTGACTATGTGGTTCTTGCCTGCCTCTCTCCCATTCCTTTGGTGGCAGCTAATTGATGATGTGAGGAGGCAGGGGCTGTGGGAGTGGTGGGGTAGGGCCCTGGTGCCTGGCCCCTGTTTGGTCCCTGCTGTGCTGCATTGACCTGGAGCTACGGTCTTTCTCTGACCTGGGTTCCAGCAGGACATTTGTCCCAGAGCAGAGGTGTGACCAGCAACGTCTGCTCAGAAAGCAGGTGGGTGGCTCATGCCTGGAGCAGGAAGAAAGTACCTACTTTGTGCATCTCTTAACAACCCCAAGAGACATGGCCAGGGACTATCCTTGCCCCAAGAGGAAGAAATAAGCTCAGAGAGGGAATCCAGAGCCCCAAGGTCACACGGTCGGCCAGCATCTGGGGGCCAGGCATCCTGGAAAGGGCACCTGCACCCAGTCACTGGGGTGCAGGGCCAGAAGCGGGCATGGGGAATGCCAGCTTCGCTCTATGGGATCTGAAGATGAATGCAGCTGCTGCCACCTCCAGCCTCCTGCCACATCTGCAGGGCTTGGGGTGGGTAGTGCAGCAATGCTGAGCGGGTGCACAAATTCTCACTTCCTAGGGTGGGTCCCAGCTCCTGCCAGGGCTCCACCCCTAAGGCACACCTTTATGGATTCATCGTTACCTCAGTTTCCACATCTGTGGAATGGGTCTAATCATTCTGCCTCCCTGGTCCAGCAGACGTTAGTCTATGCACAGTACCCAGAACAGGTCCAGCACATAGTGCTATGTGCTATGCACACTACACACTACATGATACATGCTAGCACATGCCTGCTCTCACCACCACAACTCTGTAAACGCATCTTTGCTGGCAACATGTCACATGTGTACACGCCGTACACGACCTGTGGTAAGAGTGTGTTCTAGTCCTTTCCCCAGAAACAGATCTTGAGTCAAGGATTTGGGAGTAGGGAGTTTACTTTGGAGGTGACACCAGGAAGCACCAGGAAGGGAGTTGAGATGCGGACAGGATGGCAGCCAAAAATGATTGCATAGATGAGCAGGTCACCACTGAGGATACCTGGGCTCCAGCCTCCTGGGCATAGAACATACCTCAGAGTTATCCCCAGCAAGGAAGCCCGGTGGAGGGATGGCCCAGCATGCTGCGGGCAGTGGGGGCCATAGAGGTCTGGCCTGGCGTCGGGATGCTGCTGGCCACGGGGGCTGCCAGGCGGGGGAGGACGCGTTCATTCCCTTGGCTGCACATGCAGGAGGCTCCAGTGGCCAGAAGAGGCACTGGGCAGGGCCTCGGGTGCCAGAGAAGTGTGGGGTATAACCAGGAGCTCCTGCATGGGCACATATGGATGTGTGCAGTCCACCTCCGTGTGCCTCCGGCGTGCACACAGACTCAGGCCTGCATCCTTCCTCAAACGATGAATCCATGCCCACATTTGTGTGGGTCTATAGACCCGGGGGTCTCTGCGTGTCTGTTCTTGTACACATATGTACATAGGCGTGGACACACACACACACACATCCAGGGCTATGTCCCTCGCCCAGCCCTGGCAGTGGCCGCAGGGTGGCAGGGATGGCCTGGTCACCTTGGCAACGGGGCAGGAGCAGCTAAGTCTGGGACAGCCTTGGTTCAAAGGCAAAAAACAAAACCAAACCACTGGCACAAAGAGGCTGAAAGAAGAAAAGGAGAAGGGCGGGGTGGGAGGGGGCAAGTCTTGGCCCCCAGGCTCTGCTCCTGGTTCACCTGCCAATCCCTGCTGTGCCCTGTGTCAGTCCCAGCTGAGGGCTGCCGGCAGAGCTGGAGGGGGCGGGGCAGAGTGTGAGGCCCTGAGTCAGGCCGCACTGGCTGAGTCCTTCGGCTTGGGGTCCTTTCCCAGAGTCGTGGGGGAAGGTATCCCAGACATCAGGCACTCTGCAAACCAGTGGACTCTGGGCCATACCCTCACAAAGTCATCCTCTCTGGACAATTAACGCACTAATTGCACACACTGCCCGTGGCCAGTGCATTAGCCCAGCTCCCACGATGATTTATTCAGGAGCTCCCATCTCCTTCCCGTCCCCAGGCCAGCTCATCAGCCTCTGCCGGGCGGGGAGGACGACCCACAGACGCTTCCCTAGCCTTGCTCGAAAACATCGCATGCTATTTATATTTCATCAGACAAGAGTGCACGGGGATGAAACTGCTGGTGATCCGCTCCCAACAGGCAGCCGGGCGCTGAAGCCCCACACGGCAGCGATCTCAGGCAGGAGAAGCTGAGGCCTCCTGCATTCTTTGGGGTGGCCCTTGCTCGAGAGCCTGCGGCAGGAGCTGTGATTGCAGCTACAGGGATGTTACCTTGACTACCTCACTGCGCCCCGAGAAAGCTCTGCAGGGAAGAGTCTGCTATTATCCCCACTGGGCAGATGAGCAAACTAAGCTTCAGAGAAGCGAAGTTTCTTACCCAAGGCCAAACAGCCTATAAGAGGCAGAGCTGGGGAACAAGCCCACGCCTTTACTGTCAAGCATCTGGCCTCCCAAATTCAGTCCCCGAGCATCCCTATGAGGATCTCTGTTTTACAGATGAGGAAACCGAGGCCCAGAGAGCTAAATGGACTTGCCCAGGGTCACACAGCTGGGAATGGAGGCCAGGCAGATGACCTTGATGGACAGTGTGCTCCAATCTGTGCCCTGGGAGACCCCCTTGAACTATGACCCCTGGCCAGAGCCTCCCAAACACCTGCGTGCATCCAGGAAGCCTTCCTGGGAGGCTCTGCGCAGTCCATCCCCACGGCTGCCTGAGGCCATAGCCATGGTGGGCCACGAACCTGATGCCTTAGCCCCACCCCCAGACGCTGGGTGGAGGCTCAGTTTGGCCGGCTCTAGTGACTCCAGGGGTCCAGTGGTTAGGACAGTGATCACTGTGAAGAGCCCTTGAATCATATCCTCTTGTCATCAGCCTCACAGAGAAAGGGCCCCTCACCCCAAACGGGATGGCCCTCCCCATCAATCGGGGCTGATATCCACCCCGGGCATCCCACAACCGCTGGTTCCTGAGACTGGTGCGTACTAAGCTGGCTAGAACCCCGGCCAGGCACAGGGATGTCTCTCTGAGCCTCGGTGTCCTCATTTGTAACATGGGCACTGATAGCCCCTTGGAGGACTGGGATGGGCATGCCAGGGCTCGCTGCCCGGCACAGACCTGTGCACAGCAAGCACCAGGCAAGCAGAAGCTGTGGCTATCATCAACATCATCCGCAAAGTGGGAGCAGGCCTCTGCAGCGAGCTAGCTCTGTGACTCCCTGGCTATGTCATCTCAGATTCCGGGCTGCCGCTCTCGGAGCCTCAGTTTCCCTGCCTGTTAGCTGAGGATTTCTCAAGGTTGTAGGAAGAACAAGGAGTCCAGGTGCATGTAGCACTCAGCTCTAGCCTCAGCAAGTTCTCGAGAGCCCAGCCAGCCCCTCACCCCCATTCCAATCCCAAGGCCAGGCAGCTGGCACCTTGGAATGACCCCTGGCCCCTGTCTGCTCCCAGGGGCCCAGGGCAGCCACCATAATAAGGCTGGCAGGGACCCAGGTACAGCAGGGCTGTGGCCCAGCCGAGAAGCCTGAGGACATCCTGGGCTGGCTGCAGAGGCTCAGAGCCCAGAGAGGGCAGGCCATGCCTGAGCCACACAGCAGGGCAGGCAGGGCAGAACAGGACATGCTCTGGAAATGGCCCTGCCACCAAGCAGAGGGGCTCCAGCCACTCCTCTGCCTCAGCTGAACCCCAAATACTCTTCCCTTCTCCCCAGGCCAGTGCACAACCTCTATCTGACCTCTGTCACTCAGTCGTGGTAAGACCTTGGGCAGGTCATTTCACCTCTCTGGCATCAGTATCCCTATCTGTAGCATGGGGGCGATATGATGTAATTGTATGTATGAGGATTAATGACTTCATAAAGAGCTTAGAGCCATGCTTGGCATAGAGAAATATATTTATATCACCGTCCCTGTTATCATCAGGTCCATTATTTCCTTTTTTTTTTTTTTTTGAGACGGAGTCTCGCTCTGTTGCCCAGGCTGGAGCGCAGTGGCCGGATCTCAACTCACTGCAAGCTCCGCCTCCCAGGTTTATGCCATTCTCCTGCCTCAGCCTCCCGAGTAGCTGGGACTACAGGCACCCGCCACCTCGTCCGGCTAGTTTTTTGTATTTTTTAGTAGAGACGGGGTTTCACCGTGTTAGGCAGCATGGTCTCGATCTCCTGACCTCGTGATCTGCCCGTCTCGGCCTCCCAAAGTGCTGGGATTACAGGCTTGAGCCACCGCGCCTGGCCTATTTCCTTTTTTTTAGAAAAAGTCTCACTCTGTTGCCCAGGCTGGAGTGTAGTGGCACGATCTTGGCTCACTGCAACCTCCGCATCCTGGGTTCAAGCGACTCTCATGCCTCAGCCTCCCAGAGGCAGGTGCCACCACACCTGGCTAATTTTTGTATTTTTAGTAGAGATGAGGTTTTGCCACGTCAGCCAGGTTGCTCTTGAAATCCTGGCCTCAAGAGATCCACCCGTTTCGGCCTCCCAAAATGCTGGGATTCCAGGCATGAGTCACTGTGCGCTGTCTTTCTTTTTTTTTTTTTTAAGACAAGATCTTGCTCTGTCACCTAGGCTGGAGTACAGTGGCCTGATCAGAGCTCACTGTAGCCTTGAACTCCTGGGCTCAGGTGATCCTCCTTCCTCAGCCTCCCAGGTCACTGGGACTACAGGTGTGCTCCAGTAAACCCAGCTAATGTTTCATTTTTGTAGAGATGTGTCTCACTATGTTGCCCAGGCTGGTCTTGAACTTCCGGCCTCAAGCAATCCTCCTGCCTCAGCCTCCCAAAGTGCTGGGATTACAGGTGTGAGCCACCTTGCCCAGGTGTCATCAACACTTCTGTGCCAGGCACTGGGTTAAAGCAGGACATAGCCCATGGATCCCACGTGGTCATGGTCTATGTCCAGACCTGCCACCCTCAGGGGTCCCTTAGCACTTCCAGGGACCCACTTGCTGTGGCCCCAGCACGGCCTGGAAAGAATTTCTGGAAATAAGATGAGCAATTTCTAATGGTTTACCCCTGGCAACACTGAACTCCCAGCAGTTCCCACCTCCAACACCTTATGCCAGGCTGGTCCCCTCCCAGGGTGCCTATGCCAGGGTTTCTCTCTGCCACATCCCTGACCACACCGGGCAGTGTCTGTCTTCACCTTCCCCACCCTCAGCCTCGAGTTGAGCCTCCAGTCCTCATTCATCTCCAGAATCAGTGCATCACCCAGCACAGGGCAGGCACAGAGCCGGAGCCCTGTGTCTGTTTGCAGAACAGCAACAGTGATCTATAATGAGAGCTTAGGATTATTGAACACTTACTATATTATGTGTCAGACTCAGCTCCTGAGTACCATACAATCATACCTCGATTAACGATGGGAATACCTGCTGAGACATGTGTCATCAGGCAATTTCATCACTCAGCGAATATCATAGAGAGATTTACAGAAAGCTTGATGGTACAGCCTGCTGCACACCCAGGCTGTGTGATGGAGCCTGTTGCTCCTAGGCTGCAAACCTGTACAGCATGTACTGTGCTGAACACTGTAGGCAACTGAAACACGATTGTAAGCATTTGTGTATCTAAACATAGTTAAACATTGAAAAAGTACAGCAAAAATACAGTATAAAAGATAAAAAGTGGCACACCTGTATACCGCAGCCCCTTAGTGATCTTATGGGACCACTGTTATACGCACCCTCTGTCATTGACTGAAATGTCATTAGCTGACACGTGACGAGATCCCCATGAGAGAGATATTATAATTTTACAGATGAGTGCACTGAGGCCCAGGGAGGTAGCCTTCACTGGACAGTTCAGGTAGACCACGGCCCAGACCAAACCCCTTGTTATTCCAATCTGTCCTCCTTTGTCTGAGTCCTGTAGGTGGGGCATAAGAGGCCAGCACTAGACACCAGCAGTGCCCTGAGTGGCACCCTTGGCCCCAAACTTAGGCCACATGCTCCATGGGCCCAAATGAGTGGCCCTGGGAGGAAGAGCTCAGCCTCAGGCCACTGGCCAGGTGTTTGCCCTACTGCTCAGGGTGGAGGCGGGCGGTGAAGGCCTGGGGACTTGGTGCTGGTGTCAAACACATGGGATTGAATGGTGCCTTCCAGGCCCCTGTGGCTTCATCTGTAAAATGGACCATGAGGGGACTAAGTGAGACAATCCCAGCGCCTGGTATGGAACAGGTGCTCAGCAATTGTGGAACCATGAGGTGGAGCCCCAGGACCCAGGGCCTGCCAGGCATGCTGCCCTCAGGCCTGCACCCTTTGCTGGTAGCTCAACCTGCATGGGGGGGTCTGAGGCTCCCAGAGGGGCATTACAGGGTTAGCTGGATAAATGACCAGCAGGCAGTGTTGGCCTCGTAAGTGAGAGTGGAAACATACCAGAGGCAGAGGGGAGGGCGCATGCAGAGGCCAGGGGCTGCAGAGGCTCTAGCAGTGGGGCAGGGTAAACAGGTCAGCCCCAGGGTGCAGCCAACCTCAGGGACAAACTCAGACTGTTTGAGGGCCTGAAGCAGGGCCTCTGAGAGCTGCCACATCAGCCAGAGCCAGACCCCTCTACTGTGGCTCAAGAAAGCACCATGTGCCCCAGAAAATTCCCTCCACCTCTCTGAGCCTCGGTGTCCCCATCTGTAAAATGGGGACAAGCACAGAAAGCGATGAGTCAGCACCTGAAACTCCTAAGCAGCACAAGCTTCTGACAAACGTCCTTTCCAGTAGGGGAGGGCAGGGGAGGGCAAGGGAGATTGGTACAGCTGTGCAGGGAGGCACACGGACTTAAAATTCCAGCCCAGGCCTGGGAACAGCCTCGGTCCCTCCCCAGAGAGTGGGGGACTGGGCAAGAAGGGGCAGAAGTTAGGAGCCCATCCTGTTCCCAGACCCAGGGACACTATCCACATCTTCCTGCCCTGGCCTCCCTGACCCCCACCATCTGTGCATCTCCACACATACCCCACCGGCCCTGCCTACGAAATTCAGACACAGCTACATGGCCTATGCCTGCACTCACACCACCAAGGTTGCCCCGACTGTGCTGCCCACACCCACCTTCAGGCCTTCCATCTGTCGCCACAATCCACCTCCCCGTCTAGACTGCCCAAATGCTGTGGCCACCATCATGGACCACAGGTGTCTGCCATTTAGACAACCCATCTATACACAGCCAGTCTCAGGCCTCATTCTCTGAACCCACTTGAGGAGGGTGGGGGTCCATGAAACCCCCACCCCATAGAACCAACACTCCCAGGCTAAGGGAACCAGGTGGCTTGGAGCCCCTCCAAGGGCTCCTGGTGGGGCTCCTGCCGGTCCTAAGTGCCAACAAGATGACTAAGGAATGGGGACCAGCTGGGCCCCTGCCCCCTGCCCCCTGCCTCAAGCAGCTGCAGCCTGGTGGGGCCAGAGGCAGAAGATTGCGGGGTTGCGGGGCGTGTGTGCCTGTCCGCCTTTGCTCCCTGCTGCAGCGGCCAAACTTGTCCTTCCCTGGGGGCCCAGCCCACAGAACTGGGTTCTCGGAACAAACACAGCCGGCTTCCATGACCCACAAGTGAGCACACACTGAGCACCTACTATGTGCCTGGACCTCTGGGAACCCAATGTGCTAGATGGGTTCATCTCGTCAGCACCAGCAGGTGCATGACCAGGAATGCATACGCACGAGCTGCTCAAGAAAAATGTCACACTTGTAAGTCTGACGGATCATTTTCATTTTTTTAAACTAAATTAGTTTGAGGTTTTGTATTTTCCAAAGTGCCTTTGCATTAAACATTTCAGTTGGTCCTAAACAAACACCTTGAGCTAGGCAGAGGTACTAGACTTGGAGCAGCTGCTCAAGGTGAGGCAGGCAGTCAGTGGCCAAGCTGAGAATAAAATCAGACCCACCTCCACTCTGCCAAAAATAGACTCCAGTCAATTTGTACATTGAGTCTAAAATACATAGCCCATATCTATTTTTTAATTTACCTAGATGAATGTAGCTAGACTAGTTAATTTGCTTACCTATGTTATTTTGAAAAAGAGCAAAAGTGAGACTGTGTCTTCCATGACCCACAAGTGAGCACACACTGAGCACCTACTATGTGCCTGGACCTCTGGGAAGCCCTTCACACAGCACCTCCAGTAGGTCCAGCGGTCCAGTGGTGCCGTGTGCAGCGGGTAGGGCAGCTTCTTATTCCCACTCACACCTGGGGACACTAAGGATCAGGAAGGCTCTGCTAGAGCCTGGACCACCTCCCTCGAAGTCACTGCAGCTCAAGAGAGAGGGAAGGAAGTTGGCCAGGAGCCCACAGTCCCCACCATCACACTCAGCGTTAAGTCACCCGATTCCACCTCAACCACAGCCCCAGGAGGCAAGACAGGGATTCCTGTAGCCACTTGCAGATGAGGAGGCCCGGCCTGTAGCCTGGAGCCATGCAACGCCCCACAGCTGGGAGGCCACCTTGCCAGACATGACCCCATGCTTGGCCCTCCCACCCACTGGCCAAGGCAGACCTGGTGGCAGGGGAGGTTCTCGGCCTGCCCCCCCTTCCAGTGACAAGGAGACTGGGGCGGGGAGACCACAGGCTCAAGGAAAGTGGGAGCCCAGTTCTGGCCATGTAGGATCCAGGTGCCCACAGACCCCAGGGGAGATGTCACCTGGGCTGGTGGGGGAAGAAAGGCCTGGGCTAGACACGAACCTTGGGCTGGAGGAGGCCAGGTGTGCAAGGGAGCGAGTATGGATGGGAAGATGCCTGGCCTCCGAAGAAGAGGCAGAGGAGGAGGAAGAGGGCTGGGCGGAGCGCCACAAGGCAGGTGTTCCCAGAGGGCACAGGTTCAGACAAACCAGGTGACTGGTGACCCTGTCCTAAACATTTCCGAGGCATTGCAGGGAGCGGTCATAAGGAGAATCTGGTGAGCAGCAGGACAGTCTTGTGAGAAGGTCTGTGGTCCTGGGGTACGGCAATAACGCAGGCTGGAGGGGTACAGGGAGGGTGCCCTGGAGTCAGAGTCTCTTCCAAAGGTAACAGCCCCTCCAGAGTTTGGCAGGGCTGCCGTAGGCCCGGCCACTTCACCTCTAGGTACATGGAGAGACCTAGAAACCGGCATCCGGGGAACCTGTGTTCCATGTCCATGGCAGCACGTTCACAGGTGCCAAAGGCCGAGCAGCCCAGTGTCCACCACTGACAAATGCTCAGGCAGAGTGTGTCCGTCCATACCCAGGCATCCCTCAGCCATAGCAAGGAAGGTGGTGCTGATGTACGGCACACCAGGGCCGAGCCTGGAGGACATGACGGAGATGGAGAAGCCAACCATGGAAGGTAGCCCGTGCAGGGCCCCCCGCACACACGACGTCCAGATTAGGAAGATTTACAGCCACAGCAAGTGGTTTAGTGGCTGCCAGGGGATGGGGTGGGGACCAGCAGTGACTGCCAATGGGACAGGGCTTCTTTTCTGTGTGGTGGAAAGGCTTTGGAACTAGACAGAGGTGATGGCTGCACGACATTGTGAATGCACTAAATACCACTGAATTGTTCACTTTTAAATGGCTAATTTCATCTTATGTGAATTTCACCTCCAAGAAAAAAAAAATTGAATTTCACCTCCAAGAAAAAAAATTGGGAGGAGACACACAAAGGAGATTTGAAACCAACCTCAGCCTGACAGATCCAAGCCCAACTCCTCACAGCAGCTCAGCAGAGCCACAACCAAACACTGGACCAGGGAGCGGGAAGAAATGCTTATTGTTACAAGAAAGAAGGGAAGGAAAGAAAGAAAACCAGAAATGCTGCTGCAGCCTCCAGACCCTGCAATTGCTCCCCCTCCCCGTCCCCCTGCCCCTGCCCCTTGATCAGGCTCCGTCCACCTCTGGCCACCGGCCCTGCTTCCCTCGGATGCCCTCCCAGCTCCCTCCCTGACTCCAGGCGGGTCTGGGCCCATTCTCCGGAAGCGAGTCCCTGTCCCATGGAGTCTATGGCCAGTGGTCCCCTGGCACAGAAGCTCTGTGGGGCAGGACTTTGTTTTGTGCCTTGCAGCGTCCTGAGGCCTGGGGAGCAGTGCCCGTCCTGGTGGGCCCTTCATTGTCACCGTCGGAAGGATTCACTCCCAACCAGGGTGTAGTGCAGGGTCCAGCGGAGGGAGGGAGACTCAGGACAGCCATAGCCTTGGGTAGGCAAGAAGGGTGGGCCCTGTAGGTGAGGGGTGACAGTCCATCATGGGGAGGGGAGCTGCGGTGGGCATGAGTTGAAATTCTCTTCGATTTTCTCAGTGAAAGAGGTGATCACCATGCTGGTGGGGAGTCAGGGACCTTTGAGGGAGAAAGCCAGGCATGGGGCAGGAGTGGGGCCCTGGCGGCTGGGCCCAAGGAAGAGAGAGTGGGTTCTACAACGAGGCAGGAGGAGGAGGGTCTGGGACCAGCACCCCAGCTCAGAAGCAGGACGTGCAGTGAGAGGGGAGGCAAGGCTGATGGCCAGCCCTGAGCAGCAAGCCCGCAGTTGGACTCGGGGATTCGTGCCCTTTAAGTCTTGCTCCCTTCATGTCACAGGGAGGGCTAGGAAGCACGTGGCCGGGGCCCTCCCTGCCTAGGGCCCAGGGATGGTTTTGAAAGGCTCTCTAAGGGCTCCCCTGAGCTGAACACTGGTGCTGAGGGACATTGGTGCCACAGCAGCCCCCAAACCCCCTGTGGGGCCAGGATCCAGGGCCTCTTCCCCAGGAAACCATCCCTGCCCCCCAGCGGCACCACCCTCTGCAGAGACCTCCACTCAGCCATGGGGCTCTGAGCGAACAGCTGCTTCCCCCTCAGGACTGGGGGTCCCCGAAGTTAAGTGAATGAGTGAGTGGGCAAGTCATCGACTTACTCCCCAAGCAGCAAAGCTACCACCACAACCTGTGGCATCACACAGGACCCACAGATTCATGGGAAGCCTGAGCTCAGCCAGGGGGCGGGGGCTCCGGGATGCGGCGCACATGGAGAGAGGCCGTTTCACCTCTAGGGAACAGGCGAAGGGGCAGGCCCCACCCTGAGAACAGGGTCTCTCCCTGCCTGTGCCCCCAGCACACAGCAATGCTCAGGCAATGGCCTGTCCTCCTAGCTTCATCTGGGGGCAAGAAAGAGGCACCTGGACCAGCCATGCTCTGTGGCTGAGGTCACAGGTGGGAGGCAAGGCTCCGGGCAGTCCCTCCCCTTCTCCCAGCCCCCTTTTCTCCACCTGTGAATGGCAGGATTCAGACCCCATCATCTGGAATTCTGAAACAGCCTAACGCCTGACCGGGCAAGCTCCCCGCACAACTGTAGTTTAAATGGGGTAAATTTGGCTCCATTTCTCACAGTAGGGAAATGAGGTTCAGAGAGGTGATGCGGCTTACCTCATGTCACACAGCAGATGGGGGTAGGAGAGCAGCCCGTGTCACTGCAGGCCCCCAGTTCATGCCCAGCACTGCCATTCCAAGACAGAGACATCTCAGCGGCAAGACACCTCCTGGATCCCGGGCCCAGGACGTCTCTATCTTCCCTCATGAGGGAGCCCAGCGGGGCCTTCTTCAGAGAACCGAGGCTTCCCGATTGGGGTTCAAATTCGACTTGGCCACCGCCTCCCCCAGTGGCCCCATCTCTCAAGCCCCACTCCTTGCCTGGCTGGGACATTTTGAGAATTAAGTGAGATAATGTTCGGGAAAGCACTGAGCACAGCGCCTGGCACCAGCCGCCGCCGGGTAAGCAGTCATTTTCATTATTGTTCCTGGGTGCCAAGCCTCAGCACGACATCACACTGCTTCCTGAGAAATAAAGGCACCCGGTGACACCACAGGCTGCTGGATTCACCACCGGGCCGTTCGTATTGCTGGGGCTCCCAAATTTCCTGGTGGCAACTGGGAGCCACAGGAGGGGGCCAAGGACACCCAGGCTCCCTTGGCCTAGGGGCATTACAGCAATCCCACCTACACCCACCTCCAGAGGGACTAGGGTGTGGCAAGGGGTCACAGGTGTGATCCCAGCCCCTCCCTCCAGGCAGTGAGGAGCCCCAGTCTCAGGCTCCATGCACAGGCAGGAACACTGGCATGGGATGGGGCATGGCAGGTCCTCCCGACACCCCGTTCAGGCATGTGTGAAGTGAGGCTGCTGCTCCCCATCCTTGGGTGAGCCACAGAGACCCAGGAGGATGAGAGAGGGCTGGCATGTGGCCAGGGCATCCCACCCACTCCCTGAGAGCTTCTCCGCCGGGAAGGATAAGGTCAGGAAACACCCTCCCTGCAGGAGCCGGCAGCTGCCAGAAATGGAACTACAACAAGAGGTTTTAACTTGAAAAGCCACTACACCTCTAAAACAAAGGAGACGTCAAGCAAAACGATGGCAGCGGGGGCGCAATCTTCATGGCCAGGACTAGTGGCCTCAGTGGGAGGAGTGGAAGGTAGGGACCCAGTGCACACAGACTCTGCCAAGGGGGCGACCAACCAGCACGACCCTCTGGGCGCACAGCGGTGACACTTCAAAACCACAAAGGCACAGCCCCTCGAGTGAACAGGCCATTTCCAGAACTTTCTCTTGGACAGCTGGAGCCGGAGGACCTCTGTGTCCAGGTATTCCAGCAGCATTACATCACTGACAGCTGAGGGTTGGAGGGAAACCTAATAGTGAGCACATCAGTGAGGCAGATTGACTAAGCAGAAATCCAGACTCCTGCGGGAAATACCAGTTAGATGTTCAAACCAGTTGTTCACCGATATAACAATACAAGATGTCATCTCCCACACCCTCCGACAGGGGAAGGACCATTCAGAGCTCCACTTCCCAGGTGAGGAAACTGAGACACAGGGCAGCTGGGAAATGAGAAACCCGCCCGAGGATGCACTGCTGGTAACTGATCCCAAAACACCTCACCCCAGCGCTCGATGTCTCCAAAGTATGGTTCTAAAAAAGAGCACGTTTCTTTTTTTTTTTTTTTTTTTTTGACAGAGCTTTTCTTTGTCACCCGGGCTGGAATGCAGTGGTGCGATCTCGGCTCACTGCAAATTCCGCCTCCTGGATTCACGCCATTCTCCTGCCTCAGCCTCCCAAGTACCTGGGACTACAGGCGCTCGCCACCACGCCTGGCTAATTTTTTGTATTTTTAGTAGAGACGGGGTTTCACCGTGTTAGCCAGGATGGTCTCGATCTCCTGACCTCGTGATCTGCCCATCTCGGCCTCCCAAAGTGAAAAGCATGTTTCTTAAAAGAGAAAAAGGATGCAGGGTGGCGTATCTGTGTTGGCCATGAGTAGTGGCCGAATGGTGCCCTCCCCAAAGAGATGTCCACACAGAACCTGTGAATATGACCTTATTCGGATGAAAAGAGCCTTTGCAAATATAGAGTTTGGATATGAGATCATCCTGTATTATGGTGGACCCTGAATCCAATGACAAGCATCCTTAGAAGTAGAGGTCCTGGTGCAGTGGCTCACACCTGTAATTCCAGCACTTTCGGAGGCTGATGCAGGAGCACTGCTTGAACTCAGGAGTTTAAGACCAGCGTGGGCAACACAGTGAGACTCAGTCTCTACAAAAAAAAAAAAAAAAATTAAAAATTTGGCCAGGCGCGGTGGCTCACACCTGTAATCCCAGCACTTTGGGAGGCCAAGGCAGGTGGATCACAAGGTCAAGAGATCGAGACTATCCTGGCCAACATGGTGAAACCCCATCTCTACTAAAAATACAAAAATTAGCTGGGCGTGGTGGTGTGCACCTGTAGTCCCAGTTACTCAGGAGACTGAGGCAGGAGAATCTCTTGAACCCAGGAGGCGGAGGTTGCAGTGAGCCAAGATCGTACCACTGCACTCCAGACTGGCGGCAGAGGGAGACTCCACATCAAAAAAAAATAATAGTTTAAAAAAAATAAAATTAAATTAAAAATGTGACAGGCATAGTGGTGCACATCTGTAGTCCCAGCTACTTGGGAGCCTAAGGCAGGAGGATCACTTGAGCCTGGGAGTTCCAGGCTGCAGTGAGCCATGGTTGACAGAGCGAGACTGTCTCAAAACAGTAAGAGCGAGAGAGAAGAGAGGGAGAGAAAGCACAGGGAGAGGAGACCGTGTGAAGACAAGAGGCAGAGACTGGAGTGATGCCCACAAGCTGAGGAATGCCAGGACTGCCAGGAGCCCCCAGAAGCTGGGGGAGAGCCCCAGAACGGCTTCTCCCTCAGAGGCTCCGTGAGGAACCAGTCCCGCAGACACTGGTTTCAGACATCTGGCCTCCAGAACAGATGCCGCATTTGTACTGTTTTAGGCCACCCAGTCTGTTACGGTGGCAGCAGCAGGAAACCGACACAGGGTCTCACTAGCTTGCCGCCCTCTGATCCCTGCCTCCGCTTTCTTTACTGGACTTGGTTGGTGGTGCTGCCAGACTCCCACCCCAGTGCTCCTTCCACAACCCAGATGCAATGATAGGCGTGTGGGTTTGCCCAACCCACTTTCTCTAGTGTTCCCATTTCACATGGGAGGACACTGAGGCTCCCAGGGCTCCTGCACCCCACCCACTGTACTCCTAGTCTCCTCTCTATTAACTGCCTCTGATCTGGGGCATCCCCACCCAGCGGCAGCAGGTCCTAAGGCCACCAAGAGCCTGGTCATGGGCCCTGGAGCTGCAGTCAGGGCATCTGCCGTGGGATGGAGGCCAGGACCCGTGGGTGGCCTGGAGGCTGTGCTGGCAAGGCCCAGGCCAGCCTCCACCCCGCAGAGGAGAAGAGGAGGGCAGCGGGGTCTCCTCTGTTACACAACCCCCAGGGAGGGCCTCGGCCACTCCACGGTTGCCTCCTGGGGCACTGCCTCTAGTGGTCTTCAAGGCTCCCAGGGCCTGGGGAGGGACCTGGCTGCTCCGGCTGGGCAGGTGCTGCTGACAGCTTGCAGCCCAGCAGGCCGAGGTGATGGCAGGGCTGAGCCTCCGGCCACAAGGCAGAGTGGGGATCAGGGAGGCCAGGAAGCTGCCTTGTCCTGCCTGCAGTGCCCAAGCCCAGAGGGGAGGAGAGAACAGATGCCCAGACACGAGAGTGGACTGCCTCCCCATTTCACAAACAGGGAAACTGAGGCTCATAAAAGAAGGGCGCCAGGTTTATCTGATCCCCACAGACACTGCGACAGATACTGAGAGTGACCACAGACCGGTCACTCTCCCAATCAGTGTATCAGATCCTTTCTAATAAGGGGCCCTGGTAGAGCAAGGCGGGGCCATCCTGCTGCGTCTCAGGCCAAGTTCCAAGGAATGACAAGGAGGGGACAGACACTGAGATGCGGAAGCTTGGAGACAGGTCAAAGTGACATTCCCCACACAGAGGCCTGCCCCAGCCTGAAGACAGTGAAGGAGCAAGTGACCCTGTTTCCAGGAGGTCAGGGCTAAGGGAACAAGAGAGACAAGGACCCCAGCGGGAGCAGCGGTGAGCACCTCCCCTCCGAGCTCCAGCGTGTCTACTCCGCCCTGAGTGGGAGCCGGTTTGCCCAGAGGTCCCGAAGCCCTAGGGGGCTTGACTGCAGCAGGGGCTGGGCTGCGACTCCCAAGCCCCCCAGACCCTCTGAGCTCTGGGGATAGAGGCAGGGGATCTGGACTATCCCAACTCCCAGAGGGATCTGAGGGAGGAGACACCCAGGCGAGGACTCGGTACCTCTCCTGGTACTTACAGCACCAATCCTGCAATTCCAGGATCTCTGTCTCAACGCAGCTAAAATGACAACGAAAAGAACTCATGACTCACGGACTTCGGTGGCTCTGTGCATTGAGATGCCACAAAGATCCTACGGTCCCAAGACTCAGTCCTCAACCCACGCCCAGGAAGACAGGATGAGACCCCTGGGTCCAGTGGGCATGGGCACCACACAGCAGCGCGCATGGTGCAGGGGACGCCATGGCATGTATGCAATGATCCCACATGAATAAAAAAAAAAGGCAACTTAAATGTTGGCACATTTCTATGCCTCTATTTACATATTCACGTCTGCATAAGCACTGAGAAACCCAGAAAGCTAATGATGGTCACCGCAAGGACATGAAGCTTTGGGGGTGGGGGAGGCAGGGGGTGAGAAGGAGAAATTCACTTTTCTCCTTGCAACTGTTTATCACTTTACTGTGAGCACATAATACTCTTAAAATTAAAAACTGTCATATTCAACAAAATATGACAATGTCTGTGATGGCTCATGTGTTTCTTGTCTATTTCATCCTGCCCCACCCACTGAGATGTCAGCACCCCCAGGGCAGGGGTCTTATGCAGGCCACATCCCCAGCCACCTGCTGAGCTCAGGAATGAGGCCAAACTCCTGCATCCTCAAAGCCCACCACGCAAATACCTGACCTCTAGGACCTCTAGGATTCTCTGGGAAGGGAATGGAGGGGATGGAAAGAAAGGAACACCCAGGGGACAGGCTGGGGGTGGCTTGTGAATGGGGATCCCCAGGGCCAAACAGGTGGCTATGACCCCTGAGTTTGCCCCTCCCAGGCCTTATTTCCACAAGACCCAAGACTGTCAGAAGCCCCACTTTTGAGCATCCCCAACCTGCCCCAGATCCCAGCACCCCTGAAAGCCCCAGGTCTCCATCTGCCTCTGCCCTCCCTGTGATCAGGCCAGAACCCGCCCCCTCTGGCCACACCAAGTTCTCCTGGGCCCTCCCTGGCCTCGGTAGCCCCCAGGCCTGAATGGAAGCCTGACTTGGCCTGGAACCAGAAGCCCCGAGGCAGAGGGTCGAGGTGGGGGCGGCTCGGCTGCTGCCACACAGAACGCCAGCTGCTGGCAGCGATTTATTTTTGCTTTAAGTGCTGGAGAATTGCAGGCCTGGAGCCGCCAGCTCGGGCCCGGCTGCAGCTGGAGCAAGTGGGGCGGGCAGGGGCAAGGGCACGCCTCCGGCCACCAGGCCACTCTATCCCCCTTGACCTCTCCTGCCCCCGGCCTTTCTGCCTCTCTGTCAAACACATCCCAGTCTCCACACACTCCCTTCTCCCCAGCCCCTCCCCTGTCAAGTCCCTAAACAGCTGCCTGGAGGCTTTAGGGACAGAGGGTCTGTGGTCTCAAGGCTGCGCCCCAGCCTTCCTCTGGGAACTGTGTGACCTCAGGCTGTGGGGACCCTCTCCGGCCTCAGGCTGCCCACTGGGGTGGAAGCAGGGAGGGTTGCGAAGTATCCCTGATGCCAGTCCCCATGTTACCTGGTTTCCGTTTCTGCCCCCACTCCCCAAGTGAGCCTCAGGAGACAATTCCCTACGTCCGCACACCTGGCCACCCACCTGGCCAACCGGGCACACCCGGCTGAGGCCCAGGACCAGAACCTGTCTGCTCCCCACAAAAGGGGCCGCCAGCCCTGTCTTTTCTGAAGCAACATGGACATCCAGAGGAGGAGGGACAGGCTGTGCTCAGGCAAGCAGAAGGCATTCCAGTCTCTATAGTTGCAGAGGTGATCACTGCTGGTCACTAAAGCCACCAGAGGTGGTCATTGCAAATCGTAAACATTTTTAAACATTTTAAAACCTGGGTGTCCTGTTCAAAAAAAAAAAAAAAGACTGGAAAGGAGAGGTGAAATGCACTGACATGAAACTCAATGACCACTGGGAGTTTGGAATGCTTAACTGGGCAAGAAACAAAGTCACTGTCCCCTCCCTGCCAGCCCCACCCCCTCAGTCGCCCTCCACACATGTGTGCTGAAGGCAGGGAGAAAGGATTCAGCCATCAGCTGAGATATGAGAGGCCCCATACCCCAGGCCTCAGTTTGCTGGGATCTGCAATGGGAATGGCTTGTGATCCTGGGAAGGAATGGGGTAGGGACATCGTGAGCTGAAGCAGGCCAAGTGCTAGGAGACAGAGCAGGGCTTGGAGCTTGAAGCAGTGAGGCTACAGATTTAAAGCACTCCACCCAGAGTGGGGGCCTGAAGGAAGCCCCATCTCCCTCCCGCTCAGCCAGACAGAGAGACGGCAGGCCAAAGACTCAGAGAAAAGGTCCGAATCCAGCTATGTCCACTGACAAGCGCCACAGTTCTTGGACAGTGACCTCTCTGAGGCTCAGTTTTCTCATCTGCAGAATGGGCTGACAATGCTGGCTACCATTGCTACCAAGCACTCACTGCATGTCAGGCACCAGGCACGGCTGAAGCAGCCAGTTCACTCTCTGTGTTTACTGGGCGCCTGCCATCTCCTGCCTACCGCTTAGGCACTGGGGACACAGCTGTGGTAGAGCAGGTCCAAAAAGAAGAGATCCTATTCCAAGGGAGAGATGGACAGTAAACAAGATCAACAAATAAAACATATTGTGGCAGATAGCATTAAGTTTTACAGAGAAAAATAAAGCAGGAAAAGGAACATGGGGGAAAGGGAGGCTGCAGTGTCCTACAGGGGAATCAGGGGAGGCCTTGGAGAGAGGGTGGCATCTGGGCAAGACACGAAGGCGGTGAGGGAGGGGCCATGCTGAGATCTGGAGAAGAGCGTTCCAGGCAGAGACAGCAGCACATGCAAAGGTCCTGAGGTAGGAGCAGGCCTGATCTGTTGGAAGCACAGCAAGGCTGGCAGAAGGGTGGCCCCGGGGAGGGAGCAAGAGTCCTGGAAGTGAGGCCAGACTGTGCAGGGCCCTGAGGGTCCCAGGGAGGAATGTGGTGGGAATCAACAGAGGGCCCTGACATCCAGAGTGCACCAGGCACATAGTAGGTGCTCAAGGAACAATGGCCCAGAGTGGCTCTGGTAGAAGCCTCCACTCCACAAGTTTTGTTTGTTCCCTGGCCCCTCTCCAAGCCTGAGTCCTTCAAAGAGGCCTGGGCTGCAGGTGAGGGCAGGAGAGGGAGGCTTTAGCTGCCCAAGCAGGAGGGAGGGCTCAGTCTAAGTGGGTGGGGGGAGTCAGGCAGGATCCAGGAAGCTGTGCCCACCAATCCTAGGACAGCATTAATGCACAGCCAAGGCGGAACTGCTCCCTGGGGCAGCTGAGAAAGGGGCTTCCACTCCTATCCGGCCAAGCAAATGGAACAATGTCCAATGATGCATGGCTGAAGGCTAATTAGAGGGCTGGACAGGGATCCCCAAGGTCCCCACAGCCTCATGCTGCCACTTCAGCAGTCAGGCAGGAAGGGGTGAGCTATGGAGCACCAGTGGTGGTGGTGGGGATTGGGGGACACTGAGGATGCACCAGGAAACAGGAGGCCTGCATCGGGGCCCACTGGCGTCTGGGGCCCACTGCTGCAGCAAATCACTGCCCTGCCCTGGGCCTGCTTCCCCACACGCCCAAGGGCAGGTTGGATGGGGAAATGATGAGTTCCCCAGGCTCTGGCTCCACAAATGCTCACAACGCCTCCTTCCCAGATCCCCCCTCCACACATCCATTTCTACTGAGACCAGCCCCTCCCCACCCCCAACTCCCAGAGGCACATTCCAAGTCTCACATTCCTACTGCCCCATCCTGGGCGTTCTCGGGAGCCAGTCCCACCTCACAGATGACGAACTGAGGCCAGGAAGAGTGACCCCATCTTGGGTGCAACACCTGTCTCTCTTGCCCCCGTGAGTCTGTCCAAGAGTCTCCTCTGAGAGAGTGAAATCCTTGAGGGCAGGGGCTGGGTCTCCCCATATGCAATGTCCATTTATTAAGCACTTCTGTATGCCTGCTTTGCACAGGGGCCACAGCTAGGCAACAGGGCCTGAGGTCTGCAGCCCCCGAACTCAGCCCCCATAGCTCTCACCAGCACAGCAAGGCCTCTGTGGCTGGAAGAAGCACTCCAGACATGGAATCATCGAGCATTTACTGAGCACCTACTGTGTGCCAGGGCTTCACTAGGTCCAAGGAATACAGCTCTCAGGCGCTCGGATGGCACGCAGGCCCCAGGCCCTGTGTGAGACCTGCCAGGTGGTAAGGCAGGGAGAAAGCTAGCCTGGCAGTCAAGTGCCCCTGAGCGGCGTGTCTGTGGAATGGGGGAAGGTGCAGTTCTGTCCCTGGGAAAGCACCAGGGCTCTGGGTCTGGGCCCCACAGGCTGCTGCCTCCAGTGCCTCCCTGGGCCTCCAATCCCTGTCTGCACAACAGAGCTGATGCCACTCTCCGCACTGGCAGGCCATTAGGAAATTAAGTCAGCTGACCCAGGGCTGGGTCCTTGGCCAGTGCCCAGCGGGGACTCTGGTCCTGCCCCGAGCCCAGCACCTCAGAAAACCCACCTGCCTCTGCCAGCCCCCCACACCCCCAACCCCATGGTGCCTCTGAAGCTCTGGCCAACCTGCACACGGCCCAGTTTTAGGCCGGCTCTCTTTCATGTTCAGCCTTTCCCTGTTGCTGTGTCCCCATCACGCTGCCAGCTCCTGGCACAGCCATCCTGTGGGGCTGAGCCCCTGCCCACTGCACCTTCCATGTGGCTGGCCAAGCCTCCACCCCTCCTGCTGCCCATGAGCTGCCCCCTCCCTGACTCTCCTCCGTGCCAGCCTGTGGCAGGGCTCCAAGGGCAGGCCCAGGGGAGGGGCAGGTGTGCCTATGTGTCGCTCACAGTAAAGCCCTGGCCAGGGCCCAGCCACAGGCACCAACCGCACCTGCTGGAGGAAGGGCCCTGCCCAGAGCTGGGCCTGGGAGCAGGGGGGTGAGGGTGGCCACTGGGTGGGCACCGTGTGTACCAGTAGCCTTCTGCCTAGGAACCTGGCGAGGGCCACAGAGGTTGATGACAGTAATGATGCAGTCACTTCCACCCCAGCTGTATGCCAAGGCCTCCGGGTGCCATGCTTGGTACTGCCAACTGTGGCCCAGAGTACTGGAGGCCTGGCTAGGCAGAGAAAACTGCCCATAGGCAGAACCCGCCCCAGTGCTGCAGAGCTGCAGGTGCTGCTGCTGTTACTACTGTTATCACTGCTGTCATTATTGTTTTGCTGTTGCAGGGTCACTCAGTGTTACCTTGTCCTGCTTCAAGGAGACCCAGGGATGGGGACACCAGGCTCTGGGGCAGGAAGGCTGGTGGGGTAAGTCGCTGGCCTGGAGAGAGCTAGGTGAAGGCATCTGTCCAAATCCAACCCACTGTGTGGCTTTAGGCAATACCCCTCCATCACTTCCCAGGCATCTCTTCCTTCCAGCACAGTTGAGGCACAATCCTGGAGGGGTCCTCTCCGGGGCAGCCTGGAAACACTATGGGGGTTTGACGGGCTAGCTTCAGGGGAAGTGTCCAGAGATGGACTGACAGCTCAGGTCCTGCCCCTCCCAGAGAAGGCTCCACCCCTTCAGTGCTGGGGATGGGGGGTGTCAGCCATGCCCTCCCCTGGGAGGGGAAAAACGAGGTGATAGAGGACTTGGAGTCCCTACCTGCCAGCTCTGGGTCAACAGCCAGCATTTACGGACTGCCTACTGTATGCCCACAGTGACGCTCCAATGGAGAAGAGGGGTGTCCCTGTGGCCCAGCACTCTGGAGCCACCCTCCTTGTCTCCAGGATGCTCGAGTGAGTGCCCTCCCCCCTCACTCCCTGCTCTCTCTCGGGTGGCTTGGCCCCACCAAATGGCAGGCCCAGGGTCCCCCTCCTACAGCGGCCAACCTCGGGTCCCCTGTCTGGTCGGAGGTGCCACCAGAGAACTGAGGGGCAGACTTTGCTGAGAAGTCTCTTCGGGGGGGCTCCTAGCGACACTGCAGGGCTCTTCTTAGAATACAAGAGGGAGTACCCCTCAAGAAGAGAGCAAGCCTCCGGTGGCGCCCAGGGCTGAGTTGGACCTCCCCTCCCTGACCCTCGCCCGCCACAGGGCGGCGGTCCAGGGCGGAGCTGCGCGAGGAGGGGCCGCGGAGGTGCAGCGCAGCGCGAGGGAGGCTGAGGTCCAGCCCCGCGGCCAGGGACCAGCCCTCCTCTGGCATCTCAGAGGGGGCGAAGGCTAGGCCCAAGGCTAACGCCTCCCCGGTTCGCACCTTCCAAAGGCGGCTGCCGATTTCAACGGCGTGTGGGCGCCTCGGCGCTCTCGGAGACGGAGACTGTGAACCCGGGTTTGGGGGCTCAGATGTGGGGGCCAGGAGGTCCCCCAGCGCTTTATTGCAGGGCTCGAACCTGGGTATAGAGGAGCAAAAAAGAAACTAGAAATGGCCACAGGCAGCGCCGCACTCTAAGATGGGAACGCCCCCTGGGAAACGGGGAGGGGGAGGTCCCAGGTGCCGGCGAGTCCAGGCTGTGAGGAGGCAGGAAAACCTCCCAGAACAAGACCGTCCCCAGAGAAACACTTTGACCCCTATTCCGATCACAGGTTTTAAAATATTCACATGACATGAGCACGCTGGATCAAAACCGAGGCACAGACACTCGCTTGGGCCTCAACTCCCATCTGAACCCCCCAAGAGCGCCCCACCCCAGCTGCCTCTGCCCAAGAGCCCCAGATTCCCGCCCCGCTCCCACAGGGCACCCGGAGAGGCCATGCGCGCGCAGGGTGGACCCTGGCCCTGAAACCCGGAGCTTCTCAGCCAGCGGCCATCCCCTCGGAGATCAAGGCCGACTTCTAAAAGCAAAAGGGAGCCTCTGGACTTGGCTGACTTGCTGGCATGGAATCATTTCCAGAATATTTTTACTCCATTACAGCACGGGAGGTGAGAAAGAGACACGACTCCAAGGACCCGCAGGTCTCTGACGGGAGACATTCTCTGGGCGGCTCATATAGCCCGGGCGCCCACCTCCGAGCCCCACCTCGATCGCGGGGTCTCCGGGAAGGTCACGCGTAGGACCCGTGCCGCGCGCCAGAGTGCTTCCGCACGCTCCCTCCCGAGCCCCCTCGTGCAAACGAGCCAGAGGGGGGCCGAGGGCTCCTCAAAGTTTCCTGGAGCGCCCCCCAGGACGAAGGTTAGCCAGGAGCAAAGTTCCTTGTGGTGGTAGCCAGAGACATGGCAGGAAAAGAAAAGCTCGCAGTCAGCATTTCCTCCGATGTCTCACCAAGGGAGGAAAAAAAATGAAAACGAGAGGAAGAAAACACCCTCCCGCTCCCCCTTCCCTGTTGCTGCACCACCTCGTGCTCGCTCCGGACCGGGCTAGAGGCGGGGGGCGGCCTGCGGGGAACTGGGGCCGGGCCCGGGAGGGACCATG
>NW_012119543.1:70837-117471 GCF_000951035.1 Colobus angolensis palliatus
GCCGGCCCACCCCCTCCCCCGCCGGCTGTTATCTGATCTCGGGCAGGGCCCGGCGAGCTCCCCTACGCCTGGGCGCCCCGCACCTCCGCTCAGGCTCCGACCGCGCCAGTCCCCCTCCCCCGGCTACTGTTCCCAGGGAGGCGGCAGCAGTGGCGGCGTGGCCCGGAGAAGACGGGGAGCGAGGAATGGAGGGCGAGGAGGCGGCGGGAGGCAGAGGCTCGGCGCGCACCCAGCTCAGCGCCTCGCTCCACCGGAGCTCAGCTCGGCAACTCCTCTAACTCTCCGCGGAAAGCACGCCCGCCCCGCGCCGCGCCGCGCCGCCGCTGCACCCGCCTACCACGGCTCCGGCCTGGCCCGGAGCCCCTCCTAGTCCCGGGCCGCCCCCTACACATACACCGCCAGCCACTTGCGCACTGGGACGCGCGCGCGCGCACACACACACATACACACACACACACACACACATACACACACACACAGAGGCACGTCTTCCCGGGGACATGCGCGCACACACACATACACACACATGTAGGCACGTCCTCCGGGGGACACGCGTGCACGCACAGGTGCATGGCGAGTACACACACAGGCATAAACATACAGGATACATGCCCCTACATGCATGATGTTCGCAGGTGCACAGGTGCACACTCGCTCATGTGCACATGCAGGATGGCATCTGCATGTGTGCATACGCACACACAGGTCTAAGCTTGTGCATTCCCACAGAACCCTTTCCCCCTGCACACCAGGCACGCACCCTCTACACACACCATCCCACCCTAATAGCATTTTTCTCCTCTCCATCTTGAGCTGTTTGGCTTCTCCCATCTCTTGCCTTCTCTGTGCTCCTCCCTGGACCTCTCTCTGCCCACCCGATCCCCATGTGACCCCCTTCTCTTTCGAGCCCCTGTCTCTGGAAACTCAGGCTTTCTTCCCAACCTGTCCCCAAATGCCCTGCCCTCCCAGCCTTCTGAGGCCTATTGTCTGGTCTTCATATCTCTGAGCCTCCCGCAGGGGCCAAGCCTTTCATCCTGGCAGACAGACCTGCTCGCCTGTACACTGACCCAGGGAAACCCCATTTTGTCACCAGTCTGACCCCCAGCTCGGCCCTAGGGCCTCAGAATTGGGCCGAGGAGGCCAGTCTGTGCCCAGAGCATGAGCCTCAAAGGGCTCCTTGGCCCCCTTGGCCTCCAGCTTCCCCTTTAATGTGAAATATAATTATGTGTCTGCACAGCAGGGAGACTGGCTGCAGGATTCTAACCAAGGAGGACGGCTCTCTGGCCTGCGCCCAGATTGCTGGCGGCTCAGAGCAGAGTGATCTGCAGGCCCCACCAGCCCCAGGATCCTAGCCCCAGGCAGCCGGTGGGTACAATCCAGCCCAGCATTCACCGACATCAGTCTGCCCCGGGTTTGAATCCCACCTCCTCAACTGACTAGCTGTGCAGACAGCTCACTTCACCACTCGGTGCCTCCGTTTCCCTGTTGTCAGTAGAACTCGCTACACTCATGGAGCTGTAGCAAAGATTAAATGAGATGAGTCTACCTAAAGTGCTTAGCACTTGACCTGACTGGTAAAACAGCCAGGCAGAGCGCTCAATATGTTCTGAGCTCTGTGCTGCAGACCCAGCTAGAATTATTTCATTACCACTGTGGCCCTCTGGGGTAGATAAGCTCCTTGGTTCCATTTTACAGATGAAGGAACAGAGGCACAGAGGGGTGGTCATTTGTTTAATTACAGAGCTACCAGATGGTGGAGCCAGCACTCAGAATCAGGTGTGTCCCCAACTTAGGGCTGCAGTGGAGAAAGAAGGGGCATCGCAGGAGCCTGCAGCCCCCATCCTGTCCTGCCTGGCACACTGTGTCCTGGTTTCCTCCTCCTCCTGGGAGAACAGCCTCCCAGGGGACCAAAAGCTCTCAGGAAACTTCCTCCTTCTCCCTCCAAGTGACCAAGGAGGGAAATGACTCAGCTCCCCACTTGCCCCTGCTCCATTTCCCAGATGGGGAAGCCCAAGTCAGCTGCGGAAGAAGCCTCGAACCAGCTCCCACCCTCAGAGGTCACTCAGTTGTCCCAAGAGGAACGGGGCCTAAGACATCCCTCCCTCGAGGCCTTACTTTGGGGGCCCAAAGAGGGGTAAGAGAATGGACGGGAACACCTCAGGGCTCCTCTGGGTCTAAGATTCTGACAGCTCCTGGGACAAGGAGCTGTGCCCAGGGCATCCGCAAGCCCGGAACAGCCCAACACACACCACACACACACACACACACACACACACATGCACACACGCACATACACAGGGCCCCTGCCCAGGGGCGCACCACCCAAGATGGCCAGTGTGAGTCAGGCCAGGTCTCCGCCCCTCCCCACCCCCGCCCCCAGAGCCATTATCAGACCCATTTCACAAAGAGGGCAAGTGTCTTGCCCTAGGTCACCCAGCAGAGAGGCAAGCCTGACTCCCTGGGCCACTCCCTTGGGTTCCACATCCCACCCTCCCAACCCACTTGCAAAGTCAGAGTTCAATTCTTAATTGTAGTTGCAACCCATAAGCAGCCATTAAGGGACTCTCAAAGCAAAGCTCCTCTGCCAGGCCACTGGGCACCAGCATCCCTCCGGGAGGAGCTGGGACACAGAGAGACAGGGATATGGGCAGATGTCTCTCTAAGCAGCTCACACATCTGCCCCAAGGATCCCCACGTGGGCAGAGGGGCTCACAGCCCTCCCGGGGTGCTGCCTGAAGCCAGAGCAGGGGACATCCTGCCCCCTATAGTCCTATAGTGTGGAGGGGGCAGTGTCGAGAGTGGCTGGGTGAGGCCAAATGGACTGAGCCCAGTGCCAACACTGCCCAGCAGGGGACCTGGGACACATCCCCTGCTGAGGCCCCGCTTCCCTCTCTGTAATATGGGGGTGATAGCGACAGCCGAGGCCGTGAGAGTAGTAACTCCCTGGCACAGCCATGGGAGAAGCCAAGGAGATGAACAGCAGTCAGCTGTTCCACCACGCACCCACCTTCCCAACGCCCTGAACTATGTGCCCTGCACCTGGCTTTCCCTTGATCCCAGATTCTTTCTTCCCCTCCAGGATGGGAGCTTCTCCAAGACCGGGGAGAGACCGAGTCTTGTTTGCAGCCCAGTCTCTCCCAGCTTCGGGTGGGCGTGTTGGCTGTTCAAGACGCCTTTGCATATCTGAGTGTCCTCGGAGCCACAGGCCCAGGAAACAGAAGAGCTCCTCAGCTCATTTGGAATCATGCCTTTGTTTTGAGGAAAGCAAGGCCCAGAGAGGGGAGGTTGCCACTATGACCACTAAGCTGTCCAGGGCAGGTGTCCCGAAGGCTGATTTTGCTGCCCTGTGTGTAGGAACCCCAGAGCTGCAGCCTCTTGACAGCAGCTGCCAGCTCTTGTGGTAGTCACATCTTGATGCCACAATGCCGATGCGCTTGTGGGAGGCATAAGTCCATCACCGAGTGAGATGTGAAAACCACACGGCCCTTCCCCGGCGGCTTTGCTCGTCCCTCAGGCAGCTGCAGCCAGTGCCCCCCATAATCCCAGCATCTCCTCCCGTCCAAAATGCCTCCTCCCAAGAGCGCACTGAGACTTCCCCTGCCCACCCTAGACCTTGGCCCGGCTTTGGCCCTCACGTCCTCTCACCATCAAAATGTAAAATGAGCTCTCAGCACGCCCAGTTTAACCCTTCTAGGAGCAATAGCCAAAGTCCCTGAGGCCCCAGACACCGTCCCGGTCAGCCACTCTCTTCTGAACACACTGGCCATCCAGGCCCTTGGACAGCAGGAACCTGATTCTGTCACTGGGCCTTGGTGCCTGCCTCCCCCTCAATCAGGAACACTGTCTCTCTGAACTGCCCTACATGCAAGGGCAGCTGCGACGGCACGTCTGTGAGAGGCCTGCCGACCACCAGGACTCACCTGCTGTGCCCAGCTTGCTTTCTTCCCGAGCTGGCCACTCTCTAAGGTGTCTGGCTCACTGTCATCTCCCGCACCATCATGGCACCTCCATGAGGGTGGGAGCGTGTCCTTCAGGCATGTCTGCAGCCCAGGACCTTGCACGCTGAGGGCTTGCAGTGAGTGCAGAGCAAGTGCCAACAGACCCGGCTCAGGAACGTCTCATCCATGAGGGATTCTGCCGCCCTGCTCTGCGCAGCTTGGCTCTTATAGCCACTCCCAACTCCACCTGCACCATCACACAGCCGTGCCGGCCCCTGCAATCACAGGCTGTCTGTCAACACAAGCCTTGCCCCCTCCTCCAGGCAGGTGGCCAGGGTCTGGGTCTCACCCTGCCTCCCACCCCCACCCACCATAAAGCCAGCAGGAGGACCTGTGCGGGCTGGTTCTGGGGATATGCACTTCTGGTGGGGTTGCTTTCCACCTGACCCGGGTCCACACGCTGGCTGGACAAGGTAGAAAGAGGCTCTGTCACTCAGGCAGTGAACCACAGAGCAAAGACCAGTTCCAGCAGCCCTGCCCTCAGCCCAGTCTCTTCCCTCAACACCTTTTGTCACTAGACACTCTGATGATACTAACAACAGAAAAGGTGACAAGGGCCAATGCCCACCCTGCACTTGCCATGCACCAGGCTCCAGGCTAAACGCCGACCTGCACCACAGGCCACAGGCAGATGGACGGAGAAATGATGCCCGGATGGGTAGAAGCACTTGCCCAAGAGGACATGGCTGCCCCCAGGAGCATTGTGGGGACATGACTCAGACCCAGGACACAGTCACACCCATATGCGCATGCACACATGCCCCTCCCCCTGCCTAGGTGCCCGTGGGCCCCTGGCTGACCCTGCAGCATTGATCTGAGGCACAGAGAACTTGAGGAATGGTTGGCGACCCTGGAAACAGGACACTGAGTCCCTCCTGCCCCATCAGGAAGCAGGCATTGATCAGCTGGGCCTGGAGCTGACCTGTTGACTTATTTCCCGTGTGCCCGTCCGTGTGCAGGCTCCGGCACTCCCGTGGCCCCGCCCTCTGCTGGAGGAGCAGCTGGGAGGAGGATGCGCTCACTGTGGCCAGGAGGGAGCCACCAGGGCCAGGGCTGAGGCCAGGACATTTAGCCATGTTCCATCTGGCATCTCCTGGGCAGGCCTGGGTGTCAGGGTTTCTGTCCTGGCTGAGAGACTTAGAGGCATGCTGGACGCTGGTCCAAGTCCTCCCATGTCCAGGCTGCTCTTCTGAGAGCCTTGTTCGCTGGGTCTCCCTACTCCTGTACCATACCCTCCACCATATGTTTCCTGTGGGCCCGGGGCACCCCCAGGGCCCAGGGGTGAGTGAGTGACCCAGGTCTGGCTGTGAGCATCACAGCAATGGTAAAGAGATGGACACGTGATTGAAACCAGCCAATGAGAATCAGTCCTAGGACTTTTACTGGGTCTGCAGGAAAGCAGGAGCTGTATTTCCCAGGGCTTTGGGGCTGGCCAGGGGCTCCAGGGACAGCTTTGCCCCCAGGTAGGGTGAGTCTGCATGAAATGAGACCCACCCAGAGAAAACAAAGCTGAGATACTGCGAGAAACAAGGTTCTGGGCTGGTCTCTGAGCCCCTTAGGTCCACCCGTGGGCTTTTTATTATAAGCCGAAACCATCCCTTTTTTAATTTAGGAAATTTCTAACAGCCTCGAGGGGCTGCTGGTAGAGGCAATAGATATAAAAAGACCAGCAAGTCCTCCAAAATGCCCCTCAAGCTTTCTGAAGCTCTCTCTCCTCCTCTAAAACGGGGCGCACGAGAACCCTGCCTGGTAGAACCATGTGGGGACCATACTCTATGGTATGTGAGGGGAGCGTTTCATCCCTCCCTGCCTGTAAAGGGACAGAGCTTCCAGGAAGGCGGGCAAAGCCTGCAGGCCCCAGGAATAAAGGGCAATAAAGAGAGGAAGGGAAGTGGCTGCAGCATCTCTCAGAGTTAAAAATAGCTTCCCCAAGGAGGCCTCCCCGCCGGGATAATCCGGCCAATTATCAGCCCCTCTCCACCCTGGTGGGCACTGCCTGCCTCCTCCCTGTCCCCACGTGGGGCCATCACTCCACAGATAGGACCTCTGCCCCAGCGCCAGCCCCGTGACCCTCCTTCCTCGTGGGGGCAGGGCTCCAGCCCTTGGCCTGGAGCCCCTCTGAATTGGGCTTGACTGAAATAGAAAGGTCGATCTGCCAGTTCTGACAGCAGTGTGAACTATCCAAAACACACTGTCCCCCAACACACACAGAGAAAAAATGAATCAAGAGGCAGCGTGGGGCCTGTTGCACGATTCTGTTTATGTTAAGAAAAACGACAGATATATTTGCATTAGCAAAGAGAAAAATCTGGAAGTTTGGAGGCAAATTGTTGGTGGTTGTCTCCTCCTGGGACCTTTTCCTCATTCACCGTGGCACAGAGGAAAGTGTCTAGACCTGTTTCCCCAGGGCTCTGGGCTCAGACCCACCTGGTGGGATCCCGTGCCTCCCATCATTGGCGAGAGACGTGGGCAAGCGTTCAGCCCAGCCTCGCTGGGCCCTGAGGAAGGAGAGTCGCTGCACTCTGGGTGTGTGGGCAGTCGTACGCTTTCCAGGCTGTTTGTTTGCATTTTGTACAGCAAGCATTTATTGTTTCAGCAATTTTTTTAAGTCAAGTTATTTTGTAAATGGAATAAAGTCTGATGACCGGGCACTGGGGCTGGGCAAGGCTTCCCAGAGCTGGGAAGGCTAGAAGCCAGCCTCGAGGACCTGCCTCACAGCATGGCCCCTGGCTCTGGGGCCTCTTGAGGCCTCCATTCCCCACTGTCCCCTATCCTTGTGGTCAGGCTGAACTCATAGAGCCTGAGCCCCTTCTAGCCGGACCCCCGGTGTGTCTGGTCTAGGCTTCCCGAGAAGTTTGCAGTTCTGTGCCTGGAGCTTAGCAGACCTCGGGAGTGATCCTCTCAGGGTCTCTGTCTGTGAAACAGGCTTGCACTTCTGAGGGCTCAAGCCAGCCCTGTGCCCTGGACCTCAGTGTGCCGGGGTCTGTTCTTCCAAGGGGGTGGCACTGGGAGCCCAGTGTGGGCTGGGGATGAGTCAGGGCCAAGCTGGGGCAACCACCCAAGTCACCTTGGTCCTAGGAGGCCAGAGCCACAGGAGCAGGACTGGAAGGCTTGTCAGGCCAGAGCAGCCTCCATGGGTGCCTGGCACCTGGCCTCTGGCCCTCTGGGACGGGGCTAGAGGGCTGGCTTGGCCTGGCCACCTGGGGTCCATTCTCAAGAACCAGCTGGGGCCAGAACTCCTCTTTATAGGAGCACCCACAGCCTGAGCAGCTCTCAGGGACGGGGGCCAGGAAGGAAGGAGATGATTTATGAGACCCAAGCCTTTGCCTTCTCCCTCAAAGTCTCAGTTTCCTCAGCTGTAGGATGGGCGTGATGTCCTGCCGGGAAGCTACTGCTTCACTATTTACAGTGCCCAGCACCAGGTAGGCACTCAGATCATCCACTGGAGGGGTGAATCAGTGATACAGCCTCCCGGGAGATGACACGTGGGAGGTAACCCAGCACAGGGGCTGGTGCACACTGGGTACTCTGTGGAGAGGCCTCCTCCCAGCCTCGCTGGATGCCCCGCCCTCCCAAGCCAGCCACTCGCCTCCTCTGGGCACCCACAGCCTCCTGGGCTTCCCCACCACAGCTCCCTGGGGACGCTCTTCCTCTCCGATTCTGCCCCTTCCTCACACTGGGGCTCCTCAAGGGCACAAGGAGGCTCTTCCCAACCACATTCCACCTCTGGCCCCTGCACCTTCTTTCCCACCCATGCCAGCACCATCCTCAGCCTCTGTACCAGCCTGGGGGCACCTCCCTGCCCACAACCTAAACCCTGACGTTTCAGCCGCAATCTGGGAACAGCTGGTCAAGCTAAGAAGATACATCACCTTTTATCCTAGGAGTTCCACATCTAGGAATTTATCCCACGACACCTGAGGACTTACCTTGAAATAGCAGCCACCTGCCCAACATCCCCAAGGAGGCAGCCATGACAGGGCATATGGGTGCAGGGGAGCAGCCCCCAGCTGTGAAGGAGCCAGGCCAGGCCCAGGCTCCATAGGCCAGGGCAGCTGCCTCTGGCCTCGAGAAAGCAGCACCCAGCCCTTGGTAGGTGCTCAAGAAATATTTGTTGAGTTAATCTAATAGGAAAATTGCTCTAAGACAAAGTAAAAGGCACAGTGCAGAAGAGAAAGTATAGTTCACTGAATGTTTAAAAGGTGGCATATGTATACACACGCACATGCGCACGCGCACGCGCACACACACACGTGCGTTGGTAGAATATTCTGGAAAGATGCCAGAAACTGGCCACCAGGAGGGCAACTGGGAGGTTAGAGGGAGGAGGAGGGGGCCGAGCTGTTCTCTGTAGGGCCATTGTATCTTTAGACCATGTTCAAGGATTTCATGTCTCCTCAAATTAATTGAAAAGCTGAGAGAAGGGGGAGGCTTCCCCTCCTATGGGAGGCTGGACCAGACATCCCACCCTTCACACCCATCCTGAACTCCTTTCTCACAGGGTTCTCTCCCACTCCCAACTCCCGGTAGAGCTGCTGAACAGGCCCGACCCCATCCTGTCTGTGGTGATTAATAAACATGCCATGATGGCCTGAATCTTGCAGAAGCTTCAGGGAGCCGGGTGCCTCTCCTGGGACAGCCTAGCCCCGTGTCCCTAGATCAGGAGGACTTGCTGGTATGAGGGACACGTGCAAGGCTTCTCAGCAGGTCCCTAGGACCCACCTCCACATTCTTGCCCATGCTGTCCCCTGGGTCCCGAGTGCCCACGCTACTCCTGTCTTGGCCCATTTAAATCCTCACCCTAGGTTTGGTGCAGGTCCATGCTAAGGAATTTGGTCCCAGGGCTGGAGGAAGCCCTCTCCCAGGCTGGCCCATCCACAGTACGGGGGCAATTAGTATCTACTCCATTTAAAATCCATTAACCTACCTAGAAATGGGGATGATAAATATAGAACCCATTGTAAATCTGCAGAGCCCAGCTCAGCCCCAGGGAATGTCCCTCTGTGAATACAGAAATTGAACAATGACCCTTTTGATGGGTCAAATATCCATTAAGCCTCACCTGTGTGCCAGGCATTCTAAGGGGGAACAGTACAGCCTCTGGGATCAGACCCGCTTGGGTTCAAACCCTGACACCATCGCTCACGAACTGTGTCACTCTGGGCAAGTCACTTAGTCTCTCTGTGCCTCAGCTTCTTCCTCTGCAAAATGAGGACCACAATAGTGGTTGTCTTGCAGGGCTGGGTGAAGCCCAGTGTCCGGTGGCTGTTGCTCATCACTGTCATTTACTGTGTGTGGCGCTGCTGAGGCTGCTGCTGCCACTGTTCCCGCCAGAAAACTCTAGAGCTGGGAAATGCCAGGACGGAATCAGGGGTCCGTGCGTGGGAACGGGGAAGAAGTGTGGGTCAGCCTCCAGCTGAAATGTGGCCTTTTCTTCTGTGGACTGGGACGGCAAACCCCAGCAGCATTAGCGCACCTGAGGCTGTCACCAGCAGAGGCCACAGATATGTCCACATCCCACTCTGGACTGGCAGACGCCTCCAAAGGTCTTTCACATTTGTCTCTGGGTGAAAGTTACAGGTGGGCTTAAACCTGCCTTGCAATCGTATCATCAGCACAGCCATAAAGGAAGGGAGCACACAGTTCACCCTATCGCAATCGTGCTATTTAACAATTTTAATAACTGGCTTCCTTTGGAATCCTGCATGTTGGATGCATTAAGACTCGGATTCTGCAGAGGGGTCAGGAAAGGGCTGGACCCCTCAGGAGGATGGCAGCACTCTGCTCGCTCCAGCCAGTCCTGGCCCTGTCACCATGGGCAGCAGGGCTTCCTCTCTCACGGCCTTGCACATCCATCTGCACAAACTCCAGCATCTCTACCACCCTTCTAGGAGGTCAGACCGAGAAGAGGATGTCTGAGCCCTGGGCCGGGAGGCGTGTCATGGTTGGGTGTACCTCTGTCCACCTCATGTCCTGTGGAGGCCTCATGCATTCACCCCCAGAACCTCGATTTCCAAGTCTGCCTTGAGAGCCCTCCCACCCTTGGCTGCAGGGGTCACTCCCTGCCTAGCCTTCTGGCCGGGTCTTGGAAGCCCTTGGCCACCCCAAAATCTCCTCCAAACCCACCATCTCCGGCCCCCTGATGCTGGCGTTCAGAAGCTGAGGAAGGCAAGAAGTGAAAACAAGAACTGGGGTGGGGCCAGCTCCTCCCTGTCAGGCTCCCCCCGCCTGAGTAGGGGGAGGCAAGATGGTAAAGAGGGTAGGGGTTGTCCACTGGCAAGGGGCTCTTGAATGCCAGAGGTAGGGGGCATGGAGAAGGCAGCCCCTCCTCACATCCCCAAATTTGGCAGCACAGCTGAATGCAGATTCCAATGTCCCCTGCCTCTTAGGGAGACCCCCAAATATTAGGTGTTTCAACCCATCCCTGGGACCAGCACACTCCATTCTCCAGGCAGCCTTTCCACCCAGATCTCCATTCCCCCAATTAGAGCACTTTTTGTCAATTTACAAATGAAGGAAACCGAGGCACGGAGCCATTAAGTCCAAGGTCACGTAACTGTGAAGTGGCCAGCTACAAAGAAGATGCCCGGAGTGCCTCACTGCATTCCCTGCTGGAAGAAAACACATTCAGGGCCCAAGTTCCCCGGCTCTCTGTGTCTAAAGGGCCCGGCAGCACAGCCAGAATGGGAGCATGGAGTCCTGGGGAGGAGAGAACAGCCAGAACAGAGAGGTAGTGGTGGGAGCCAGGGAGGTGTGCTCAGTGGAACCAAGGCCTCTTGGAGGCCAAAGCTCAGCCTCTTTTCAGCCCTGGTGCAGAAGAAAGGACAACCGTCTTACAATCCTAGCAGGTCAGAGTGAGACGCACTGCAGAAGAGGCCTGGCCCACACGTGCTCCTGGGCTTCTAATGCCAACCCTTGTCTAGGTCTGGTCGAGGCAGCCACCAGCTCCCTGAAGCCCCCACAGGGGGAAACCAGGGGTGGCTGGAAGTGGGGAGGCAGGGCTGAGTCCCCAAAGCGCCCAAGAGAGGGGCTGCTATTTCCTTGCATGTGACAGCCTTGGGGAGCCAGCTAAAACTGGCTCCCACGAAATGAGGAAGGTAGTGAGCACCCCATAATAGGAGGTGTACAAGTAGCCAGGCCCTGTGTCCCTGAGCAGCAGCCTTGGGTGTCTGGGTGGGGTGCTCTGGTCAGCTCACCCCGAGTGGGCTGGAGTAGGGGGTTGGACAGCAGAGATCAGGCTCGTCTAGGCACGGCCATGAGGTCAGTCCCAGAGTTGGGCACCATTGTCCCGGGATCTCTCCTGGGCCTTCAGCCGAGCCAGGGCTTAGACAGAAAATGGGTGCAGTGAGGGAAGCAAGATGGGGAATTTGGAGCTTTGTGTCAGCACATAACTCTCACTGGGAGAGGCAGCCTCCCCCTCCCCCAGGCCCCCATTCCTAGGCAGGGCCCTTGCAGCCTCCCCAGTCACAGTCCCCGCCCCCAGCATTGTCTGGGGAGGGCATTGGGAGCTTGAGGAAGGATTTTTATTGTTTTGCTTTTGAAACAATTTCAGTTTCCACCTGGCTGTGCCATGCGCACCCTGGGGGTTCCTGCCTAGAGAAAAACTTGGATCAACAACCTGTTTCCAAATGGAAAGACAAAGTTTCAGATGTCAGCCTGGACAGTGGCACAAGCTGCGTGGAGCCGCTGAGTGCAGCCCCTTCCTGGCTCATGCCTCTGTGTCCATCCTAATCTCCTTGCATTTTGGAGTCTGAAACTCAAGTCTGGGGACTCAGGGCCCAGACAAAGGCTGAGGGAGGAGCTATCTGTCTGCCTGGGCCATATGTGCTCCTGAGCACCTAATGCCAGCCTTTGTCTAGATCTGATTGAGGCAGCCACCAGCTCCCTGCAGACTGCACAGGGGGAAACCAGGGGTGGATGGAAGTCGGGAGGCACGGTTGAGTACTCAAAGCACCCAGGAGAGGGGCTGTTGCTTCCTTGCACATGACACCCTTGGGGAGCCAGTTAACACCCTCCGCGCGAACCCTCCCGTGACCCTAACTCAGCCGCAGTCTCCAGGTCCCCCATTACGTTAAGATCTTATCTCCAGTCATTCTTCCTCTCATACCTCCTTGTTATTCCTGAACACACCAAGTCCTGACTACTCCAGGGCCTTTGCACTTGCTGCTCCCTCTGCCGAATACTCTGCTCCCAGATCTCTGCATGGCTCACACTTCCACCACCCTCAGGTCTCTGTTCAAATGTCTCTTCTCAGGGAGATGACTTTTCTGGAAATCTTATTTAAAACTTGCCTTCCCCACCATCTCATCCCTTCCCCAGCACCTCCCCTGTGGCTAGCACTTTCCATCCACCATCTCACCATACGGCCCCAGCTTCCTGTGAGCCAGTTCCGATTAGGTCACCAGTTTTACCTGAAGGCCCCAGGCTGAGGCAACAAGGCCTGCATCTGTAGGGCTGGCCTCTGCACCACTGCCCTTGTCTGGAGCACAGGCTCTGGGAACCAGAGGGCTAGTTGGAAAGGTCTCCCCTCGGCTCTGGTGAATCACGCCAGCTGCCCTCCTGCCCACACTGTCTTCCCTGTGGATGGTGCTACCAGCTGCCAGTGTAGTATGAAGGATTGTGGGTGCGTAGTTCCCCATCTCATTTCCTCTGGGGCCAAATGTAGCTGTAAACATTATATTGAAGCCAAGAGATCTTCCCAGAGGTCTCCTCCCCAAGAGGAAAGCCAGTGGGTGCTTTAGAGATGCCCATACAGGGTGCCTGTCCTCAGGATATGCCTATATATTTGGGGGAGACCCTATACTGAACAGCAAGACAGCTAAGGGCTAAGCTCACCTAAGTACAAATCCGGCCTCAACCTCTCCTAAGCTATGAAGTCTTATTAAGCCATTTCATCACAAGACTCAGTTTTTCCATCTATAAAATGAGAAAAGGAATGTCTTCCTCAAAATGTTGTAATGAGAATTTTAAATGAGATTGATTACATAAAGCCAGACAAGGACTACAGAAAGTACTCAATAAATGATTTATTAGTATTATTGTCATAATAATCCTAGCCATCTGTACACCCATTCAATCATCGATTGATCCTACCATCCATTCTTTCACCCATACACACATCCACTCATCTAGCAACACATTTGTCCATCCATCCACTCATCCATCCATTCACTCATCCATTCATTCATCCATCTGCACATCCATCTGTCTACTTATCCATTCATTCATCCAATCATCCATCCATCCACCCATCTATTTATTCATCCATTCATCCAACCATCTGTCCACCCATCCATCTATCCATCCACTCATTCATCTGTCCACTCATCTTTTCATCTATCCATCCATTCATCCATTGAACCACTCCTCCGTCTGTTCACTCATCTATCCACCCATTCACTCATCCATCCATCTGTCCACTCATCCATCCATCCACTCGTCCATTCACCCATCCACTTTTATCCATTCATCCATTTATATATCCACCTGTCCACTCATCCATTCATTTGTTCATCCATCCACTCACCCATCCATTGATCTAGCTATCCATCCACTCATTCATCTGTTCACCCACTTATCCATCCACTCTTTTAGCCATTCATCTATCACCCATTCATTCATCTAATTGTTCATTCACACTCATCCATCCACCCACTGATCTATTCATCCATCCACCTACCTATCCATTCATCCACTTATCCATGCATTCAGCCATCCATCCATTCATCCACTGTTCATCCACTCATCCATCCATCTGCACATCCATCCACTCATTCATTCATTCATCCAGCCATCTAACAATTCATCCATCTATCCATTCTTCTATTCATCCATCCACTCATCTATCCATTCATCCATCAAGCCATCCATCCATCCACTCATCCACTCATTCATCTACCCATCTATCTATTCATCTATTAATCTAACCATCTGTTCACTCATCAATCTATCCATTCATTCATCCATCCACTGATTCATCTGTCCTCTCACCTTTCATCCATCCATTCACTCATACATACCTCCACTCATCCATCCATCCATCCACCCATCTATCCATTCATCCATTCATCCTTCCATCCACCCATCCATCCATTCATCCACTGTTCATCCACTCATCCATCTATCTGCACATCCATCCACTCATTCATTCATTCATCCAGCCATCTAACAATTCATCCATCTATCCATTCATCTATTCATCCATCCACTCATCTATCCATTCATCCATCAAGCCATCCATCCATCCACTCATCCACTCATTCATCTACCCATCTATCTATTCATCTATTAATCTAACCATCTGTTCACTCATCAATCTATCCATCCATTCATCCATCCACTGATTCATCTGTCCTCTCACCTTTCATCCATCCATTCACTCATACATACATCCATTCTTCCATCCATCCATCCATCATCCATCCTTCCATCCATTCATCCATGCAACTTCTCATGCATTTGTCCACTCAACCATCCATCTTATTTATCTGTCCACTAATCTATCCATCCACTCATTCATCTGTTCACCCATTCATCCATCCACCCATCTATCCATTCATCCATCATCCATCCATCCATTCATTCACCTATTGATCCATCCACCCATCTTTCCATCACCCACTTATCCATTTATCCACTCATGCATCCATCCATTGCTTTATTCATCTATCTACTCATGTACCTCTCCACTCATCCACCTGTCTGCTCATCCATCTGCCTATAAGCTTCCTTTCTTTGTTATTTACAGCCTGGGCTTTCTCACTCATCTCTCACTTCCAGAGACTTTTCTAGCATCTGATCCCAACTTTCTTAGTACGGCTCCCTTCTCTGCCCCCCATTGTGGACACATTCAGGCCCAAACTTCAAACTAGCTGGGTATTCACCTTCTACACTGGACCCAGAAGAGGCCTCAAGGCTCATGTGGTAGAAGAGGAAAGAGCAGGGAGTAGGGCAGCCACCCACCCCTCAGCCCTTACTCTCCACTCCAGGCTAGCAACCTTGGAGCAGGCAGCCTGCCCTGCAGGTAATTAAATAATAAATCAATCATTGAAGTGATATTTGTTAGGCACTCACTGGATGCCAGGCACTGTGTCCACTACTGGAGACAAGACGGTAAACAAAACAGAATCACCACCCTCGTGCAGGTGGAGTTCTAGTTCAGGAGGGAGAGAACAAACAAGCTGAGTGAGGAATTGGAGTATAAGGTATTATGGAGAAAAACAGGGGGAGGGGTTACACTGTTAGGTTGAACCAGTAGTTTCACTGAGAAAGACCTGAAGGAGGTAGGGAGGAGCGTGGGGGGACAGCACCAGGTAGAAGGAACAGCATGTGCAAAGGCCCTGAGATGGGACTGGTGTGGGGAGCTCCAGGGAAAGCCTATGTGGCTGAGCAGAGGAAGCAGGGGCCAGAGGGGTGGGAGCTAGGGTGGGGTACGGGGGGCCTCGAGGCCTTGGGGAGCCATTGCTTTTGTTTCTGGAGAGAGTGGATCCATGGGAAAGTTTGACGGAAGAGTGACCTGAGCCAATTTGGGTGTCAAAAGGCAGAGGAGAGGCCTCTGGAGCCCCCCTGGCTCCACTGCAGGCCCTCAGGGTGGCTGGTGCTGCACTTGCCTCTTGGATGGTTCCTGGAACGTGTCTGCCTCTCCCACCAACTGGAGGTGCCTAAGGGCAGAGACGGTGTCTGCATCCCCAGCACTCAGCAGGGGCTTGGCTATGGAAGGCAACAGGAAACATTTGCTGAGATGAAGGTGGGGGAGGAACAGGTGATAAGAACAAGAGAATCTGTGAGTAAAGGAATGAATGAGCTAGTGAGTAACTGAGGCCACAGGCCAGCGGCTCCCTCCTTATCCTCTTTCCAGGCCTCTGGGAGCCCCACTCTCCACCTGTTAAATTGTATAATGCCCCCCACCCAGAGCTCTGAGGCCCTGACAGTCTCAAGCTGCAGCCCCCAGCCCCTACAGGCCTCAGGTGGCAGCGCCGGAGACCTCTGCTCCTGCTGGGGGTCAGGAAGTCCTTCCACCCACTCCAGCAGCTGCATCTAGATACCTGGTCCCTGAGGCTGGAGAGGGCAGTGGGAAGGACTCCGAGGGGCCCCCACCGCTGTCTAGAGACGCTGGGCTGCTCCCCCCGCCACCCCCGCAATGCCATTACAGCCACTCTCAGGAACTGCTGAACCTCAGTAATGAGAGCTTCTCCCTCCCTGGAGGCCTCATCTTGGCCTGGGGACAAGGAGGACAATGATCATTAGAGTCTCCATTTCACAGATGGAGAAGGGGAGGACCCTGGGGCCAGCTCCCAAGCCCCTTTCAGCAATGCTTCTTTGTCCACTTGCCATTTCCCAGGCACTGTTTCATTCCCATCTGTACCTGGGAAGATAAAAATCGTGTTTTCAAAAGTTAGTTTGAAATTTAACATTTTCAAAGTAAAATAGAAACACCAATGTCCTGTTCTGCTTTGCCTCAGCCCAGGGTCACCATGTTGGGGGGCTGAGCTCTCCCCAAAGCACCTAGGGGAAAGGACCCAATCTCTATCCCACTGCTGTGGAAAACTTCATTTCAGAATTCCTCAAGTTAAGCCCAGCCTCCATTAAGGAGATGCGCTGACCGAGTGGCCTGGCAGGGGCTGATTTACGCTGGGCCAGGGACTTGCTGGGGACTCCCTGCTGGGGTGAGGTAAACACAAGGGCTTTGCTGAAGAGGAAGCAGTTGAACCAGGCCACGAAGGAGGAGACAGAAGGCTTTTCAGCTCTGAACAGAGACAAGGTGGTGGCAAAGCAAAGGCAAAGGCCTGAAGGCAGGAACCTGGCTGGATGAGCATGGGGCAGGGTTCTGGGGCAGCAGGCAGGTCACAGAAGTTTCCCAGGTGAGCTGGGACCTCATCATGAGGGCTGTGGGGAACTGCAGCAGGGGGGTCGCTGGGTCCTGACCCCGATAGAGCTGAGTGTGGGTCCTTCCTTTCCAGCACAGCCCTCTCCCTGTGCTCAGCATGATGCTCACAACCAGTCCCCTTTCTACCCAGCAAGGAGAAAGGGTCTTGAAGCTGAGGGGAAATTTCCCAAGGTCCCCTTCCTTGAGGGCCTATTGAGGCTCCAGCATCCTCCTGCCCAGCAAAGCCTGAAATTCTCGCACTGGTGGCTCACTGTGGGAGCGACTTGGTGGGTGGGAGCACCACAAGAGGCTTGGGGGGCGGAAGACAGCACAAGCGAGGGACCCACTCCTCAAAACCAGGAGAAAGAGCCCGTCCCACCCTGCCACAGTCCTGCGTCAGCACCAAACACCTGTGGGCACATGCACACACACGCATGCACACACACACATATGCACACACACACACATGCAGGCGCACACTTCAGCTTCGAAAATATCTGTGGCTCTCCCTGCATGCTGCAGACTCATTACAAAATAATTGAGCGCTTGTAACACTGTTTCTCCTTGAGGATCCCAATTAAGACATCACTTCATGTTCTTCCTCCCCTGAAGGCGGTCTCTAATTCTCTCTAATTCCGCTCCCCTCGCTCGCAGGGCAGGCAGCGCTAAAAATACTGTTCCAGGCACACTCTCTTTCTGCCACGCCTTCCCCATGCCTTCCCCCTCCGCACACTGACCCCACCCAGAGGTCAGGTGCCCCTAGGGGAGGAGGACCTTATCCCTCCTTTAGTGACCTTGAACAAGTGACTTCATCTAGGAAGTGGGGAGAAGAATGGCATCTGTCCCATCAGGTCCTCAGGAAGGAACAAATACACGTGTGAAGCACTTAGTGCAGGTCAGGCTGGGTCTGGCCCTTCACCGGGTGAGAGAGCTCGCTTTAGGGTGTGGCTCAGCCCAGATTGTGCGTTCCCTGCTGAGCTTCCCGCCAGTCTCAAATGCCAGGGCTAAGAGCTTCTAATTCTAATTCTAATTCTAATGCGGAGAGTCTGATTCTGAGGTGGAGGAGATTCTGATTCCTGGCTGCTCAGATCTCAACAGATGCAAGTCCCTCCTTTGCTGCCTCCACCTGGTCGGAGCCCCCATGGTTGCTCACCAGGACTCAGGGAGTGGCCGCCCCCTGCAGGCCTCCCTGCTGCCCCTGTAAGCCGCATGCACAGACAAGGAAGTTCTGGGAGACGAGTCAGACCTGAGCCCTCAAGGCTTGGCATAGCAGTGAGAATCTATGACCTCCCTCTGCCACCTCCCACCTCACTCCCTCCCCCCCAGCCTCCAGGGCTTGCTAGCTTCCGTCCCCACCTCGGGACCCTTGCACTTGCTGTCCCACTGCCTGTGCTTCAGTCCTTGCCCTCCACTTGGCAGGCTCCTTTTCACCACCCAGGTTCAGCTCAAAGGTCTCCTGTAAGAGGCTTCCCCAAACCCTCAGACTACAGCAGCCACCCCACGCCAGTCTTGTGACGCCTGCTTCGTCTCCTGCACAGCCCTTTCCTTCCAGAAATCGTCCCACTGATTGCTCTCTGTGTTCACTGTCGCCTCCTCTACTGGAGTGTCTCTCGCTGCTGTGTTCCAGGCTCTGGCATACAGTGAGCACTCACTAAATATCTGTTAGTGAATGAATGAATTCTACAACCAGGAGAGCCTAAGGTCTTGGCTCTCTGACTCAGGTCAGATACTTCATTAGCTCTGCAAACAAAAGTTTGTTGATTGACTGACTGACGGGGCACAGCTCCTCTGTAAAAAGCAATTCACATACACCAGGGGAGTCAGAAATCAGCAACGCAACCCCTTCTCGGCAAAGACGACAGAGACACCTGACTCGCTGGCCCCACGGCTCACACACCTCTCCACCTGCCATCACCACCTCCCTCGGATATGGGTGAAGCCCTTTCAGTGGGTCCAGCCACTTACACCTGCAGGGGCTCCCTTTCCTTTGTCCTCCACAGCTCTGCAAGGGTCAGCTGTAGCCCTGCCCAGGCTGACTGGAACTTGACACGTTGACCTTGGAGGGGGTCTCTGAGGCCTGCAGGGGTAGGTGAAGAGGCAGAAGCTCTGCCACAAAGGGCAGGTCCTGAATGGAGCCAGAGTCGGGGCTGGGAGGGAGGGGCAGGGCTAATGGGTTGCTAATGGCCCTGCAGCTGGGCTCTGGTGACCCCTGGCTCCCTAGGGGCCAGGAACAGTGCTAATGGGGCTGCCCCTCCCACAACAGGCCCTTCCCTTCTGTTCCAGGTCGGCTAGGCTGTTAAGGGGTAAGTGGCAGGAGGGAGGGAAGAGTGATCAGCCCCCTCCATTATCCCCACCACCTTGGCCCTCCAGGCAGCCCAGGGAGCCCAGAAACCAGCCTAGAATGTGGGGGAGGACATCAGCACTCCATTCTGTCATTACAGGCGGGGAGCTGAGGCTGGTGCATTAATCTGGTCCCATTCACCTTTTCCCCTCTTGTTCCCATGTTCATGGTTTACTTCTCCTCTCTGGACTCAAGCCCCTAGGCACAGGCCCCAGCTGGTGGGGAAGGCCAGGAAGGGCACAGTAGGCACAGTGCCCAGGGCCCACACAACTTCCAGGATCCATGGTGGGAGCAGTGAGAGCAGAGACAAGATAGTTTCAGGGCCCTGAAAGCCAGCTAAGTCTGAAGTTTGGGTTTGCATCTGTGAGCAATGGGAAGTGAAGAGAGGGTTTATGATGGGATGATTGGGATCAGATGCTAGAAAAATCTCCAGAGAAAAGAGATGACTGCAGAGGCTGATGTAGTAAATAATGGAGAATGGAAACAGAGGGAATATGAGTAGATGGATGAGTGGGCAGATGGGTGAGTATATGTACACGGAAACAGACAACTGAATGGGGTTAGCAGGAGTGCTAAGAAGGATATACAACTGGATGGATGGATGAGCGGATGGTGGGTTTATAGATAGATGGATGAATTGATGGATGAAAGGATGGGTGGGGGATTGGTGAGAGAGTGCATGGATGAGTGGATGGGTAGATGAATGGTGGGTGGATGAATGGATAGAGGAATGGATAAGTGGATGGGTGGGTGGGTAAGACGGATAGATGTATGAGTAAGTGGACAGATGGATGAACGGGTGAATGGATGGGTGGGTGGGTAGATGGATAAATTGATGAATGAATAAATGAGTGGGCGAATGGATGGGTGGGTGAATTGGTGAAAGGGTGGGTGGATGAATGAATGGGTGGATGCATGGGTGGGTAAATGGATGAATGAATGGACAGATGGATGAATGAATGGACAGATGGATGAATGGATGGATGGATGGATGGATGGATGGATGGATGGATGGATGGATAAGTGGGTGGTTGGGTAAGTGAATAAATGGAAGGTGGCTGAATGGATGGATGGATGGATAGATGAATGGATGGATGGGTGTTTGGCTAGGTGAGTGAATGGAGTCATACGGATAGATAGATGGACAGGGGATGAATGGGTGAGTGGATGACTAACAAATTATATTTTTCTCTATTCCAGTGAAGTCATAGAATATATTTTTTAGTGTTTTTGTTTGTTTGTTTGTTTGTTTGTTTTGAGACGGAGTCTCGCTGTGTCGCCTAGGCTGGAGTGCAGTGGTGCGATCTTGGCTCACTGCAAGCTCTGCCTCCTGGGTTCACGTCATTCTCCTGCCTCAGCCTCCCGAGTAGATGGGACTACAGGCTCCTGCCACCACGTCAGGCTAATTTTTTGTATTTAGTGTTTTGTTTTGTTTTGTTTTGTTTTTAATGGAGAAATGGACTCATTTAGGCCAAAGTGCCCTGCATGCTTGAAAGTCATAATGTGGCCCTGGGGAAGTCCTAGCCGCCCTCATCTGATGGCCGGCTAATGCCCTTGTTCTCCTCCCTTCCTCCAGCCTTCCTCGGCCTCCAGGAGGTCTCAATTTCCCCAACTCCAGGCTTTTGCCCAGGCTGTTTCTTCTGCCTTGTATACTCTTGCCAAAACTCTTCTGCCCCAGGAAGCCCTCTGGAGCTGGCTTAGAGTCTGGTCTGGACTCCCGCAGATGCTTGGTCTTCTGTTTCAAACAGCCTCTACCCAGACTGTGAGCCCTGGGGGTGGGAGACAAGGCGGGGCGGGGCCGGGAGTGAGCGGGGAGGGAGTGGCGGTGGGGAGCCGTCATCTCTCCACACAGGCAGGAGCCCTGGGAAAAGGAAAGGACGGCCTCAGTTACCACGCTGTTTCCCAGATCCTGTCCATGTGTGAGGTCCCTCATTATCGCCTCTCACCATCCCACTTTCCAGATGAGGACCAGCCACAGGTCAGTAAATGGCTAGACCCTTATTCAGCAAGAGCGGCCTGAGGCTCTGGAGGGGTAGGAGGGGCCCAGGGGAAAGGCTCCTAGAGACAGAGCCCAGGACCCAGAAGCTGCAACAGGAATGAAAAGGCTGTTACCATAAGGGGAGTGCAGCAGCCACTGCAGCTTTCCCCTTCCCTGCTCTGGGACTTTGGGGCACATCCTTAACTTTTCAGAGCCTCAATTTTTTCATCTGAAAACTAAGGTCAGTTATCACCCAACCAGGAGTGAAGAGGGATAATAGTGAAGGACATGCAGGTACTCATGGGAACATCCATGACTGTGGTTGTCATGCCTCCCAAGCTGGCTTCTTGGCTCCCCTCAAATCCTGCCAGTGAGGTCAGTCTCGCTACCCGCCTCACAGTGGCCTCAGGTAGGCACAAAGCCTGGAGGTGGGACCTGTCTGTGGTGGGCGCGAGCAGAGCACTGGCATTGGTGGTGGGGGTTGAGGGTGGTGGGAATTGACAGCTGGGCCAGCTCGGGCAGGGAAAGAACTGGGAAAGCGGGCCAGACGTGGCAGCATTAACCCACGGGCAACAGGACACAGCCATAACTTCACCAAATGCCTGCCAGGGGCCCTGGGCTCAGCTTGCAGGTGGGGATCCACTGTGAGAAGAGGAACCACAGGCTGCTGGAGGTGTTGGAGGCGGGGCAGGAAAGATGGGAGCCAACTTCCATTCATTCATTCATTCATTCCTCTGCTGAACACCTGCTTTGGGCCAGTCCCTGATCTGGGCATTGGAGACATAACAGGGGACAAAAGAGACAAAAGCCCCTGTTCTTGTGCAGCTGATCTTCTTGTGCAGGAGACAGACAACAAAAATGGAGATGCGTAAACTTGAGAGGAGGCAGTTTCAGGCAGAGGTCAGGGTATGAAGGTCAGTGTAGCAGGGTGGAGAATGAGGCGTGAGTGCTACCTAGTCGGGGAGGTCAGTGAGGGCCTCTCCGACGACGGATGTTTGACAGGAGACATGAAAACTGGTGCAGAGATGGAAAAAGAGTGTTCCATTCTGAGTGGGAGAGAGGTCAGCAGGCGCAAGGCTTGGAGGCAGGACAGAGCATGGCCGCTCACACAGAGAGCCGAGAAACAGACAGCTGGCCTGGAGCTGGGGAGAGGCTAAGCCGGATCATGGGGCCCTGAGGGCCACAACGCAAGGCTTCAACTTTATTTTTTTGTTCTATGGGGAGCAGCTGGAAGGTTTTTAAGCAGGGGCAAGATGGTCTCTCTGGTGGGTTTATTTTTGTTGTTGTTTTGTTTGTTTGTTTGTTTTTGAGACGGAGACTCACTCTGTCACCAGGTTGGAGTGCAGTGGCGCAATCCTGGCTCATTGCAGCCTCCGCCTCCCGGTTTCAAGCAATTCTTCTGCCTCCGCCTCCCAAGTAGCTGGGATTACAGGCGCATGCCACCGCACCCAGCTAATTTTCGTATTTTTAGTAGAGACAGGGTTTCACCATATTGGCTAGGCTGATCTTGAACTCCTGACCTTGTGATCCACCCACCTCAGCCTCCCAAAGTGCTGAGATTACAGGCATGAGCCACTGCGCCGGGTAGGTTTATTATTTTTTTAATTAAAAAAAAAATTTAATTAAGATACTATTTATACAATGGAAAATTAACCATTTCAAAGTGAACAGGCCAGGTTTAGTGGCTCATGCCTATAACCTCAGTACTTTAGGAGGCTGAAGCAGGAGGATTGCTTGAAATCATGAGTTTGAGATCAGCCTAAGCAACATAACAGTATTCTGTCTCTATTTTTTAAATGTGTTTTTTAAAAATGAATCATTTAGTGGAATTTGTTATACTCAGAATGTTGTGCAGCCACCACCTCTGTCTAGTTCCAACACATTTTCATCATCCCAAGAGAAAGCCCCGTCCCCATTTCCCCTCCCTTCAGCCCCTGGCAACCACCCATCTGCTTTCTGTCTCTGTGGATTTCTCTACAAACACGCTGGCACTTTTGCCCTTTGTCTTCTCCACTAGAATGTTGCTCCCCCCAGACAGGGATGTTCTGGGACCTGCTTACCCCCAGTGCTCAGCACGGTAGGCACTCAGTGACCTGGTGGAACGAATGAATTTGAGAATAGTTGTCCGCTGACGTTTCCTGTGAGTGAAATCCTGCACGTGTGCTCTTGTGCCTGGCTGCTTTCACTCAACATGAGGCTCATCTGTGTTGCAGCACAGACCAGCATGTCCTTCCTTATGATTGCGTGATGCTCTGCTGTGTGGACAGACCGTGTTTTGCTTTGCGTCCATCAGGTGATGGACGTTAGGATGTCTCCACCTTTGGCGACAGTGTGCAGCCCTGTGTAAACATGGCTGTGGTGTTGCTTGTTTAGACACCCGTCTTCGTTTCTCTTGGATGTACACACCTGAGAATGTGATCGCTGGGCCACATGGTGACACAGATGTGCCAGCGTGTCCGTGGAAAATGGCATGGAGGGAAATCAAATTGGATGCAGGGTTGGTGTGACCACCCAGGCCGGGCATGCTCTCCCCACACCAGCTCTAGGACATGATCCTCTCACAGTGCGGAGACTCGGGGCCGGAGTCTGATGCCAGGAACGGCTTGCTGGAAAGCCCCAGAGTTTGGAGCATGGTGGGTGCTCGGTCACCCCGGGAGCCAGAGAAACCCCGCTTTGAGAAGCCTGCAGGCCCCAGAAACAGATGGCTATGTGGGCTCCTGCTGCCCTCAGGTTTGTCTCACCCTGTGCAGAGGCCAAATGGGGAGACGGATGCTGGGCAGTGGAGCTGGTGGACTTGTCCTCGGTGAGGATGAGCCAGGCCCAGCAACTCAGCAGCCCAAACATCACAACACAGTCACAATAAATCAACTCTTGCTCATCCTACTGCCTCTCCCCTCCCCGCCAGGGCCATGCTGTGAGCCTCAGGCGAATTTCCTACCCCTAAGTTTCTGGGGTTCGAGGTAGCTCGCCCTGCCGGACATCCAGGAGGGCTGCCACCATTTCCCAGAGACTGCTCTGTGGGCACAAAGATCTAGGGCCCGTCCTCTGACACCTGAGGTCCTCCATGTCCCCTTCTGTGAAGTGGGAACAAGAATCCACCCCCGACCACCTGCCTAGGGGCTGCAATGGGGGAAATGAAAGCCCAGTTCCCCGAAACCGTGGGAGCCTGCCACATCATTGCACCTCGCTGAGCCTCAGTTTACCCAAATACTCAGCAGGATTGGACCCGTGGCTTCCCTGTTCCTCTGGCCTGTCACCCTGAGCCAGGACAAGCGCCTTCCGCCCAGGCAGGGAGAAGGCCTGGATGGCAGGCGAGGCGAGGCCCAGCCCAAGCCCAAAATAGGGCGGGATGGCAGGATGATGGAGGCAGTGCCGGGCAGCGACTGGGTGGGTAATTGATTGCCCTATGCTGGCCATGAATTAAACATTGGCCTCTGCTCCATCCGGGTTCGTTATTTGCTGGGGGGACAGGCCTCGTTTATTAGGTTCACCTCTGCTTGTCTCCTCCTCCCCTGGATGAAGAAGACCCTGCCCTTGGCTCTCCCTCCTCCCTCTCCTGACTTGGCTCCCCAGTGCCCACAGGACAAACTGAGGCTCTGGACAAGATGGCCTGTCCGTGTCCCCTCCCACCGAGCCAGCAACCCTCTGCTCCCTAAACCCACCCTGACTTTCATATCTCCCTGCCTTTGCCTGTGCTGTTCCATCACCCGGAACCCTCTCTCTCTTCCTCCCCTGAGGAAATCCTTCACTCACCCCATGGCCCAGTGAAGAAGCTCTTTCAGGAAGCTTTGCCTGTCCTCAACACCAGCCTGGGGGGCAAGGGGCCCCACCCACCCTGGGCGTGGTTAGTGCTGTCCCACCCCCTGCAACAACTGACCTCTGGCCTGGGGGCCCGGCTGTGTACCCCTGAAAACCACACTGCTCACTCTTAAAAGTGTAAACCAAATTCAATCTACCTGGAGGTGCCATTTTTCACCCATCAGGTTGTCAAAGACCCCAGAGTGGCATGGGGAGTGTCCCCAGACCTACTGGTGACTTTGGCTCACAGATAGCCATGTCCCTGAGCAAGGGTGCTGACTGCAGCCTCTGCACAACCGGGACACCACCATGGGGCGGGGTGCATCATGTGTGGGGACATCCACGCTGTCAAAGAGGAGAAAGCCAGGAAAAAGGAAGCGGCAGCTCCACTGTCCCCACATGAGACACTTCCCCAATGCATCAGGTTTGCAAAACCCTGGGTGCAGAGCAGTGTCCACACAGGCTACCTTTTCTGTTCAAAATAAGAACCACAAAAAAGGGCCCAGTCACAGAGGCTCATGCCTGTAATCCCAGCACTACAGGAGGCCAAGGCAGGAGGACTGATTGAGCCCAGGAGTTCGAGACCAGCATGAGTAATATAGGAAGACCCCATCTATACAAAAAAAAAAAATTCATTAGCTGGGCGTGGGGGCTCATGCCTGTAGTCCTAGCAATTCAGAAGGTTGAGTCAGGAGGATCCCTTGAGCCCTGGAGTTTGAGGCTACAGTGAGCTGTGATGGCAGCACTGCACTCCAGCCTGGGTGACAAAGTGAGACTCTATCTCAAAAAACCCAAAACCAAAAACCAACAAAACAGAAAAGAACCACAAAAAAGATGTCATAGCAATGTTGCATGTACGGGAGTCTCCAGCAGGACACACAAACAATCCAGCACTGACCTCTGGAGAGAACTGAGAGGCTGTGGACGCGGCAGGGAGGGGACGTCCACTCCATGCCTGGATGCCTGTGAACATGGGGCATTCACGAAAATGAAAATGAAACCTGCCAGCCTGCTGGCCAGCGGCTTGCAGTGAATCACAAACACCATGGACGTGATTGTTGCTGGTGGAGGTCGCAGCCTCTGGATGCCTGAGTGGCGCTGTTCTCGTAGCTGAGCAGAAATGCCCACAGCATCTGCATCTGGCACGTGCCTGGGGGCCTGCAGCCTCAACTGCCGTTCGCCAGGAGACACTGATGGTGAGGAAAGGCATCTGGGAGGGCCTGTGAGCCAGAGAGCAGCCTTCGGGGAGGTGGAGGAGAGCCTTGAGGCGTGCATCACCACATGACAGATGTCACCTGAAACCACCTGGATGCTGGTCAAAGCTTTGGCCTCTTCTTGCTGCCTCTGTATTTCTAAACATGCATCGCTAATGGGGTGAAGGGACTCACCGTCAGGCCTGCCACCCCACCAGGCTGGGCCAGGACACCACGGCACCCAGCATTACCCTGTCACAGCCCCAGGCTGTGTGTGTGTGTGTCTGGGTGTATCTGTATTTGCACGTCTGTGTCTCTGTATCTATGCAGGTATCGATATGCATGTCTCTATTATCTATATTTGTGAGTCCATGTATATGTGTGTGTGGGATGCAGATGTGTCTGTATCTGTGTGTCTGTGTGTCCATGTGCGTCTCTGTGTACCTATGTGTGATTGTCTGTCCCTGTATGTCTGTATGTGATCCTGTGTGTCCATGTGTGCACGTGTGTCTGCGTCTGTGTGTGCCCATGTGCGACTGTATGTGTCCCTGTGTGTCCGTGTTGTGCGTACCCAAGTGTGTCTGTGCGCACATGTACATATCTGTGTGTGGTTGTGTTTGTGTCCCTGTGCACCCTTGTGTTGCTGGGTCTGTGTCCAGCTGTGTAAGAGGCCCCAGCAGGGAAGGCTGGGCTCTACCACAGGCCCTGATGAGAGTCAAGGCCATGAAACAAACCCTCTGAGCCCCAAACACCTGGTCCTAGGAATGGGCTGGACTTGGGAGTAAGACAGCCCAGAGCAACTGTGAGGGCTCCAAGCCTGTGGGAACAAGAATGAAGAGGAGTCCTGGGTCTGGGGTCCAGGCCCCTCCCCAGCCAGTACTGAGAGGTCAAGAGAGACTTCACATCAGGCCCTGTTGGCTGAGCCGATCCTCTGCCCTGGAGACTGCAGGCCAGGGGTCATCCTCTTGGCCTCCCCAGCCACTACGTGATGCTCAGGGCTGGGGGTAGGGACTGACCCTTCATGACACCCTGAAGCTGCCTGACTGGCCCTGGCTGTGCCTGCTGCAGAAATGATATCAGCTGACATCATTGAGGCCTCCTGGAAGCTCAGTCTGTTACTGTGGAAGAAGCCCATCAGTCCTCATCCTCAGGAAGCTCATGATTCAGGCAAGGAAAGAGGCCCACAGCCAGACCACTCTGACCTGTGCAGTCAGGACATGGCCGCAGGTGAATCAGGCAGGATCCGGCCAGGAAGCAGAAGCCCTCCAGTTCTCTCCAACAGAGAGAACGGGGTCTAGGGAGCTGGTCACACTGTGATAGAGGCTCTGAGACCTAAACGGGATGGGGAGGAATCCAGGATTGAAATCAGTAGGAAGCGGCCATCCCAGGCTGGAGGCAGGGAAGAAAGCAGCAGGGTCACTAGTCCCAGGGGCTGTGTTCATGCGAAGGGAGCTGGAGCCTTGGCAGGGGTGTCTGGAGCCATGGGGGGGCGCAGGTGGCTGCTGCTAGGAGGCCATCCAAGGAAAGACATAACGAGAGACATGTCCCCTTCCCCCATCACCACCAAGCACAGAAGCCTGAGGGCAAAGGATGCTGGGAAATGACCTGAGGGTCAGAGCAGGGGGCCCGTGGGGGTGGGATGGAGCCCACCTGGCAGGCTAGGATGGGAGCACAGCCAGGCCTGCAGCGGGCCCGTCCCCAGGGGCCTGCTCAAGCCACAGTCTGCTGCTCATCCTAGCAGGGGCCTGGTCTACAACAGGTACTCAAAAGCATGAGTCGCACAGTGAATGTGTGCAGAGTGGGAGATAAAGCCAGGTGGCTGGGGCCCCAGATGCGAAGGAGAAGAGAAGGATGGACACTGGGCGCGTCCGAGCCGAGACCTCAGAGGCCCTGAATGCCAGCTTGGGTTTGGCCGAAATCTGAGGGCTGGCACGTCCCCCAAACATTCTCTCTCTCACCATAACTAGAAAATAAATACGATGTTTAGCCCTAAAGCATCAAAGCCCCTGACTGTTCTTGTTTCTGTCCTGTGCCAGACAGTCTGGTGTTCATTTCCCCCATTCTCCAGAGAAGGAAACTGAGGCACAAAGACGTGGAGGACCTTGACCAAGTGACAAAGTGACCTGCCTGATATTTCAGTTAGGGGTAGCACAGCCACAGCAAGGGGAAGTGGACGCCCACCCACCCCCGACTTTCCAAAGGTGGAGAGATTGCTGCAAACTGCCAGCAACTGGTGACAAGCAGGAGAATGTGGTCAAGACTGTTCAGTGGCCTTTCAGTTCTGCCTTGTTGGGTGGCAACTGTGCTTCAATCACCAATGTTTTTCCCCAGACAGAATATAAAGATGCAGAAACCTGTGATAATGCATGTGCCATCAGTGCCCCATCCCCATCCTCTTGCCAGGGCCACAAGCCCAAGTCCTTGCAGGACTCAAGCAAGAGGGTGGATGAGGAGAAGCAAGCAGTGGGGAACTGCAGGCCAAAGGGGTGGACACTCCTGACTGTAGGTTTCAATTTCTTAAGAAAGGCTGGAAATCAGGACTTTTTATGGAAACAAATCTTAGATTTGAAAATGCTGGCCCCTAGTTGGAATGTTTAAAGTATATGGAATGCATCCATGGAGGCCAGGCTGAGTGTCTACAGTAGGGGCCAGGCCTGTGAGCTCTGCCAGCTCTGAAGCAACTTTTTCAAGTGCCAAGCACACGCCAACCACAGGGCCTTTGCACTGCTGCTTCCTGCCTGGAAAGCTCTTCCGCTGGCATCTCGTGGCTCACTCCTGCACTGTCTTCAGGCATCTGCTCAAATGTCGTCTCATCCAAGAGGTCTTCCCTGACCTTTTCTTTCCCATTTCGCTGGTTTGTTTTTCTTTACAGCACTCGCTTCCACCTGACATCTCAGTGTTGTCCAGTTCCTGATGATAACATCAGCTCCGTCATCAGGGCAGGGTCCATGTCTTAGGCATCCCTGGATGCACAGAGCAGACCCTCAGTCAACATTTGATGAATTCATGGTTTAGCACTTCAGGACCCCTGAGGCATGGCCACAGGGACACAGGGCACCCAGGACCACATGCGTCACAGATGTGATGTCTGAAAGAGAAGCCAGCTGAGAGGGTTCCCAGCCCTTCCCACCCCACAGGCTTGCTGGGAACTTTGGGAAGACCTGAACCCCTGGAGGCCTCAATTTCCCCACCTGTGCAGAGAGGGGGTGATACATGCCACAGTCTCGGGGGCATTCATGAGGTCCCAAGGTGGCCATCATTGCCAGCTTCCTCAGTCAAGCAGAGGGACAGATAGATTGATCAGCTCCATATTGATCACGTGGCTGCAGCTGCTCTGGAGAGGGCGGGAGGGGTGGGAAGCTGAGCGGAGCTAGGGCTCCTGGAGGAAGGAAAAACAAATGCCACAGCCCCATCAATGCCTGGGGCCGGTGGGCAGGAAGGGCCGTGATCGTCCATCTGAGGGTTCCTTTCCCTGTCATCTAGGGGTTCAGAGAAGCTCAGGGGAGCTCCAGGGGAGCTCAGGCCGGGGCGAGTTCTGAACACGGCAAAGAGCCGTCCCCAGCACACCCTGAGGAGGCCATCCCAGAGCTTCCCTGCTTCTAAGTCATGGAGCGGCCGAGGCCGAGGGCTGGGGCAAGGGAGTCCCAGGGGGTCCCTGCCCATTCAAGCCACGATGTTTCTTGGATGCCATTCACCGAGGTTGGAAGTGTATGCAAGGCTGGCATTCTGCTGCAGAGTCCACTTGAGACTTGTTTTCATACAAGAGCCCCACGTCCCGCCCTGGATCTTCCAGGAGAGCCAATGCCCAAGAGATGAGATGCTGGGAATGTGGCCAGCTGTCTCTGGGAGTGATATCCCTGTGTGGGACATGCAGCTACAGCACAAAGAACCAGGACCTAGGAGTCCGGGGGAGGGGTAGGGCTGAGGTTAAATCCCAGCTCCACTCCAACTTGTGGGGCAAAACCCTTTTCCCCTGAGGACCTTGATTTCCCCATCTGGAACCTGTCCATTGGGGTTCTGGGCCCCTGGCTGGAGCTCCTGGTTTTTAGGGCAGGAAGAGCAAAAAGCAGCCTTGGATAGGACCAATGGGCAGGTCAGGAGCCCAGAGGGAAGACATAGACAGGATGAGACCATAAGGACTGTTGTTAAGGCCTTGGACAGCAAGAAAACAAACCCTTGAATACCAGGGACAGCAACTCAGCCATTCCGCTGCTGGGTCTCTACCCAAAAGCATCAAAACAGGTGTTCAGACAAAGCTCGTACATGAATGCCGATAACAACACTGTTCACAGTAGCCAAGAGGTGGAAACAGCCCCGAGTCCACCCACGGATGAATGAACCCATTAAGTGTGTCCACACAATGGAATGTCACTCATCCATGACATGAAGAGGGTGGCATTCCAGCACTGGCACAACATGCACAGACTTCGAGGGCACAGGAGGACAAATGCCCCTTAGGGTTCCATTCATATGAAATGCCCAGCACTGGCAAACCCATACAGATGGAAAGCAGCTCAGAGGTTTCCAGGGGCTCGGGGCAGGAGGGCACGTGGGGTGTGAGTGCACCGCATTTTCACGGGGTCTTCTTTTGCAGCGATGGAATGATTTTGGAACTAGAGAGCTGTGATGATTGCAAAATGTCGTGAGCAGAATGCCACTTAATTGGTACGCTTTAAGAAGGGCAGTTTTCACTTACATGAATTTTACCTCACGTGAATTTTACCTCAATAAAAAGGGGTGAATCCCCCACCAGGGACAAGCAGAAACAGCAGCCCACGCAGAGACACGACTGAGAGGCCAGGCTCTGGATCTGCCTACCGGGAGGGAGAAGGACACCCATGCCCCTGGGGCTGCCGTGAGGGAGGAGCGCTCAGCACAGGGCCCAGAAGCAGGGCAAGTGAAGTATTTGCTTCATTCATTACCATCCCCAGACCAGCAGGGCGGCCCATGCAGCTCAGGCTGGCAGCCCTGTCAAGGGAGGCCCCGGGACCACCCAGGCCACGCCTGTGGCCACAGCTCCTGCAGTGGCCAAGAGCAGAGCCAGAGTGGGGAGTCAGGTGGGGTCGGCCCTCCCTCCCTGGCTAGCTCATGTCTCCTCCCTGGGCCTCACCTACCTCTGGGAAGGGGATAGAGACCAGTCCTCCAGGAAGCTTCCAGCACCAGAACCTTTCTGCACCTGGAGTCTCTGGGGAAGACAATCAATCAATCAACCTCTGGATCTACCCACAGGACCAGTGGAGAGGGAGGCAGGATGGTGCATTGGGTAAGCAGTGGTGATTAAGCTGACAGACAGGGGTTCAAATCCCTGCTCCTCCACCTCCCAGCCCCCCACCCTCAGGCCCCAGCTGCCCTAGCCAGCCCTTCCGTGTCTCAGTTTACCCACCTGTAAAAGTCAGGTAGTAATCGCCACTACCCCGTAGGGTATTGTGACGATGGAATGAGTCTGTGAGAACAATGCCTGGCTCATGGAGTGGGTTGCGGAGGTGTGGACCATTGTTTTGTCTAATTCTCACTGTTGAGAATTAGAACAACAACCTCTTACCCAGGTAAGGGGAGAAAGGAGCCCTGCCCAGCACTAACCAGAATGTGAAGAGTGCATGGGCTAATGCCACCAGCTCTGCTCCCTCCTAAGATGTTGTGCTGAGCTCAGTCCCCAGAGTGAAGACCCAGAGGCGAGGCCAGGAGAGAGGGTGCTCGGGAGAGGACCGAGGAGGTGCCCCCACGCTCACTTGCACACTCACCAACTCACACACACCCAGAGTCACACACTCACACAGAGACAGAATCACACACAGAGTCACACATACTCACAGTTACACAATCACAGTTACACACTCACACACACACTCTCACAAAGAGTCACACACTCGCACCTGCAGAGGAAGAGTGCTGAGTGGGCGGGGTGCGCTGGCCACGCGCAGGGGCAGCCTCGGCCCCGGCAGCCATGGCCCCCGCAGCCACACTTGATGAATTTTGCATCACCTTGTCTATGAATAGCTTCCTCTGCAGAGAGACAGACAGTTCAAAGGAAGGAAAAGGGCCCGAGGAGGGAGAGAGAGGGCGGAATGCACCCCGACTCCCTAACTCAGCTCGGCAGGTGAGCGGGGCGAGGCGAGGATGCAGAGGGTGGGCAGGGCCTCCCACTCCCACAGGGCCACGTGTGTTTCCAGAGGCGGCAGGTGAGGCTGCAAGGGGCCTCCCGCAGGACCCTGGCAGCCCCATTATGCTTCCAAGATCAGGCCCAGAAGGATGCAGTTGGGACGGGAGGGCATCAGGGAGCCCGGGCAGCACGTGAGCCATCTGCAGACTCCCATTCCCCAAGACTGGGGCTTCAAGGCCATTTCTTAGATGGGCACACTGAGGCCTGGGAAGATCGTTGTCCCATCAGAGACTGCACACAGCAGCCTGGGCCTGGGGTGACTGCTGAAGGACCAGGTGAGCTGACAGGCAGGGCCTCAGCGGGACTCCAGGAGCATGGCTAAGCTGAGGGTGGCAAGGAGACGTCTGCAGCCTCTGGCTGGGGAACCTGGCTTCCAACCCCAGCTCCACCCCTTCCTGTCTGGGTGGCCCTGGGCAAGACACTTCACCTCTCTGTGTCTGTCTCCCCAGTAATTAAATCATAATAATGAAAGTGCCCCACTTACCAGGTGGTGGTCAAGGTGCAGCCTCTGGGTCCCTGCTGCTCACCAGCTGTGGAACTTTGCCTCCCGCCTCAGTTTTCCCATCTGCACAATGGGCTGCTGCTGTTCCCTGCCCTGTCGATTAGGCATAAAGCATTGAGAATGAGCCCTGCACAGCACGAGGGCCACATGAGATTTGTCAGCACTGCCAGCTTCTTGGAAAGTGACACCCATAAAGAGAGAGTCCCTTCTGGGCAACCCCCACCTGCCACCAAGGAAGCATCCCCAAGGGTTCCAGCCACATGCCTCATCCTGCCAATCCGGCCAGTCCTGGCTAAGGCCCACGCGATGGGCGACTAGGCCAGGGAGCTCAGCGAGGGGACACCAGGTGGGTGTGTGGGTAGACACTGGGCAGTTAGTCATGTAAGCCTGGCTGTCCTCTCTGGCCAGGCTCGGGTGAGCGGGTCCCGCCTCAAGGCTATCTCATGTAAACTGTGGGGATGTCCCAGCTGCCCACTGCCTCAGAGGAGACCCAGTGCCGGCGTGACAGCCCCAAGGCCCCAGCATAGTGGTGACAGCGGCTGCACCAGGCACCTACTGCATGCACGCTGTCTCCTAAGTGCTTGTGTGCATTAACTCAATTAATCTTCAAACTGGGGCAGGTGCCATTAGCATCTCTACTTTACAGACAGAGAAACAGAGGTCCAGGGAGCTAGGGGAACATGCACAGGATGTGGGACCCCACCTTCATTCCTCCGTCCTCGGTGGCACCTGGCATTTCTGATCCTGGCTCTTCTGTTCTAGGGCTGGGGCATCAGGGTGGGCCCTTTCCTCTCCCTGGCCTTGGTTTCCATAGCAGTGAAGGGTCCAGGTGCATGGAGTCTCATCCCTGGCCCTTCTACCTGCTGGCCTAGAAAGTGAATCTTTCACCCTCTCTGTGCTTCTGTTTTCTCCCCTGTAAAATGGGAATGGGAACGGCCCCCGCCTCCTAGGAGTAAGCTCCTAGGGCAGTGCCTGGCACTTAGTAAGTGCTCAGAAAGTGGCAGCCACTCTATTATTATTGCTATTGCTGCTGCTGCTGTAAAGTGAGTACTCCCTAAGACCCCTGACCAGAGGATGGGGGTGTCCAAACCTCCAAGTTCCCAGAGAGGCCCAGGAGGTGACCGGTGCCCAGAGCCCAAGACGGCTGCAGGAGCTCACGGCCTCCCGGAGAGGAGAGAGCTGCATCCCAGTCAGCCTCCCTCTGTTCTTCCCCACAGCCTTCCACCTGCCAGGCCTACCTCCATGGCGTCTCTGCTCTTCCCACTGGCCACGTCAGAAGGGACCACAAGGAAGGAAAGATTCAGAGAGTGAACTTTCCCTCAGTGACCGTCCCAAAGATGCCCACAGTGGCCTCTTGCAGCCCTTCTCTTCTGGCAGGGCCTGGAGCCCAGAGGGTTCCCAGCATGGCAGCTAAGAGCCAGGGCTCTTCAGAGTCCCAACTGCTGTGACCCGTTCCTGGCTTTGCTGCCTACCTGCTGTGTGACCTTGGGCAGGTTGCTCTGCCTCTCTGTGCCCCAGTTTCTCCACCTCCAAGACAGTAGATGATAGCAGCCGTAGGTGGGGTGGTTGTGGAGATTCTGGACCATGACATAGACAAAGCTGTTAGCCTGGTACCCACTGGGCTTGATGTCCTGGCTCCTGAGGCTGCCAGCTTGCTGAAGACAGCAGGGCTGCTGGCATCGGACATTCCCAGGGCCACATCTTTACTCATTGTGTGAATTTGGGCAATCCACTTCACCTTTCTGTGCCTCAGTTTCCTCGTCTCCAAAACAGGCTTAATAACACTCATTTGGGGACATGATGAGGATTCAAAGAGGTAAGCCCAGGACAGTGCCTGAGGAACGGTGCTGTCCCTGCGATTGCTGCTGCTGCCATTGTCACCCCTGCCATCCAGAAGACACCCACAGCATCTGTGGCTACCTCTGGGGTAGGCCCCACCTTGGAGGACATTGGAGGCTTCCTCTCCAGGTGACAAGGAAAAGCTGAAGGATGCGTCTCCTTTGTTTTCTTCCCAGCAAGACTGGCATGCGACAAACACGTCAGAAGGGAAAGGAAGGTCGTGAGCCCTGGGAGCCAAAGCTAGGGCAGAGCAGGGATTGGGGAACAAGTGGTTCCCACAAAGTAGGTCCTGGCTCTGGGTCCCAGAATGTATCCCCCGGAAACCCTTCTGGCACTTGTGTTTGGTCCAGCCTTTGTGCCCAAGCCTCAGCCACTTGCCTCCGCAAGCTTACCTGCACACACACCTCCGCGTTGGGGCCTGAGCCTCATTGGCTCACCTGGGAGTGTCTCACTTACTGAATCCGTCAGAGTCAAAGCCAGTTGGCTCAAGACAGATGCCAAAGGCCAGGCATACTTGGATCCCAACCTCAGACTTTCCTCAGGCTGCGTAACCTCACCCACTCTGAGCCTCAGCAAACAACACAGAGCTGACAAGACCATCATGAACGCCACTGGGAAAGAATCAGTGCAGACTCAAAGGTAGTGCCTGTCCCCTGCGGCCACAGGACACTTCACAACCCTTTAGAGTTTATAGGGTTTATTTCCCACACATGCCACCCCGTGACCCCCATGACCTCTTTTTTTTTTGAGATGGAGTCTCACTCTTGTCGCCCAGGCGGGAGTGCAGTGGCACGATCTCAGCTCACTGCAATCTCTGCCTTCCAGGTTCAGCGATTCTCCTGCCTCAGCCTCTTAAGTAGCTGGGATTAAAGGCAGCCGCCACCACACCTAGCTAATTTTTGTATTTTTAGTAGAGACAGCGTTTCACCATGTTAGCCAGGGTGGTCCCGAACTCCTGACCTCAGGTTATCTGCCCATTGTGGCCTCCCAAAGTGCTGGCATTACAGGCATGAGCCACTGTGCCCAGTCGACCTCTTTTGTCTGTTAAGTCAAATCTTCCATTGGCTTCTAGCACCTTGGATGCACTCCTGTCTGACTGTGTCTGCCTCCTCCCTCAGACTAGAGGGTCCTGGGAAGGAGACACCAAGTCAGATTTCTCCCTGTGGTCCCAGCACTACCCAGCATAAGGCCTGCGTATCGGGGCCAGGGGAGGGGGCGGTGCTCAGAACACGTTTATTGATAGAACTCAAGACTGCTTTCACTACATCTAAATTGCAAATACGGCTGCAAGTTATTTGCAGCAACTTGCACGAAGAAAGGAATCTATGTCCTCTCCCTCAAGTCATGTGATTGCCATGCCAGTAGAAGGCAGAGCAATGCTGTGCCAGTTCTCAGACTAGGTGTCAAGGGGCCTTGCCCCTTTCACTCTTGTGCTGGGAACTCCTCTGACACCAGTGACCCAGCCAGGGCAAGCCCACTGGGGAGTGAGAGGCCCCCTAAAGCACCAGGCCTGCACATCCCAGCTGAGGCCACAGACAGTGAGCAAATGGTTGAGAGCAGCTGAGCCCAACAAAGAAGTGTGAGCTAATTAAAATTGTTGTTTTGTACCCCTGAGTTTAGGAGATGTTTGTTATGGCACAGTACCTAACTGATACACACCATAACCCCATTTCACACAGAGGGCATTGAGCTTTCAAGGGGGCAGAACTCAAGTCCTCATCTCCATCGGGGGCCGCAGCAGTGAATTAAAAGTACGTGCCCAGCCGGGCTCGGTGGCTCACACCTGTAATCCTAGCACTTTGGGAGGCTGAGGCAGGTGGATCACGAGGTCAGGAGTTCAAGACCATCTCGGCCAACATGGTGAAACCCCATCTCTACTAAAAATACAAAAATCAGCTGGACGTGGTAGTGCGTGCCTGTAATCCCAGCTCCTGAGGCAGGAGAATGGCTTGAATCCGGGAGGCAGAGGTTGCAGTGAGCTGAGATCGTGCCACTGCACTCCAGCCTGGTAACAGAGCAAGACTGTCTCAAAAAAAAAAAAAAGAAAAAAAGTACACGCCCAGGCCAGGCACAGTGGCTCATGCCTATAACCCCAGCACTTTGGGAGGCCGAGGTGGGTGGATCACCTGAGGTCAAGAGTTTGAGACCAGCCTGGTCAAAATGGTGAAAACTCATCTCTACTAAAAATACACAAATATTGGCTTGGTGGTGGTACATGCCTGTAATCCCAGCTACTCAGGAGGCTGAGGCAGGAGAATCACTTGAACATGGGAGGCAGAGGGTTGTAGTAAGCCGAGATTGCACCACTGCACTCCAGCCTGGGCAACAGAAGGAGACTCCGTCTCAAAAAAAAGAAAACAGTGCATGCCCAGAGGATGGGTAGCTGTGACCGTTTCTGCCAGCACTTTCGGTTGCATCATTAAAAGCATCATTAATAAAGACGTATTGTTGCAGATAAAGCTCAGACCACAGGTACCTTCTAATTGCTCCTGACATTTTTGCACTGGTTGTTCATTGATCCAGCTGGCAGCCTGGCCCCCACCAGAAAGTGTAAAAGGGCCAGCCAGCATCAGCCTCCTCCCCGAGATGGAGCCACAGGGAGGGAGGCTTCTCCTTTGCCCAGGAAGCCAGCTGTGCCCTGGATGGTGGCAGAAGGGAGGGAGCAGAAGGGAGGTCGGAGCCGGCTTGACTTCCCCTGTGCACCCTGCAGCCGCAGCCACACCAGGCTCAGCATTTTCCGCTCATGCCATGCCTCTGCAACTGCTGTTCCTTCTGCCTGGTGCACCATTCCCTCCTTCCTTGCAAGACCATGTCCAACTCATACGCAGCCCTCAAAGTCCCTCCAAGTTAATTTCTTTGTTGCCCCCACTGTCTGTCCCCCAGTTCCAGAAAAAATCCACCTCCTCTGCAAGGCCTCCCAGACCACTCAGCCCAAGACTGAAAGTGCCCCATTTCTCTCCACGAGCACCCCTTGACTGTCATTGTGGCTGCTTATTTCTTTGATGTCTGTTGGCTCCACCAGACTGAGTTTAGAGAGGGCGGGCTGTGGGCACGGTGGCATCCACAGAGCAGAGTCTGCCCGCCAAGGGGCTCTGTGGACACGGGTGGGTTGAGTGTGTAAGTAAATGAAAAAACAGCCGAACAAGCAAACTCACTCACTCACCCTCCTGAGGCTCACAAGCAGGAGTGGAGGCAGAGATCAGTGGATAAGGGACGAGGGGCCTGGAGCTGCTGCAGGCAGTCGGACCCAGCATCCCAGGAACATGGAAGCCAATGACCCAGCCATGGCACCAGAGGCCAGCCTTGCCAGACGAGGGCTCCTGGGCTCAGATCTGTGCTGCCTACCAGCCCCACGTGTGAGCCTTTCACTGGTTACTTGCTTCTCTCTGCCTTGGTTTCCCAGCCACAAGGTGAAGGTGATGGTAGCTGCTTGGGCAATAATTGTGGAGCTCATTGTGGGTTGGTGTAGAAAGTTGGACCGGAGCTGGCTGTGCCAATGTTGGTCATTGTTTTTGAGTATTTGCCATAGGCAGATGCTGGGCTCACACCCGCCCCAGGAGACAGTGCTAGGATGCCCATTTTGTAGATGAGGAAACTGAGGCACAGAGAAGTAAAGGAACTGGCCCAAGGTTACACAGCTGGTAAGAGGCAGAGCCAGAATTCGAACTGAGCCCTCACTCCACAGCCCAGGTGCTGGAGGAAGAGACAGGAGGGGCGTTGGCAGGAGGGGTACTGGCTTCCAGATCGTTGCCCCTCTCCCCCTCCCATACAGGACCATGGGTGACAAAGGGGATGGCGGGCAGGAGGCCTGCTCAACCGGGATGCTGAACACTGCTGCCCAGCAACCTGGCCATTCATCTTCACTGACTGCACAGATGCCAGAGCCAGCCTCTTAGCTCACAGCCAGTGAGGTTAAAAATACACCCAAACCATGTTTCTATTGACTTGGCCCTGAGTTACGGCCTGAGGCCTGTGGCTGCCTCCAGCTCAGACTCTGGAGGCTGGGCGTGCCAGGCTGGCCACCTCCCCACCAGAGGGACCAGCTCACCTTCCTCGCCTACGAAAGGAGCTGACCTGCCCCTCCCTGCAGGCTCATGGGAGCGTTTCCCAGACACCAGGCCTGCAAGAGGCTCCTCCAGCCCTGACCCTGTGGCCAGTGGGGAGCCAGCCAGGCCTAGTGTGATTCAGGAGAGGAAGAACGGCCTTTGGAATTTGCTGTCATGTCATTTCCTCCTCCTCAGCTGGGAAGACCTAAAGAGGGGCCTGGATGCTGAGTCAAAATCAAAGCCAGAGGGGCCTTGGAGACCCTGGAGAGGGGGCTGAGCTTTCTGCAGCCCTCAGGGTGGGGTTGAAGACCCGGCATGCTGGTGGGTGCATGGGGTGAGTTCTCTCCCATTCCGCCTCCTGGTGAAGAAAGCGGAGGCGCTGCGGTCACCCAGGCCTCCTCTAATGCCTCTCCCCCTACACATACACACACACATACACACACACTGGTTCCTCATCTACTTGCAGGTGCTGCCCTGGACAGGTGCCTTTGTCACCTCTGACATCTCCCTTCTCCCCATTAACAGAAGCCAGGCTTCATCCAGCCAGGGGCCAATGGCGCAACCTCCAGAGCTGGGCTGTCCACTGCGGCAGCCTCTCACCACACGTTCACACTTAAACAAATGAAAATGACCTATAATAAGAATTCCACTCCTCCATCAAATGAGCCACATTCTGGGTGCTCAATGGCCACCTGTGGCTGGTGGCTGTCATTTGGACAGCACAGATCTGGAACATTCCCATCAACACAGAGAGTTCTGTTGCACAGCTTAGCTCTGGAGGATGAATCCTGACTGGGCCAAACCAGTCAGGGAATCCCACTCCCCAACGCAAGTAAGGGGTCTGTGGCTGCCTTCTGATGTACTTTTGAACAATGATTAAACATAAGGGAAGGCTGGGAGAGATGGACCTCCTGGTATGAAAAGATAGACGTGAGAGGAGCAGACTCAACACATTGGCTGGCCCCCTTGCCTCCAGCCTTTGAAGGCCGTGAGAGGATGCAATGACTGGAGCTGAGGCAGCCATCTTGCAACTATGAGGCAAAAAGCCTAAGAACAAAAACCAACACACACAGGATGGAAGGAGCCTGGGGCTCCACCAAGCTATGGAACTAACTGCCTCTGCAGTTTTCTTTCAATGAATCCAGTTTCTTTATTACTAAGCCACTATAGTTGACGAATTCTGTCACCTATAGCTGAATAATCTCTAACTGATAATACTACAAACCAATGCCCACATTTTGCTCTTAGGCCTTTAGGTAAACTTTTCCCTCTTATAGAAATGCTCCCCTTCTCATCTCTGTTCAATCTATCCATGTGTTAGGGCCCAGATCAAAGCCTGCCTCCCCCAAGAAGACTTCCCTGAACCTCCCCCACAAATCTGGGAGGAGGGAGCAACCACTCCCTCCTTGGCCTTAGAATTGGTCCCTGTCTTCCAACCCTCAGCACCAGTGAGGGCAAGGCCTACACCTGTCTTCACGGAGCTGCGCCCCAGGCCCTTAGAAACATGTCCGCCAAGTAACAGGAGCTCAACTGACATTTGGTGAATAAAAGAATAGATGCTTTATTTCAGCCTCCTCACCATGCCCTATACAATATGGTTTGTACAAAAGCTTGCAAAATGGAGCAAGTTTCTCGTGGCTCTCAGAAGTGGGGAAATCAAAGTAGACGACCTGCCCAGACCTCACACCACACACCCATGTACCTTCCTGGACAATTGAGGAGTCAAATGGAGATGCAGGAGGAAAATTTTATTTTAATTCTGTGCAAAATTGACAGATGAATGGATAAGATGTGGCTGATACCCACAGTGGAATATGATTCAGCCTTAAAAAGGAAGAATACTCTGATACGTGCTGCCACACGTGAACCTTGAGGACATCATGCTAAGGCGTGAAAGGACAAACATGACTTCACTTACATGAGGTCTTCAACTTGTCAAATTCACAGAGACAGAGAGTAGAATGGTGGTTGCCCGGAGATGGGGAAGAGATGAGAAGTTGTTTAATGAGGACAGAGTTGCAGTTTTGCAAGATGAAAAGAATTCTGGAGATGGATGGTGGTGATGACTGCAAAACAATATAAACACACTTAATGCCATTGAACTGTGCACTTAAAAATGGTTGCCAGGAGTGTTGGCTCACTCCTGTAATCCCAGCACTTTGGGAGGCCGAGGTGGGTGGATCATGAGGTCAGGAGATCGAGACCATCCTGGCTAACATGGTGAAACCCCTCTCTACTAAAAATACAGAAAAAAAAATTATCAGGGCGTGGTGGCGGGCGCCTGTAGTCCCAGCTACTCGAGAGGCTGAGTCAGGAGAATCCATGAACCCAGGAGGCAGAGCTTGCAGTGAGCCGAGATCGTGCCACTGCCCTCCAGCCTGGGCGACAAGGCGTGACTCCATCTCAAAAAAAATAAAGAAGGTTCAGATGGCAGATTTTATATTATGTGTATCTTACCACAATTAAAAATTTGCTTAAATGCTATGTGGAACTGTGATATTGTTAAATATACGTTTGATCTTCTTCCCTTTTCCTGGCATACAACTCCTGAAATCCTTGGAATCTCCAAAGTGATGTCTTCTTGCATGTGAATGATTCACTGAGGGCTGGTAGTCCCTAGGTAGCTTCAGGATGGGGCTGGTCAGAGGAAAGACCAAGGCAGGCTCAGTCCTGGGAAGACGAGAGAGACTGACGGTTAAGTTGATCACTAGTGACATTGCAATCATATCATATTACAATCAATTGTATCTCTGAAATGAAACCTCCATAAAAACATAAAACGACAGATTCAGGGAGCTGAACGTATGAAGGTTCCTAGAGGGCGGTGCTCCCCAAGGAGAGCTTGGAGGTTCCAAACCCCTTCCTCATAACTTACCCTACACATCCCTTCAGCTGTCACCTTTGTCATATCTCTTGTAATAAGCCAGTAAATATACATAAGCATCTCCCTAAGTTCCATGATCCACTCTAGCAAGTTAAACCCAAGGATGTGGTCATGGGAACGCCAATTTCTCCTTAGTTGATCTGAAGCACAGGTGAAACAACTTGGGGCTTTTCATTGACATTGGAAGTTGGGGGGCAGTCTTGGGGATTGAAACCTTGCTACCACACTGGACTGGGGTCTGCTTGTCAAGTGCAGTAAAGCCAAATGTGCACACTGAGGTTTTGCAGCAGGAGAAGAGAGGACATTTATTTGCGGGGCACCAAGCAAGGAGAATGGGGCAGCTTACGCTTCAGACCCGATCTCCTGGATGACTTACAAGCAAGGGATTTTAAAGGCGGGGAACATTTCAGGAAAGCAGAAGTTACAAGTACAATCATAAATCAATATACGGGAGCTACACATTGGTTTGGCCTAAAAATGTGGGATGTCTCGAATTGGATGCACTTCTGGGTCATAGGCAGATTCAGACTCTCTGATTTGCCATTGATTAAGGAATCTAGGCTTTGTCTAAAAACTCAGGGTCAGCAGAAAGGAATGTTAAGGTTTGTTTGGCCTGTGGGTGTGGCTTCTTCCAGGCCCCTCAGGAAGAAATGGAGATCAAAGAACAGCAGTGGTCAGAGTTCAGTGCTCAGCTCCCCATTATCTGGAGTCTCCGTGCCAGCAGATTCCATGTGGTGGGGGTCCAGGTTTTTGAAAAGCGCAGGGTCGGTGACTGGTTAGCTCAGTTGGTTAGAGTGTGGTGCTTAAAAACAACTTAGGGACATACGTGAAGATCTTATCTTCGGTTTCTATAGGGAACCAAACACCTGACTCTAACTTCCTTGGCTATCGTTTTATGTTACTATTACCTTCTTGCTTATCAAGTTGCTTATTTACTTCTCAAGCCTAGCTGGGTACCTGGAAGTTCCCCTGAAAGGACTCAAGATTTTCCTTTATCTCCTTGTGTGGGGTAGGGTGACAGTGCTGACATGCCACTAAGAGGGGTCTCTGCTCTGTCTCCTCCTCGGCCTGTGGTCTGGTGCTGTCTTCAGATCGATGGTGTCAGAACCCAGCTGGTGTCTGCTGCAGAAGTGCTTGCTTGCTGGTGGGGAGAAATCCCCCAACATTTGGTCAGAGTGTTCTGTGTTGATTGTTGAGTGATAGGATAGAGAAAGCACTTTGGTTTCGGTTTTTCTATTCCCACAGAGAAAGATACATATTCAAAGAGTTTGTTAAATGACTGGATACAGTTTAGACCAGAATGACTCCAATAGGTCACATCATCCGCCTGAAGAAACAGAGCATTCCAGTCACATGGAGGCCCTGAGTGTCCCCACCCAGCTTCAAGCCCTCTCCCCTCAAAATAAACTCCCTTGCTTTTTACAGTTCTGAAGGTGTATTCTTAAACAATATACAGTTCAATTTTGCTTGGTTTTCACCTCTACATAAATGTAACAAAGAAAACACTTGATCGCTTCTGTGGCTCCCTCTTCTCCCTGGGTATCTTGGGGTGAGCATTTTTATTATTATCTGTTAAACTTGCATGCATGCCATGTTCTCTTTGGCATGTCTCATACACTTAACAGTTACAAATAAATACATACAGTGTTAAATGTAAAGTTCAAAGTCTTAAAAAGTAAAGCAGTTTAAGTGACTGTTTTCATGCTCTTCAGATGAGGAAGTCCTGTCCAAGCGTATCACCAAAGACAGGCCACAAAAGAATAGACTGACATGTTTCATGACAAAACAGCTTAAAAAGCCTGTGGATTAAAAAACACCTGAAGCAGAGTAGGACGGGCAAACAAAAACTGTGAAAATAAGGCACTGGAAAGATGAATATCCTTACTATGTGATGAGGCACTTTCCAAACCAGACAGGAAAAGGGTGACAAGCCCCTCACTCTGGTTCTAATGGAAGTTGGTTCAACAGTTTAAGAGGGCAATGCATATCCAAAGGTGAAAGAAAAGCTCACCCTTTAACCTAGTAATCCTATTTTTAGGAATTTTGCTTAAGGAAATTGCCCGAGATGTGCACTAAAATTCCTTTACAAAATGCCCTTCACAATCATACCTAAAATCAGGGCAAAAAATGGAAGTGACCTAAATGTTAAACAATATGGGATGGTTTAAACTATCAAAACTATTGAAATCATGTTCCAGAAAAAGTCTTTCCTTAAGTTGAGAAATAATGATGTCGTCGTAGCTTCATGAAGAAGAAGGTGGTGCTCTGATAGATCGCTGATTAGAATAAAACACGGTACAGCCACTCTGGAAAACATTTTGGCAGCCTTTTCTAAAGTCGAATCTACCTTTATCACAGAACCCAGAAATTCTATTCTCAGCTCTTTACCCAAGAGAAGTGAAAACATGTGATCACACAAAACTTGTACACAAATGTTCATAGCATCCTAATTCACAATAGCCCCAAACTGGAAACAACCCAAGTGTCCCTCAACTGCTGAATGGGTAATAAATAAACTGTGGTACATCCATACCATGAAATACGACTCAGCAATAAAAAGGAATGGACTTTTGGCTCAAGCTCAAAACCATTATGTTCCATTCATATGGCATTCTGGAAAAGGTGAAACTCTAGTGACAGTAAACAAATCCATGTTTGGTGAGGGCGTGGGAGGGGTGGGGTGGAAATGGAAGTCAACCGCAAATATGCAAGTGAGGTCTCTGGGGTGTGAAGGAAGGGTCCTAAATGTTTAGCATGGCAGGGGTTACACAACTGTCTCCATTTATCAAACTGACACTTCAAGCTGGTGAATTTTAAAGTCTGTAAATTATCCCTCAATTAAACTGATTCTTTAACAGTTTTTTAAAGCATGTTATAAAATAACATGGTTGAGCCGGGCACGGTGGTTCAAGCCTGTAATCCCAGCACTTTGGAAGGCCGAGGCAGGTGGATCACCTAAGGTCAGGAGTTCAAGACTAGCCTGGATAAAATGGTGAAACCCCGTCTCTACTAAAAATACAAAAATTAGCTGGGTATGGTGGCAGTCACCTGTAATCCCAGCTACTCGGGAGGCTGAGGCAGGAGAATCACTTGAACCCGGGAGGCGGAGGTTGCAGTGAGCCGTGATCGCACCATTGCACTCCAGCGTGGGGGACAAGAGCGAGACTTCATCTCAAAAAAATTAATTAATAAAATAAAATAACATGATTGGTAGGGTCTCAATTTTGTGTAAAAAAGAAGTATACACCTGTGTTAGTCAGGACAGATTAAGACAAGCTGTGGTAACAAAACCCTCTCAATTTTGATGGCTTAAGCAAACTAAGGTTCATTTCCTCATCATGTCCAAGTCTAAGATAAATTGGGTAATGTCTAAGGCGGCTCTACTCCACACAGTGACGCTGGCATCCAAGCAGCATCCATCCTGCGGTTCCACCCTCTCAACATGTGACTTCCACAGTTACTGCCAACAAGAGAGGAGGATATGAGAAGGCCCAACTCTTAACTGTCTCTACTGTGGTTGGCACAGGTCCCCGCTGCATCTGCCATCTGCCAGGATGAGTCATGTGACCTCAACTCAACAGGCAGGGAGGCTGGGAAAGGAAGGAGACCATGGATATGCAGCGAGTGCTGGTTGTCTTTGCTGTAATATTTCCTTACAGTCACTGGATACCTCTTGCTCCCTTTTTCCTATACAGAGAACACACCCCTCTTCCCTAAGGGGAAGAAACCTGTCCCACCCAGCACTGCCTCCAGTTCAGGGTGATGTGCAGGTCTATGTCTGTGAGCGTCCTCTTGTCTAGGGCCTTCTGAACTAAAATGACTGGTTACCTACCCTTCTCCACACTCCCCAGTATACTCTGATGGATACCACGGGCATCCTTCCCACCTAGAGCCTGTGCAGACATGTCAAGATTCATAGTGAGTTTGAGAGCCCACCGGGCACACTGTGGGGAGCCCCTACCTTGAGGATGAGGATGGGCCTTTCATCAGGCCCTGATGCTTCTCAGGGGAGAAACTCCCTGTCCAGTGCCCCTCATTCTGCCTTTTGGGGTGTTCTCTTTCTGCCTGTTTCCTTTTTCTTCTTGTCCCTATCTGGGGTGAGATTTCCCACTTTCTCAGTTCACTTCCTTTCTCCTAGAACGGCAAAGGTCCTAATGTTATTTAATCCCTTTTTAAGTTTCAAGTCATCAAAGGCTTTTGTAAGCCAAGCATGGGATTTCCCTGGAATCACATTCCCTTTAAACATCTTATAGGACTCTGATCCAGTTCCCTCCAGCCTGTTCTGTGTGCCTTATAGGGATGATGGGGGCTCAAGGCTCCCTCTACCTTAGACGCCACTGCGTCTTTGGAGATCACCACAGCAGTAGAAGAAAAAGAGGGAGGAGGCACACCAGGTCTTAATTGCTTCCAACTAGAAGTAACAGCCATTGCTGAGACTGGGAGGACTTGCTACACGCCCCACTCATGGGTGATTACAAGGGGTTCATAGAAAGGTCAGAGGGGCTGGAAGAGTACAGGCCCCATGAACTCTCCATGCTAATAAATTAAAACTCCCTTTCAGGGCAGGGCCCACACTGAGATCTGACTGAGAGTAGGTGGGGTATGGTGGCTCATGCCTGTAATCCCAGAACTTTGGGAGGCCAAGGTGACCAGATTGCTTGAGCTCAGGAGTTCGAGACCAGTATGGCAAAACAAAACCTTGTCTCTACAGAAAACACAAAAATTAACTGGGCATGGTGGCACACACCTGTAATCCCAGCTATTTGGGAGGCTGATGCAGGAGGATCACTTGAGCCCAGGAGGTCAAGGCTGCAGTGAGCTGTGATCATGCCACTGCATTCAAGTCTGGGCGACAGAGTGAGACGCTGTCAAAAAAAAAAAAAAAGAACTGCGTGAGAGTAGAATCCAAAATGGACAGAACGGAGACAACAAGAACCAAAAACTAGAAATGAAAGAAAGAAAGAGCAAGAGAGGGTGGGAGGGAGGAAGGGAAAAAAAAGCTCTAGGTAGAAAGGAAAAGGGGTATAAAA
>NW_012119543.1:118886-176444 GCF_000951035.1 Colobus angolensis palliatus
GTGTTAGCCAGGATGGTCTCGATCTCCTGACCTCGTGATCCGCCCGTCTCGGCCTCCCAAAGTGCTGGGATTACAGGCTTGAGCCACCGCGCCCGGCCAGTATGGTCACATTCTTAAAGGGGTAAAGTATGATCCAAGAAAGATATGTCTCCAGCCAAACTGATGTTCAAGTATAAGGGCCATCAACAATTATCAACATGCAAAAACTCCAAGAATATTATTCCTGGGAGCACCTACTGAGGACCCTATCAGAAAACAAGCATCAGGCAACCAAAGTGACTAGAGAAACATAAACATAAGGGCTGGTGGTGAGTATTCAACATATACAGCCTATACTTACTTATACAATTAGGAGCAAACAATGGTTGTAAGGAATAAAGTATAGCTGTTACAGTATGATTATGAGATATTTGAGTGAAAATGGGAAGAGCATACGAAAAGTAGAATAAGCTTGTTGACTGCCTTATAGTTAATAACTAGGAGTAAAAGGATATTAATTCAAATCAGGTGCTGTGGGAGAGAAAGGAAAGGGAAGAGGACACTAGCAAATTTCAATATTGTTCTTAATAGGAAACCAACAGACCAAAAAAAGGGGCCTGAAAGCATTATGCACAGATATTAGTATGAAGGTAATCATTTCCGCAAAAATATGACCCTTCCTAAGTACCAAAAAAATAAATAAATAAATAAGAGATAGAGAAAAATAAAAGCCACACTGAAAAACAATTTGTTGAAAAGACTTACATAAGTATAAATGTAACATAAAACAATATGACAGAACTGAGGTTAAACATACTAATTATATGGTCTTAATTCACCTATTAGTAGAAAAAAAGATTTCTATACTGGCCAACAAAACAAAATTCAGACCAGTGCTTTAAAATTTCTCTGGAGGCTGAGATGGACCCTCACACCTGTAATCCCAACACTTTGGGGGACCAAGCAGGAGGATTGATTGAGCCCAGGAGTTTGAGACCAGCCTGGGCAACAAAGGAAAACCCTATCTCAAAAAAAAAATTAGCTCAGTTCAATGGTGCACACCTGTGGTCCCAGCTACTCAGGAGGCACAGAAGGGATTGCTTGAACCCAGGCAGTTGAGGCTGCAGTAAGCTATGATCACACCACTATACTCCAGCCTGGGTGACAGAGCAAGACCTTGTCTCAAATAAAAAATAAATAAAATAAGATAAAATAAAATCTCTCTGGAGTGATGGGCAGAACATATTGTCTAGTGAAAAGTGTAACGTAGGGAAGTAACTCTAATATGCTACCATTTATCTAATACAGAGGTAGGATACACACTTAGATGAACCATCTTATACTGAAAATGGAAAAGGAAGGGTGTTCTAATCACCTGAAGCAGCATAACAAACTACCTTTTTGGTAGGTCTGAACAATCATTTTATTACGTAAGTGATTATTTGGGTCTGGAATTCAGGCAGGACTGGCTGGGTGGTTTTTCTTTCCCATGCGGCGTTGATAGAGATCATTCATTGACATCCAGTTGGAGAATGGGCTGATCTGGAGGCTCCATGATGGCTTCACTCACACAGCAGTGTTTGGGAGGACCTCTGGAAGGCTGGGCTCAGCAGGTGGACCCAGTGCCTACATGTGGCCTCTCCAAAAAGGGGTCTTGGAGTGACTGGACTTCACGCGGTGGCTCAGGTGGCTCCAAGCATGAATGCCCCAGGTGAGCTGGCTGGAGGCACTAAGGCATTTTACAACCCACCTCAGAAGTCTCTGCACATCATTTCTGCCACACTGTTAGCTAAAGCAGTTACAAGTCCTTCAGATACAAGCAAAGGGACATGGAACACATCTCTTAACGGGATGAATATCCAAGGATTTGTGGCCATGTTTTACAAATGCCATGAAGGATAAACTGTATATTGTGTATAATGCTTACATATGGGGAAGAGTGGAGACAGGGTGGGACAGACAGGGACAGAAGTTAGGCTTCTCTGAATATAATTCATTCCGTAGATTTGATTTTAGAAACATGTAAGTATGTTATATAATTATAAAAGTTTTACAAATTCCCTAAACATTGAAATCAAAAGGAAACAAATGAACCTCTGTATACACATTGTTTTGTTTGTTTGTTTGTTTGTTTTGAGGTGGAGTCTTCCTCTGTCACCCAGGCTGGCATGCAGTGGCACCATCTTGGCTCACTGCAACCTCCACCTCCTGGGTTCAAGCAATTCTTCTGCCTGTCTCCCGAGTAGCTGGGACTACAGGCACAAGCCACCACACTGGGCTAATTTTTGTATTTTTGGTAGAGACGGGGGTGTCACCATATTGGCCAAGCTGGTCTCGAACTCTTGACCTCGTGATCCATCTGCCTTGGTATCCCAAAGTGCTAGGATTACAGGCGTGAGCCACTGTGCCCGGCCTGTGTATACATGTTTTACAACCACATTGAGAAGTATTCCAAGGAACTTCAAAATACCATAAATTGACTATACATTTCTAGTGCAATATGCCCTGAAAACAAAAAGAAAAAATCATGTTAAACTGTTTCAATCATTGCATTATGCTGATGATGGTGCTGGTATTATTCTGATATCATTGTGTATGTACAGTGGCTTCATTCAAATGGTTTTCTTACTCTATTAATGTGTGTCATTGAGAACCAGATTCTTTCCTAGAGAAAATGAATATAAACAAATGATAGAAGTTAAGTGAAAGCCCTGAGGGCCTACATTTGAACAGGAAGTATCATTATGAATTAATGGTGTAGAAATACTGACCACAGGCTGGGCATGGTGGCTTAAGCCTGTAATCCCAACACTTTGAGAGGCCGAGGTGGGCAGATCACTTGAGGTTAGGAATTCAAGACCAGCCAGGCTAACATGGTAAAACTCCATCTCTACTAACAAAACAAAAATTAGCCAGGTGTGGTAGCGTGCACCTGTAATCCCAGCTACTCAGGAGGTTGAGGCAAGAGAATCATTGGAACCCAGGAGGCGGAGGTCGCGGTAAGTGGAGATAGCGCCACTGCACTCCAGCCTGGACAACAGTGGGAGACTGTCTCAAAAAAGAAGAGGAAGAGGAAGAGGAAGAAGAGGAAGAGGAGGAGGAGGAGGAAGTATTGACTACGGCAGCACTGTGCGCTCCTGGTACCCAAGTTGTGGGTTTTTTAAATTTTATTTTCCTTTTTTTATGTTTTGTTTTACATGCTATTTTGACAAAGGTTGTGGTTTCTAAACACCATTTCTCACTAAAAGGAACTAGGGCTCCTAGGAGAAATGGCTGACTCCAGGTCTAGAGCAGTGAATGCACACAATAAACCTGCAGCTTCCTGCTAAACCAGAGAGCAAGTACATTCTCAAAGACTACTGGGGTCATGTCCAAAGTACTCAAGAGCCAGCTTGAAAGATGGAACAATTTGAACTTCAATAAGGGCAATTAATGCAATCAATTAAAACACATAAAGTGTCTTTGAACTCACTAGTTTGTACTTATTTTTTCATCCCTACTTGATCACCACTGGAAGAACAATTTAATTTAGAAAACTGTTAGAGGAACCAGATCAAGCATATATCAGTTTGTAAACTGTACCACCAGATAGCCAAATAGCAGAAGTTTGGTAGATGGGAAGTTTCTCTCTATGGAAACATTTCAGCAAATACGTGAAGGAATGATAGACTATCACCATTACACAACCACTAATTAGTTTTAAATTTATTTGCAACCACTAGTAAATTAATGAGTCCAGGCACTGAGCATCAGCAGCTGCTAATACCACAAAGAAAGGACAGAACACTGCCTCCCAACAGAAGAGCACAGAACTCTGCACCAAGTGCTCTTGCCAAAAAAAAAAAAAAAAAAAAAGTCCAATCTGATCTGGTCAAGTCACTAGACCAGCTACGGATTTACTGGAAGTACAGACTATGGGAAACTCTATAATCTAACAACCCAGTTTCTTCAACAAATAAATTATAAGAAAACAGGAAGGGGCAACCACTAAATGAAAGACACTGAGGCAAACCATCAGCCAGTCGAGACGCGGGGTCTTATTCAGATACCAAATGAAACCATTCTTTTGCTAATTAATTCTATTATTTATGAGACAATTGGAAATTTGAACAGAGACTGGATGGTTGCTGATATTAAGGGATGGTTGTTACTTGTGCAAATGTTAAAGACTGTTATTGCCATTTTTTAGGATCCTAATCATCCAGAGCTATGCTCTGAAATATTTGTGAATTAAATTATACTGTGTCTGGGATGAATGGAACGAATGTTCAGATAATTTGGGAGGGGAAGTAGCTGGGGGTAGAGATGAGACAGGACTGTGTGCGGGCATCACTGCTGCAGCTGCTGGTGGCTTCCTGAAGGTTCCTTATGTGACTCTCTGTTTCTGTGTATGTTTGAACCTTTCATAATAAAAGGCTTGTGTATGTAAATTGTCACACAATAAAAAATTTATATTTAGGAAAAAGGCTAGAAGGATACAAATCAAAATGCTAGCAGACAGGATTATAGGTAAAATTACTTTTTAAATTGCTTAATATCTTCAACAGTACTTTAAAAATCTGGGAAAGAGATGAAACCAAACTATCCCACCCTTCTGCAAGCAAGGTTTTGCCTGTGCACTGCAGGTGGTCGGGTACATTGGCACCACTGGACCGTTACAGGCAAATGCACTTCTCCTACCCGATTTATCTTCTGGGAATCATGCCCGAGGAAATCATCTCAAATCTGAAATGCCAACAAAGCTGCCTGCACAAGGTGTCCACGTCGGGGCTATTTACTGGAGTGGACGCTGGAGTCAGAGGCCGCGTCCAGGGCAGGGAGTGTCTCAGGGAAGCCACAGAAAACGGTAACCACGGGGCAGAAGGCCGCAGACGACGCTGGGGCGCCAGGGATGCGCATCTGCACATATGACACATTCGTTTTGCAAACACGTGTGGAAAATGGACAGAAGCCAGTTATCAGCCTCCCGGGACACCTCGCTAGTATTTAAAATGGAAACGCCTCTAACCCCTCCTGAGGGAACCTGGCTTTCTCAAACGGCCCCGGAAGTTCCCAGGAGGCCTAGGGTCCCTCACCCCACTGCTGCCATGTTCCGTGTCGTTACACTCGCGACCTAGCTTTGTCGTTTGCAACTTGTCCCTGCTCGCCTGGAGAGTTCCGTCTACACTCGCTCCTTTTCCCCACCTCTGACGCCCCACCCAGGCTGCTGCCTGTGTCCACTTTCCCTGAGATGGAAGAAGGTCGAGTTTCCCTGGGAGGGTCCTCATAGGACCTGCCTGGCCACTCCTTGCCCCAGGACGCCCTGGGCCGGCCAATTCCAGAAACATCTTCCTGCATCCCCGGCAAGAGCTCCCTTTCCACACCTACAGAATCCTCTGCATATTTTCTTACATGAAGACCGTTCTTCCTAAAAGAATCTTGTCCCCGCTTTCAAGTTTGTGCTCCCTCCCTGCGGACGGAATGACAGCCCGCACCTCTATTCCCCTCCCGCAGCCGTGGACCCCACTGTTCCGGGGAAGGCTGGTTCCCTTTTTAAAAAAAAAAAAAAAAAAAAGACTACATTTCCCAGCCTCCTTTGCGGCCACTGTTGGCCATGTGACCCAATACTGCCAACGGGGTCCGAGCGGCGCGGGGCGCCCCTCCTGTAGGTGCGCTGGAGGAACGGGACGAACCCACACCCCGAAGGGCAGAAGAGCGATGGAACCCAGCCCGCCGTCCCTCCGTGAACCACTGACTGTTACAGGAGCGAATAATCGTCTACCTTGTTTAAACCATCATTAACGGGTTTTGGTGTTGGTTTGTTTTTCGAGATGGAGTCTCGCTGTGTCGCCCAGGCTGGGCAGTGGCGTGATCTCGGCTTACTGCAACCTCTCCCTCCGGGTTCAGGCAATTCTTCCTGCCTCAGCCTCCCGAGTAGCTGAAATTACAGGCTCCTGCCACCACGCCTGGCTAAGTTTTGTAATTTTTAGTAGAGACGGGGTTTCGTCATGTTGGCCAGGCTGGTCTCGAACTCCTGACCTCAGGCGATCCGCGCGCCTCGGCCTCCCAAAGTCCTGGGATTACAGGCGTGAAACACTGCGCTCGGCTGGTTTCGTTTTTTAATAAGTAACCAAACCTGCATTCTAGCCAATAAACTCATTCTATTAAAACCTGCCTATGGTGCCCAGGGCCAGCAGGTTGTCTCCTGTCAGGTTCTCCCAGAAGCTGAGTCTGAGAGGAGGATTCAGGTGCAAATGTTTCCCTAGGGAGTTTCTCCCAGCAGAAACCAGCGAGGGAGCCAGGGGAAAAGAAGGAGAAGACAAGCAAGGGTTTCTTCATTTTCCATCCCTGCCATGGCCTGAGCCCAAGGGAGCTCTGCAGCACAAATTATGCCTCTGAGTTTGTCCTGCCTTAAGGCAAGGGGCTGGGCTTCCCTGCTGCATACTTCTCTGAAGCAGGTTTGAGATGCAAGGGTTAGCAACACAGCACAGAGCAGGCAGGGAGCTGGCTTGTCCCAGTAAGGAGGTCTGCAGGCTCCGGTCAAGGCACCAACATTACTCTATGCCCAGGAGTCCCATACTCTTCGCAGCAGCCTTCCAGGCCCTCTGTGATTTCCACACCTGTCAACCTCCCCCACCCACCTCGGCCCACCTTCTCACACCTTGACCCAACAAAATGAATGACTGACAGCCCCACAAACACTTCCCCAGGACCTTCAACTGGGAGTGCAATACCCCCACCGCACTAGCCTTTGTCCCCAGGACCTCCAGCCAGCACACTAACACCCAGGCCTTCATCCTCTGCCTTCTGGAGATTTCTGGCAGACACCACAAGACCTGGGATAGGACTGCTTAGCAAAGTATGCTGGCGTTTGCCCAGAGAGGGCGTCAGGTCCCAGCACACGGGGCTGAGAACATGGAGAATCAGAGAGGTGCAGTGACTTGCCCAGGGTCACACAGCTAACAGGAGGGAGGAGCTGAGATGATGAGGAAAGGAGAAAGCAGCGCCACAGAGAAGTCTAAAGGTGCGACAGAAGCTGGGGGAAGTAGACCTCAGACTCTATGGGGAAGCACCAGCGGTGATGTGGAGGGCATGGTCCAGTGGGGCAGCAAGGATCCCTGCAACATCAGGCGTCATTTGCTGAGCACTTTGTGGTCAGCTCCTGTACTGCCCACCATGATTCTCAGAGGCGCTGTCTCTTTGGGTTCTCCAGGTACACTCTCAGACACTGAGAAGCTTTGGACTCAAGTAAATCCTAGGAAATACCATAGGGAAGTGGAGAAGTGAGACAGGGAAGAGCCAACTAAGGCCATTGTAATCTACAGAGCTACTGCTGGGTGCAACGGGAGCTCCATCCCCTGGAGATGGCACAGGAGATACACTTCCAGGTCTTCTCTCTCGGCTGGACGGATGCTCGTGAGGAACACCAGCCTCAGCTGGCTGGCTTTGCACTCACGCAAGCAGCCTTGACCCCTCAGCTCCACTTCACAGCAACCAAACTATGAGGGATGTGCTGACTCACTGAAAGTCATCCACAGACAGAAGGGACCAAGTGGGCCCCAAGAGGGGGTCTGGGCACCTGGCCAGGCTCTGCCCTAGCTCCAATCAGGGCTCCAGGACCCCAAGATGGCAGGTCTGTGCCTGCCTGCAAGCACAGCCTGTGAAATCTCACAGTCCCAGGACAGATGCCTCCAGCCTCCTAGCCCAAGGTCTAAGGGCAAGCCCAGCTCTGCCATGGATGTGTGTCCTGAGGGACCCCACGGGGACAGATCATAGTTGAAGGCGACTGTAGGAAGCAGAATAAACTTGGGTTTGGCCCAAGAGGAGGCAGTGGAGACAGGGACCAGAGGGACAGCACTATGCATGGAGTGCCTACTGTGTGCCAGCCTGTTCCATGCTGCAGGGTTCTGTTGAAACCACCCACAATCCTGCACGATCCTGCCCCAGTCTGTAGATGAGGAAACTGAGTCTCTGAGAGGTGCAGTGACATCTTCAAGGTCATACAACCTGGGGTGACAGTGTCAAATTCAAAGTTATCTGACCCAAGGGCTGGGGACAGTGGGGGCTGAAGAGGTACGGAGTAGGGCTTTGAGGGCAAACGGGCGTGATCTTGCTGCCGCTGTTGTTCTCAATGCAATTAGATGACATCTCTCCCCGGCTCACAGCCCTCCAGTGACTTTTGCCCTGAATATGAAGTTCAGTCTCTCCCACGCCCTGCAGGGCCCATGCCATCTGTCCTTCAACCCCTTGGTCTCTTGGGTGGCACGAAATCCCTGCCTGCCCCAAGGGCTTTTAAATTCAAATATAAAAAATTTAATTAATTAAATGTAATCATTTAATGGTAATTAAGCTTAACTAGTTTAAATGACTTTACTAATTAACTTAGATAGAGTTCACTGCTTCTCCTTAGGGAGTGATCATGGGGTGATGCTGGAAGAATGGGGGGAGCACGCCTTTCCGCGAGGGTGAGTGCCTCCTCCCTGCCTGACGCCCTGGCTGAGCAGGCCCAGGTCTGTCTGAGCCCTGCTACAGCTACGGTTCTAGAACACAACGTGGCACATAGGAGGTGCTCAGATAACGCATGCCATGGGCCAAGCCCTGTGGAGAACAACCCAGATAAGGCTCTGCTGTCAAGTTCATGCTGTGCCTCCTTTTCCTTGGATGTCGTGGGAATAGGGAGCCATGGAGGGTTTGGGAGGCCGACAAGGAAAGAATTTCCTAGGCTAGTGCCCAGAGCAACTCCCCCATCCCCAACCAGAGCTTGCAGCTGCCGCTGCCTCCCCAGGCCTCCCCAAGTCCCCAATAAGGCTGGCCCAGAACAGGAATAGAGCAGCCCACGGCTTCTGTGAGGACAGAGTGGGTGGCTGCAGCTAAACCTGGCTTGGCAGGTGGCTCATTGGGGCGGGGCAGAGCCTCAGCTTGGGGTAGGGACTAGGGACAGAACACCTGGGTTTCTGGGGTTCCCTGGCTCTGCCTCACTCTCTGGTGGCCTCAGGAGGGCTCAGAGCCTCACTGAGCCTCTGTAACCTCCAGGAGAAGCTGGCTGCCCTGGGCATGAAGACACACAAGCTCTGATAAACATAGTACAGCCAGTGTATATATAGACCCTCCCACCTGGTTTCCAAAAGGATTTGCAACAGCTTTCACAAAAGGCGAAGAAATGAGCATTGAGAGTGAGCCAGGGTTTACACATGGGCCCCTCACATCGCAGGCCTGGGGAACTAGAACAGGGACAAGAAGATGGAGTCCAGATCCCTCCAGGAATCGTGTCTGTATGTGAGTGAGCTCCCCATCAGGGCGGGTATGCAAGCAGAGGCCGGCAGGCCTCGGTGGGGGCGTGGTCGAGGGGATTGGTGCATCAGGGAGAGGTGGGGTCAGAGGTCAAGCTCCTATTGGAAGATGAGGTGACTGGTCCTGCCTGCCCACAAGGAAACCACGATGAGATAATAATGCTGGTGTTGGGGGCCTGTATTCATCTGTTTCATTGTTGCTATAACAAAATACCACAAACTGGATGATTTCTTCTTTTTTCTTTTTTCTTTTTTTAAATGGAGACAGGGTCTCAATCTGTCACCCAGGCTGGTGTGCAGTGGCAATTACCGCTCATTGCAGCCTCGATCTCCTGGGCTAAAGCAATCCTCCCACTTCAGCTCCTGGAGTAGCTGGGCCTGCAGACAGGCACCACCACATCTGGCTTTTTTGCAGGGATGGGGTGTTGCTATGTTGCCCCGGCTGGTCTTGAGCTCCTGGCCTCAAGCGATCCTCCCGCCTTGGCCTCCCAAAGTGCTGGGATTACAAGTGTGAGCCATGTGCCCAGCCCAGACTGGGTACTTTCTAAACAACAGAAATTTCCCAGGGTTCTGGAGGCTGGGAAGTCAAGATCCAGGCTGGCATCTAACAAGGCCTTCCTGCTGTGTCCTCCCATGGCAGAAGGAAGGCGGAAAGGCAAGAGAGTGCTGGAAGGAGCAGGGGAGGGCAAAACGCCCTTTTATTACAACCAACCCCCTGGGTAACTAACCCACTGGGAGATGGCTGGCAGCTTTCATCCATTCAGGAGGGCGGGCCCCCAGGACCTAATCCCGCTGTGAGGCCCCACCTCCCAGCACAGCAGCTTGGGGGACACATTCAATCCTGCTGGCCCCTGACCATTCCCTGGGGGAAGAGGGACTTGACCACAGTTTGGGGGCTGCTGGAGCCTGAGCCGCCAGGTGGGCAGCACGGGCCTTCTTGGGACCTGCCCTCAGAAGCAGAGCTCGGCTCCGAGGGAGGGCATGGGAGCGGGAGCGAAGCCCGGACGACTCTAACCCCTGGCATGAGTGCTGCCTGCTGTCTGGCCTGAAGTTCCTGCCTTCCCTTCTCTGAGGTGCAGAGTCCTCAGCCAGCACAACGCGTGAATCGGCTCGCTTCTAGAGAGCCTTCCCAGGGCGGACACCTGGAATAAACAGAACGGCAACACTGTCCCCAGACCACCTCCCGCACAGCCCTGCTACCTGCTGTCTGTGCTGAGCCTTGGGGCAGCCTTCCTGCACCTGCCCTGTCTGCTGTGAGCAAGGCAGGCTCCTCCTGGTCTTGCGGGGGAGGCGGTCAGCAGGGCAAGAATGAAAATAAATAAATGTGAAGAAAGTGCGGCAGGACAAGGGTGGTCAGGGAGGCATCTGAGCAGACCCCTGAGCGGGAGCACATCCAGGGAAGAGCGTTGCGGGCGGAGAACAAGACAGCCCGTGCAGAGGCCCTGCGCCGCCAGGCTCAGGGTGAAGCGCAGGGAGCCAGGGTCAGGGTACAGGGGAGGCGGGGGCGGGCACCCAGGGTGGGGCACTGTGGACCATGAGGAAGCCCCCATGAAGACAGGAGCTGCAGCAGGGATCTGGAGGAGAGGCTTCCCGCCCTGGCCTCTAGAAGGGAATTCGCCAAATCCTCCCTCCACAGCCTCGCTGCTCCTAGCAGGCCTGTCTGCTGTGTTTTCTTTTTCCTTTTTTTTTGAGAAGGAGTGTCACTCTGCCACCCAGGCTGGAGTGTAGCAGCGTGATCTCAGCTCACTGCAACCTCCGCCTCCCAGGTTCAAGCGATTCTCTTGCCTCAGCTTCCCAAATAGCTTGGATTACAGACGTGCGCCGCCACGCCCGTCTAATTTTTGTATTTTTTAAAGTAGAGACGCAGTTTCGCCATCTTGGCCAGGCTGGTCTCGAACTCCCGACCTCAGGTGATCCACCTACCTCGGCTTCCCAAAGTGCTGGATTACAGGCGTGAGCCAACATGCCCGGCCTGTCTGCTGCATTTTTAATGCTGCCTGATGAGGAGGCTCTTACGGCTGTAATTGAACAGAAAGTCCACATGCCTCTGCCATCTCCGGGTCCAGAGACTCATTAATCCCAGGCCTGGAAGAGGCGCCTGCTCGGACCCTGCTGCCTGACAGGAAATGCGGACGTCCGACCTCGGGGGAGGTGGGGCCCGGCCGCTCCCTATCCCCATTCGCCCACTTCAGGGCCAGGGAACAGGGGAGAGGGGCCCTGCCGCTTGAGACCTCCACGGAGGCTATGGGTAGTATAAACTGTCAAGGGCCTGGGCTTCGTAAATGTTAGTGAACTGTACACTGGCTTCCCCACTCTGATGGCTGGACATGCTCTGTAAAAGCCAAAGTGTCCAATAAATGGCAAGGGAACTGGAAACGACTGGGGCTGCAGTCGTGCGTGGAGGAGGCTGCTCTCTGTGAAGCGCTGAGGCGTCCAGCCAGGCCTGCGAGCCGCGCGAGCTGCGCGGTGAGCTGCGGGGCGCTGGGTAACCTCAGGGGCGCGCATGGTAAATCGCTAGGCTTTGGGTCTGCTGCTCTCTGCAAGCTGCAGAGTTCCCGGAAGCCCTGAGGGCCGGGTCGGGGGGTGCACACGGGTAGGACAGCCACGGAGGCCGAGAACTGGGCTGACGCGTGGCAAGCCCGCAGCCTCCAGCCGCGCCGAGGACACACGAGGACGCGGACTGGCGCTCGGGGCCGGGCGGGGCTCCAGGGCACGCGGTTGAAGCCGAGCTCTACCGCCCCCTGGCGGCTGCAGGAGACGGAACCTGGGGCTGCGCCCCACCAAGGGATTCATTCCCTTCCTCCCCCCTTCCCTCCCTCCCTCATTCATTCTTTCATGTGTTCATTCAGCAGAAGCCGAGCGCTCCCTCGGTGTCGGCAGCATTCTCAGTGCTGACGACACAACAGTGACAAGTCAGGTCTGGCCTGGATAACCCAGGATAATGAGCTAAATTGGCTGGGCCTGGTGGGCGGAGGCTATTTGAGCCAGGGTGGTCCTGGAAGACGTCGCTAAGGAGGTGACATGGGAGACCCGGATGGGATTGTGGGGAACCAGTCACAGGAAGACGGGGGAGGGGGCGTTCTACACAGAGTGGACAGTCAGTGCAAAGGTCCTGGGGTGAGAACAAGTCTTCACGATTGAAGGATGGAGGGAGGGAGACAACAGGTCCCAGGAACTATTAGCCCCTGTGCCAGGGAAGGGTTAGTGGGCAGAGACCTGACCCAGACAGGGGCTGGAGGACAGGAGGAGTGCGGCAGGACAAGGGTGAGACAGACCCCATGGGGACCCTCCTCCTGGGAACAAACCCTAAGCTTCCTCAGCGGGCCACAGAGGCCCTGCTCTCAAACCTTGAGCCGTGGTGCGCTGAGTCCCTCATGCCTGACCTGACCTGAGCCATCACACCCACCCTCCTGGCGTGGGGATGAATCCGACTCCTTCCCAGCTGGTAAGAGCCAGTCCTGGGACTTCGGGGTACCCTGGGCACGGTGTGCTGAGCTCTTGGAATCCCTGGGTCCTGACTGGTCCCCATGAGGGGGTGAACCTGAGACTGATGAACAGCCAAGGTAGACGCAAGTCCTTCAGGCTATCAGCTGAACTTCGAACCCAACGGTACCTGCAGCTGAGCACACCCTGCTTACGTGAGCAAATTCACTGCTGCCCTGGCCATGCTGCCAGTGTCACAGGGCCAGACTGCAAGGGCGCCTTCATCAGGCTGCCTCCACTCCCCCCGGAGCCTTCTGCGGAGCCCACCACCTGTCCGCAGGTCTGTTTTTCTCTTATAAGCTGTGTGGCTTTGGGCAAGTGATGTCAGCTCTCTGGGTCTGTTTTCCCATCTGTAAACTGGAGGTCATGTAACCTCCATGAGGTCACCGTGTCCAACCCAGGCACAGTGTCTGGGGTGCTCGCCGCTCTGTGCACCTGACTGTCACTACTCCAGGACAGTGGGATGGGTGGCCGCCAGCAGCGCGCTGGGCCTATATGTTCGCTGCTCTGTCCAGCGTCAGTACAGGGCCTGGTGCCTGGATGATCACAGGATGTTACCAGGTCACAGCCCTCTGGGGGCCTCTGTGTCCTCAGATTTAGAAGGGCCTGATGGGTTGGCAACCCTCCCTCCCCTAAGCACGACACCCTGGCCCTGGCCCAGAGGCAAGGGTCCCTCGAGGGGCCACAACCTTCCCCAAGTAAGAGGGGGGCTCACAGGTGTCACATGCAGTCTCACACAACCTTTAATCCTTTTTTTTTTTTTTTTTTAATTAAAACAGCAACCAGGTAACTGCCCCAACCCATCAGGGAAAGGACCCGGGATGGGCAGTCATTTTTTCAAAAAAATATATTTTCTTTTTTTAAAAACACCACCAAAGCAAACCCATAGCCCCGTCGAGCCAGTCCTCAGGGAGAGTGAGCTGGAAGGCTCCCCCTGCACTTCTCTGAGCAGAGATCTTGGGCCCCTCCCACTGGACCCCAGCCTGAGCAGAGGGCGAGACTGATACCCTAGGGGGTGGGGGAGAAGCGATCAGATCCAAACCATGCAAGAAAAACAAGCCAAACCCATAAAGCAAAAGAAAAAATCAACAGAGGATAAATTAAAAAAAAAACAAAAAGGTGAATGACACCGATTAGGGTGGCGGACAGGACTGGGTGACCCAGTGTGCCCTGCAGAGGCCCCGTTCGCCAGTGCCAGCGGAAGGCCTTGGGCTGCTCATGGCATCTCCCTCATGGGAGTCTTGGGGGATTCACACAGCTCATCCCCTCTTGTGTACCCCGCACCAAAGCCGGGATAGAGGTGTGGCCACCCTGGGCCAAAGTGTGCAAAGTCCATTCAGTCAAGAGATTAAAAAAATATACAACTTGGGTGGCATCCAGGCTGGGCAAGAGAGTGGCCCATTCACCCAGGCACCAGCGGCCTGCTGTGCAAGGGGCAGCAGCATCCACAGGGGGCATCCAGGCCCCCTCAGTCCAGGATCTCAGCAGCTGGAGACGGGTCCTTGGAGCAGCAAGGAGAGGCACTGGTGGGGCCGACAAGGGCCTGGCTGGGAGCCCCGACGGTCTGCTTCTTTGGCACTTGGGACAAATGGCTCGCTGCAGAGTCAGGTGGGAGCAGGCCCCTCGGTTCCTCCCAGGTGCCCTGGGCCAGGATGGCAGTAGCTTATGGTGCGGGTGAGCACTGCCCCCGCAGATGGGGCTGTGGGGCTCTGGAGGGCCGGAGTGGGGTCCGAGGCCCAGCCCCTATGAGTCTTCGCCCAGGATCTCCTTCACGAAGGCAGCAATGTCTGTCTTCTTGGTTTTGTGCAAGGTGAAGAAGGGGTGCTCCTGGGGGTGACAGAAGGCACAGTCACCATGGAGGGGGTAGCGGGAGGGGGAGGTGGCCACTCCTCCCCAACCAGCTCCAGCCCAAGTGCTCCTCCTGACTGGCAAAATCCTACTCATCCTTCTATGACCTTCATCACCAGGAGGCCCTCCATGACAGTCACAGATGGCATTTGTGGCTCCTCCTCAGCTCTCTTGTGGTCACTCTCCAGCCACACTGACCTCCCTTTCCCCCGACACATCAGGCCTCTGCCCATGCTGGACCTTGTGCTTGGGACAGCCTCTCCATCAGCAGATAACCCTTATTCATCCTTCCAGGCTCAGTTCAAATGGTACCTCCTCCATGAAGCCTTCCCTGATGCCACCCTTGGCCCCTCTGCCCCATTCTGTCACACACTGCCTGTGTATCCTTTCCAGGGCCTGGCATGCAGGAAGGAGGGAGGAGGGAGCCAGATATGCAGGAGCAAACAAATGACTGAGCACCTAAAGGAGTGAACACAGGACCAGCCAGAGGAGCTACCCATCTGTGTGCAGACGTAGCCCTCTCCCCAGAGCCTCACCCAGCCCCAGCCAGCCCTGAAGAACACGGCAGGCACCTCCCGCCCATACTCACCATCAGCTCCAGGTAGCTCATACGCTCCGCGGGGTTCTTCCTCAGGCTAGGAGAGAATAGTGCAGCTGTGGCCAGGCTGGCAGGGAGGAAGGAAGCCCAGCCACCGAGGACCAGCCAAGCCACTCTGGGATTGCCCCAGGCCTGGCAGCAGGGGACACGTGCACCCAGGGAAGAAGGGACAGGAGTGTCCAGGGCTTCTCCCAGGGTGGAGGGGCATTCATAGGGGCAAACTAGAGACTCGCAGCAAGTTTCTCTGGCTCCTGGGGTCCTGGTTTTCTTGTCTCCATAGTGACATAGGAATTTTCATAACAACACCAAAATGGGACTGCCATGTTCTGCTTAACAAGCATACACTTGGTATCCTCAGTCAGGAGAGAAAACTCCTTATCATGGGTTCTGGGAGAGGTTAGTCCCCAGTTAAAGGGGTCAGACTGCCCAGGGACACTGCTGGGCTCCTCTGTTGCTAATTATGGTCAACAACAAAAGTGCTGGGACGAGGGGTGTGAGCCACCGCACCCGGCCGCTTCTTCCTTACCCATTTCTCGCTCTGTTTAATTATGGTCAGAGAAGTTGGTCTGTATGACTTTGCCTTCTTCCTTATTCCCTCTGTAACCTCAAACATGATTTTTTTTTTTTTTTGAGAGAGAGAATCTCGCTCTGTCACCCATGCTGGAGTGCAGTCGCATGATCTCTGCTCAGGCTCACTGCAACCTCTGGCTCCTGGGTTCAAGCAATTCTCGTGCTTCAGCCTCCTGAGTAGCTGGGATTACAGGCGTACACCACCATGCCTGGCTAATTTTTCTATTTTTAGTAGAGACAAGGTTTCCCCATGTTGATCAGGCTGGTCTCCAACTCCTGACCTTGTGATCCGCCCGCCTCAGCCTCCCAAAGTGCTGGGATTACAGGCATGAGCCACCGCGCCCGGCCTCTCAAACATGATTTTTATAAGGCTCCTGTGGGACATTCTTTAATTTGGTACAAAGTTCTATCTAGATATCAATAAAAGCAAACTTGTTCTTTGTGTTCAAATCTTCCATACACTTTGTTCTCTTTTCAGTCTATCTGATTTGTCCACTTCTGGAAGAACTAAACTAAAATCTCCCACCAGGACCATCGTTTTGTCAAATGCGCCTCATGCTCCGGCTGTTTCTGCCTTACATATTTCGATGCTATGTCATCTGGGGGTTTATTTGCTAAAACAAAAAGGAACAGGGCCCAGGAAGGTGCAGGGATCTGGCCAGGGAGGGGCAGTGACAGGTGCTCAGCAGCACCCAAGACTCACCACTGAGCAGTGAAGTCCACAAACTCGGGGGAGAAACGGTCGGCTGGGAGCTGGGGGGACGGCTCCTCCACCACCTGCTTCAGCTGCTGGAACGGGGTCCCCCAGGACTCATAAGGGAACCGCAGGATGGCCATCTCAATCTGCAGCGGTGACAGGGGTGGTCAGAGGCCCCGGCCCCAGATACACCCACGCTCTGCACCCAGGAGCCAGGGTTGGGGGCTCCCACCCATCCTGGTCCCAGAGCCAGGCCTCAAAGCTGCACAGCTCATCTCCCTATCACATCCCAGCAGAACAAAGGCAAGAAAGCTCTTAGCTCCTCCGACCCAGCCAGCAGGACCCAGCTCAGGAAGTAGATCCGGCCGACGCCGGGACTGGTGGGAAAACCATTGCTGGGTTTTCAGACAACCTGAATTCTGAAGATTTTACAAAACAATGCAGGTTCCAGCTGCTCTGGAAAAATCTGAGAAGGTAGCAACCTTGGGCCGCAGCCTCATGAGCCAGGTGGGCAGGTCCCAGGTGGTCACAGCCATTCCCCGCCCTAACATCTGACCATCTCACACTTCAGCATCTGCTGTCATTTATTTGGGCTGCTGTTTTCACAGAGGAGGCACGTGGGAAATGCTACACACACACACACACATACATACACACACACACACACACACATACACACACACACACACACGGCTGTCCCCAAGGCCACAGAGTGTGAGACCATAAGGCTGCTTCGCCTCTGCACCCATGAGCCTGCAGCCTCATCTTCTGCAGGGCTCCGGCAGTTTCCCTCCTAGACAAGTGGCCTGTGTGGCCACATGTGCCCTGCTGGATCCGGATTTCCTGTGGGTGACACGGGGCCGGTGGGTCTCTGTACTCGCTCCAAGCTCCCAGCCCTGTGTCCTCCCTGTGGTTGGCAAGAAGTCATCATGGAAGGGATGGACTAGCTAGGACTAGTCTGGGCTCCAGTCATGACGATTGGATGGAAAAAAACAAGTCATGTCAGCCCTGGCTCCAGCCTGGAAGAACAGAGAATTCCGAGGCTCCAGCACAAGGGCCCTCGCTGATAGCCGTCCTCACCATGATGAACGGAAGAGACCTCAGCACAAACGCTTGGTGCTGGCAACTGGAGCCTGGACAGGACCCTAAGGACTGTGCTGAGAACGTGCCTCCCATCAAGCTAGAGGCCCTTTCCAGCTCAGACACAAACATACCCACACAGGCAGGGCCCACTGCGTGTGTGTGCATGTGTGCACGGGTGTTCACAGGACAAAACCGTACCGATTTGGGGGGCTTTTCTCTGCACTCACTGACTGCAATATGTAGAGAAAGTACCCCATATGAGCTGCAGGAGAAGGGTTGGCAGCCATGAGAGTTATAATTAGAAAAGCAGAAGTGTCCAAATCCTCAACCTCATACTCCTTTATTTTTTCTAAAGAGCTCAAAAATACCTGGCCATGGTGGCTCACAACTGTAATCCCAGCACTTTGGGAGGCTGAGGCAGGCAAATCACAAGGTCAGGAGTTCGAGACCAGCCTGGCCAACATGGTGAAACCCCGTCTCTACTAAAAATACAAAAAATTAGCCAGGCATAGTGGCAGGCACCTGTAATCTCAGCCACTCCGGAGGCTGAGGCAGGAGAATAGCTTGAACCTGGGATGTGGAGGTTGCAGTGAGTCGAGATCACTCCACTGCACTCCAGCCTGGGCAACAGAACAAGACTCCGTCTCAAAAAAAAGCTCAAAAAATGAAAAACAACAAAATTGGTCTCCGGGCACAAAGATGTGCCATATGGTGTTATCTGCCAGGAAATGTTTAGAAGCAGCCTGAATGTCCAGCACCAGGGGCCGGCCCCACTGTGGGGGCGAGACCCAGCCAGGACCGTAGTCACACCCCTGTGACTCCCCAGCGACAACACTAACAGGCCAGCACCCAGTCAGCACTCGCTCCTGGCCAAGGGCCAATCCTGGCATGACCCCTGTCTGTTCTGGGTGATTCCCACTGGCATCCTGAGGCTTGTGCAATGAGTGGGAAAAAGCCAATGCCAAGAGAGCGCTGGGGCCCTTGCAGGATGCGGTGAGGCCAAGACCAGGGTCCCACCCAGAGTGACTCTCCCGACTCTGTTTCACCAGTCACTCCCCCAGGATGGCCAAGAATTTCAAATGGAAGGAAAACATCAGGAACAAGGGAAACATCCCACATCAACAGACAGGGTGAGTGAATGGTGGCAGATGGTTATGGAGTCTTTGGAAGGGATACATACAGGAGTCTATTACAATTTAGAGAAATTGGCCAGGTGCGGTGGCTCACACCTGTAATCCAAGCACTTTGGGAGGCCGAGGCGGGCAGATCACATGAGGTCGGGGGCTTGAGACCAGCCTGACCAACATGGAGAAACCCCGTCTCTACTAAAAACACAAAATTAGCCAGATGTAGTGGCGCACGCCTGTAATCCCAGCTACTTGGGAGGCTGAGTGAGGCAGAAGAATCACTTGAACCTGGGAGGCAGAGGTTGTGGTGAGCCAGGATTGCACCATTGCATTCCAGCCTGGGCAACAAGAGCAAAACTACGTCTGAGAAAAAAAAAGAAAAAAGAAAAAACAGAGAGAGAGAAAAATATGAACAATATGTAATGCTATAAAATAAAAATAAAAAAGTTTTTTAAAAAGAAGCACTACGAGGCTGGGCGTGGTGGCTCACATCTGTAATCCCAGCACTTCGGGAGGCTAAGGTGGGTGGATCAGAGTCAGGAGTTTGAGACCTGCCTGGCCAACATGGTGAAACCCCATCTCTACTAAAAATACAAAAGTGAGCCGGGCATGGTGGCACACGCCTGTAGTCCCAGCTACTCGGGAACCTGAGGCAGGAGAATAACTTGAACCTGGGAGGCGGAGGTTGCAGTAAGCCAAGATCACACCACTGCACTCCAGTGTGGGCGACAGAGCAAGACTCTGTTTCAATAACAACAAAAAAGAGAAGCATTATATATTATTCATATTTCTCTAAATTATAATAAAATGTATTTTATATAAATACATATAATAAAAATATTATATATATAATATAATGCACAATATAGGCACTGAAATGGGGTAAGAGGTGTCTCTAGGTAGCTAATTACAGTCATTTTCCCCTTACTTTGCCTCTGTATTTTTATGTTAGGTTTCCACTACTTTTGTAACTTGTGGGATAAAAACCTAACCCGTGCCCAAAGAGGCCACCTCCACCTCCACCTCCATGTGTGCACCTGCCGATCCTCCATCAAGCCGGGAGCATTCCCTGTCCTTGAACCTGAGCTGGCCTGTGACTTGCTGACCAAACAAGGAGGCAGAAGTGATGCTGTGCCAGTTCCAGGCGTAGCACTTCAGAGGACTTCCTTTTGGATGCCAGCCATCATGAAAGAACTCCAACTCTGCTGACACTTCCATGCTCTGAAGCCCAGGGAGCAGGCCAATGTGAGTAAGTTGCATGGAGAGGCCAGGCGGAGGAGGCCCATGTTTGTGAGGCCGTGTTGGGACTTTCAGCCCAGCCCAGCCCAGCCCAGCCATGACCCCAGCCAGTGCCAGGTACAGCAGAAGAGCCATCCAGCTGAGCCCAGCCACAATGGTGGAAACATGAGAAATAAGAAACTGCCGTTGGTTTGGGTCAGTAGGTTCTGGGCTGGTTTGCTATGCAATATTTGATAACTGAAATATACACTTAGCACACACTTGTCCAAGTCCCATCAGCTACATCAGAAGGCCACTAGCCATGGTGGGCCTAATAATGATGATGGATGGACAGGTGGAAAGGAGACAGAGAGGTGGGGAAGGGACATAAGGGTGTGTGTATGTGTGAGGTGGTCATGAGCAGGTTCTCTAATATCCAACCAGTTCTGTGCAGTCTAAATACAGCAAGAACTTGTCCTTTGCATCTAACCTAGGACTTGGAAAACTGTTATTGCAGATACAGCACCTGCCTTCAGGCTGAATATTCCTCTCCACCTCAAAAAAAAAAGTTTAATTGAAAATTACATGTCACCAATTAAAGAAAATTGAAGGTATGGCCCAGACCCACCTCTCTGACAAAATTATTTCGACTTTGAGTCTTTCCCAGTCACTGTCTACAGATACACTGTTTATAAAGTTACAGCCACAGGCCAGGCGCAGTGGCTCAAGGCTGGGCGTGGTGGCTCATGCCTGTAATCCCAACACTTCGGGAGGCTGAAGCGGGTAGATCACCTGAGGTCAGGAGTTGGAGACCAGCCTGGCCAACATGGTGAAACCCCGTCTATACTAAAAATACAAAAATTAGCTGGGTGTGGTGGCAGGCACCTGTAATCCCAGCTATTCAAGAGGCTGAGGCAAGAGAACTGCTTGAACCTGGGAGGCGGAGGTTGCAGTGAGCTGAGATTGCGCCATTGCACTCTAGCCTGGTCAACAGAGTGAGACTCCCTCAAAAAATAAAAAAATAATAAAAAAAGGCCAGGCGCAGTGGCTCATGCCTGTAATCCTAACACTTTGGGAGGCAGAGGCAAGCAGATAACCTGAGGTCAGGAGTTTGAGACCAGCCTGGCTCACATGGCAAAACCCCATCTCTTCTAAAAATACAAAAATTTGCCAGGTGTGGTGGCTCACGCCTATCATCCCAGCTACTGGGGAGGCTGAGGCAGGAGAATTGCCTGAACTCGAGAGGTGGAGGTTGCAGTGAGCTGAGATCGTGCCATTGCACTCCAGGCTGGGCGACAGAGTGTGACTCTGTCTCAAAAAAAAAAAAAAGCCAGGCATGGTGGCACAAGCCTGTAATCCCAGTTACTTGGGAGGCTGAGACAGGAGAATCACTTGAACCTAGGAGGCAGAGGTTGCAGTGAGCCGAGATTGTCCCACTGCACCCCAGCCTGGGCAACAAAGTGAGACTCCATCTCAAACAAATAAAAATAAAAAATCAATAAAGTTCCAACCACACGATGATAATAACGATGGTAGCAGCAACACCAGTAAAACCCACAACACCTGCGTCAACTCTCTACCCACCAGACACTTCTCTTTCCTCGCTCCCAACCCTCCCTCCCTCTCCTCTGACCAGGCCACCCAGGCACACAGCAGGCACAGCCCCACCTCAGGGCCTTTGCACCTGTACCCCCTGGTCTACCCTGCCCTCAGGTCAGCAGGGTGCCCTCTTTGCAGAGGCCTCCACATCTGCAACAGTGGCCTTCCACCTGTCCCCAGGGCCACCCCCACCTGCCCCACTCTTCTCCACCCCTGTGGCATCAAAAGAAATTTATTTGGTCTTTGTTCCTGGCACAGAGCTCCTAAAACCCTTGGAATTTCCTGAGTGACAGGAGTGGCTTTGTTATCCACAAGGAGCCTGAGTTTATGCTAATGAGGTGACTCAGGGTGAGGCCCCTAGACAGCCTCAGGACCAGGCTGTTGCCCAGAAAACCCTGCTGATTATACAAGGTGGGAACTCTTAGCATCACCTGCCAACTGACACTGAGAGGAGGGGGCTGCAGACTGTGCTCTATAAAAACTTTCAGTGGGTGTGGTAGTTTGTGCCTATAATCCCAGCACTTTGGGAGGCCAAGGGGGCAGATTGCTTGAGCCCAGGATTTCAAGACCAGCCTGGGCAACATAGTGAGACTCCTCTACAAAACATTTAAAAAATTAGCTGGGCGTGGGGGCACACACCTGTAGTTCCAGCTACTTAGGAGACTGAGGTCCCCACCTTGGCTTGAGCCTGGGTGTTCAAGGCTGCAGCGAGCTGCGATCGCACCACTGCACTCCAGCCTGAGCAACAGAGTGAGACGCTCTCTCAAAAAAAACTTCTCCATGTGAGGCCAGGCGCGGTGGCTCATGCCTGTAACCCAGCACTTTGGGAGGCTGAGGCGGGCAGATCACTTGAGGTCAGGAGTTCGAGACCAGCCTGGCCAACATGGCAAGACCCCACCTCCACTAAAAATACAAAAATTAGCTAGGCATGGTGGTGCCTGTAATCCCAGTGACTTGGGAGGCTGAGGCACAAGAATCACTTGAACCCAGGAGGCAGAGGTTACAGTGAGCTGAGACTGTGCCACTGTATTCCAGCCTGGGCGACAGAGTGAGACTCTGTGTCAAAAACAACAATAAAACTCCATGAGCTTGAGGAGCCTGTAGGTTGGGCAAGCACAGGGAGGTACCAGGAGGGTGCCAGGCCCTGAGAGGGCATGGCAGCTCTGCAGCCCACACTCACACCCCTCCCCCCACGAGTCTCTTCCATCTGGCTGGTCCTGAGTTATATCCTTTCTGATAAACTAGTAAACACAAGTAAAGTGTTTGCCTGAGTTTTGTGAGCCATTATCAACCCTTAGGAGAGGGTCGTGGGAAACCCCAGTTTGTAACGGGTCAGTCCAGTAGTACGGGAGACCCGCTACTTCCAACTGCTGTGTGATGTTGGGGGCAGTCTGGTGGGAGAGAGCCCTTAACATGTGAGGTCTGTGCCAACTCCAGGCAGCATGAGAACCGAACAGAACTGCAGGACACGGGGTGGGTGTCTGGAGAATCTGAGAACGAGTTGTGGTGTTGGAAAACACCCTGCCACTGCTTCTCACCACATCTCACTGATTTCATCTGATGGCCTCATCCCCAACACCAAATAGTCAAAGGGACTGGGGACAAGCAGGAATGTCCTGGGCCAGGCTTCCCTGGGCAGGGAAGGAGCTGATGCCCAGAAAACTCCATCGGTCCCAAGCCACGCAGCTGGCCAAGGCCACCGGCCTGATCCCTACCTGCTGATGGCATCGTCCTTCCACACAGCTCCCGCACAACTTCCTAGCCCTGGCTGGGGGACAGATCCTGGTGGTCTTCGCATCCTTCCAATCCACTATCCACATGGGAGTCAGAGCAGGCTCGCCCACACCTTGACCTGAGCCCCGACATGGAAGGCATGGGGTTTTGCCAGGCAATTCCGGAAGCAATTGCTCTGGGCCCATCCCTACACCTGGACTTCTGCCACATCCGCTCTCACCCTACCCAAGCCAGGGATGCCTTTGGCCTCCGCAGGCCCAGGATTGAGAGTCCACCCACCCTTCCTACCACTCCACAGCAAGGTACCAGGACGCCACTGGCAACAAACTCTCTGCTATGAAATGTTTTTGAAAAGATCTTCACCATCTTGCTTTTGCATGATTTACATACCAGGAACTCACATAATTTGGGATTGGCTGTGATTTCTCAACAAGCACCAAGAACTCCAGAGAATATCACAAAGCGCCCAGGACTTCATGATGAGTGACCCTGACCCTAGGACGTTCCCCTAAATCGACGGGAATTTCTGATGGCATGTTTTCTTCTCAGATTTTGAAGCCAATACTTCTTTCCAGAACCGAAACTATTTGAGGAGTCCCCCAAAAGCTCAGGGCCCCGGGCACGGCTCCACCCACCCCACCTGACCACCAAGGGCAGGCCCTGGCCCAACACAGTACCATGGTAATGCCCAGGCTCCAGACGTCGGACTTGACATTGTAGCCCTTCTGGTTCAGCTCCGGGTTGATCCTCTCAGGCTGCAGGAGGGAAGAGTGAGGCGTGAACACCGGCCCCAGGTAAGCTCCGATGGCTAGGCCTTGCCTCCCAATCCCCAAACTGAGTGCTCAGCTTAGCCCACCTGCCCATGTGACGGGGGAGGAAACTGAGGCTAGGAGGGCCTGGGTCATGCTTAGAAGGCCCAACCCTTGCCTCGGACTGCCCCCCTAAGGCCCTCCTGACAATGAGGGCGGGGCAGTACCGGCACAGCCCACCACTGTCCTCCGTGGAGGTTGTTCATGCAGCTTATCACCCAACTGGGGCGCTGTGGGGGTCAGTTAACAACAGGGTACAGAAGGGCTGCCCCTGGGCAGCAACACACAGGTGGCCCCACTATGGTAGGAAACGCAGTGTGGGGAGGCTCTGCCCGACGGGTAGAGGGCATGGCCAAGGTGGCTGATTTGGGCAGATCTCTCCCCGCCCCATCCTCTCCTGAGCCTGGGGGGCTTAGGGACCACTCACGGCCATGTAGGGCTTGCAGCCAGCATCCATCGTCTTGGCCACAGAGTCCACCAAGTAACCACTGATGCCAAAGTCACACATCTTCACATGGCCCTCCTTGTTGATAAGGACATTGGAGGGCTTCACATCTGCCAGGAAGGGACATGCCTCAGCCACGTCTGTGGAGCATGACTGGAGGCAGATGCAGATGCCATGCTCTGCATACCTGTCCCCCTCCCTCGCCAAGACCCCTCCTGTGCCCCCTCCCATGCCCCAGTGGGCAGGTTCCACCAGGGTCCCAAGGGTCGGACCAGGGAACTGAGGCTGCAAGAAGTGTCGGGCTAGCTGACGGTCATACTTGGTCCTCAGGGAACAGCCAGGACGTGCCCAGCCCAGCCAAGCCACTGCAAAGAAGCCAGGTGCTTTGCTGGGGGCGCCGCCAGACGTGAGATCCAGTGACAGCCTGGCTTGTGTGGGTGCTCCCAGAGGGCAGCAGGATCAGTTAAAGCCTGGGAGGCAGGATCTGTGTGTTTGGACATGGAGTCCCCACAGACCAGCATGGGAGACCAGCCTAGCAGGGATTCTCCATGCAAATGCGCACAGGACACTTGCATCCCCGTGCCCTCCATGGGGATGTGTGTAAAGATGGAAATGCACATCAAAAGGACCAGAAGGTTCCGTGCCAAACGCCAACCACAGTGACCTGGAGGCGGGGGCTGGGATGGGCACCCAGTGGTCAACGGGAACTAAGCCTAATTCATTTTTTGAAAAGCAGTAAATCTGGAAAAATAGACTTGTGCTCAGCAGCAAAAAGGAACAAACCGACAACACACCAGACCCGGGTGGGTCCAGAAACATCAAGCTAGTGAGGCTGATGTTCCAGAAAGGGCGAAACCAAGCCACCATGGGAAAACCAGACTTGTGGCTGCCTTAGGCACACGAGGGATGGCAGGGAAGGGGCCCAAGAGAACATTCTGGGCTGGGGTGAGGGAATTATCCTGCATCTTGGAGGGAGGTGGCTGCACGGGTGTGAACGTGATTATACGTACTCTGTGCTGGAATTTCACGATTTGTAAACTATACATTAGAACAGAACCCGGTCCACCTTTCTCAGGACACAGGTAAAGCCAGTCCTTCCTTCGAACACCAGCAAACATGAGGGGAGGCAGCTGCAAGGCTGCAGGTGGAAAGCAGCTGGGACCCCATTGGGCACATCACAACTTATCACCTCTCTGAGCCTCAGTTGCTCATAGGGAGACGTCCACCCGCCTTGGCCTGGGATCCCTCCCACTGGCTGCACCATGTCTGGGTGGCTGCCGGGCACTGACCTCTGTGGATCACCGACAGCTTGCTGTGCAGATGCTCCAGGGCCCGCACGATCTGGCGGTGGGGTGGGGAGGAGGGAAGAGACAGGACTCTGTTATTCCTGGTCACGTCAACGACAGCAGTAAGACCCCATCCATGTCCACCTGTCTCCTGCTCCCGCTGCACAGGCTAGGCACCTCCTCACCCCAGCCTCCTGCCCTGTCCTGGCATTTGCCCCAGCATCCTAACAATCCCTGTGCAGACACACTCAGCCTCCTGCCTCCTCTCACCCTCCCAGGCTCACCTCCCAGGGAGCCATCATCACTGCCTGCCAGGCTCTTCTTGGATAAAACCCAGCTCTTGGCAGCCTTCCTGTCCCATCTGCCCTCCCGTGGCAGAGCCAGTATTCTAGCAGCTTGGAGCCATTTCCCTTGGGAAGGCTGGGTGCGGAGCCTGAGGCAGGCATATATTGTCAATGCTTCCAGATGCAGTGAGGATTGAAGCAGTGTCACTAGTTCTATTTTCCTTTTTCCTTTGGCTACTGGGATGCTCAAGCCCAGTGTTGCTGCCCTCCCTCAAGGACTTTTTAAGACTCAAAAGGCACACATTTTGGATGCTAACCTTTCCCTCAACTTAGCTTGTACTTCTGTGAGCTGCCCCCGGGCATTTTCAGTATGATGCTGTTGTAAATACGAAATTCCTTTTTTTAAAAAAAATGGTCTGGAACTTAAGAGTTGGAATCAATGGCTCAGACACCTGGATCTGCCAAATCTGTGGGGCTCCAGGAGCCCCAGGAGCTGAGGTCTCCTAAGCATGAAAGCTCTGGTCTGGGGTGGAGGAGAAGGGCCTATGCAGGGCAGCTGCCCAGGTTCAGGGGGCACACTGATGCCCAGCTCTGCCCAAGACACCAGCATCTGGCAGGCTCCATGCCTGCTGGAAGGGCTGGGCCTCTGCCTATGCCCCTGGGACCCCCAGCCCACCCAGGCCACTCACAGACACAGCAATCTCCCCGAGGATGTCCTCTGGAATTGTCATGTTTTTATCCAGCACCTTCCGGTAGAACTTGTCCAGGGACGTGTCCATGAGCTCCATGCAGATCCACACATCTCCCTGTGGGTGACACCCAGAGCTCAGCCAGGCTGCTGGGCTGCCTGTGTCGGCACCACCTGCACCGCCTGCCCCAGCACCAGCCCCAGCCCCCTCCTCAATGTGTGCCCACCCACTCAGCCACAGTTCACCGGGCTCCCACCCACCCCCCACTTGCCTGCTTCTCCCCACCCTACACTTGTCCACGTCTCCCCACCCTCCAGCTCTGCCTGCACTGCCAGGTTCGGGTGCCAGCCTCCTCCATCTAATCCCTAATTCCAGGTGTCTCCAGGGAGGAGGGGGATTAGCACACTGCCTCACTGGGTCCCTCCACCAGAGCTTCAGGATGCACCTGCACCAGTTCCATGGCAAGAGCCGGCCCTGCTGACCGACAGACACCTTCATGCCAGCTGACCCTGGCAGATGGCTCCCTGCCTGCAAGGACCTGCTCCCTCTTCCCCAGTGAACTCCTGAGGACCCTCCTGACAGGAAAGTTAGGAGATGCGCAGGGGGCACCCGCAGGCTGCAGGGGCCCCATTGGCTAGGAGCTGGCACAGAGGATGCTGAGCTCTTCATGAGTGAAGAGTGAGGCCAGGTGAGGCAGCCCTGACCTTGCCCTATTGCTGGACTCAGATGCCCTGACCTTGCCACAGCTCCTTGAGGGGCAAGCGACCAGTATGAGCCCAGGAACGCCCAGGCTCCCAGCCTCCCTGCTCACCCACACCCACCCGGCTTGGCGGAAGGCAGCTCCACCCTTCCAGCCTCAGTCACTCCCTCAGCACACACCCCATCCTGCCCACAAACCTAGAACCCAGATCTCATATCTCCACGGCCACTGCCTGCTCAGGCACCCCACGCCCCGTATGCCATGGGGATGCGAATGGTCACACAGGCAGAACTGAGTGCAGCCAAATGCCAGGCCTCAGGCCATGTCATTTAACTTCCGTGTCAACTTTAGGAGGCACCCACAACCACCAGCCTCATTTGGCAGACAAGGAAACCGAGGCACTGAGCAGGACAGTAACAGCCAGGAGCTGAGGAAGCCCGGTGGTCTGGCAGGGCTGGTGTCCCTGGGAGCCGTGCTGGCCCCAGGTGGCACCCCGTGTCCCCAGCACCTGGCACACTGGAGGGACTGAGTGACAGTGGGTTGCAGGCGACTGATAGGTGGGAGGTGGAGCTCCCCAGCTGTACCACGCGAGGACACACCTCTCTGAATAGTGCCCCGTAGAAGGTGACAGTGTAGAAGCAGTCGACCGTGCGCATGTTGATGTCCAGGTCCATGAGCAGCCGCTTCTGCTCCTGTGAGTTCACAGTGGCCCGGATCCGCTGCAGGGAAGGACTGCCATTCAGAGGTTGCTGTGGCAGAGGCCAACACCCCCACTCATGACAGGAGGGCCAGGAGCTCAGAGGGCCACTGCCTCGTGTGCCCCAAAAAGCCTGGGCTCAGTACTGGTCACTGAGAGGGACAGGCAGGGCCCCATGGCAGGGCTCAGCTCGCCTCCTCCAGGGAGCCCTCCCAGGTGCCTCCAGGCCCTGCTCACCTTCACGGCCATGATGGTGCCGCTCTGGGCGTGCCGCACCTTCTCCACCACTCCATAGGCTCCACGGCCCAGTTCCGAGATGGTCACCAAGTCATCAGCCTCCACCTCAAAGTTCTTGAGGGATGGAAAAGAGAGAGAGTCAGTGGCCACCAAGCTGGAAGCCAGTCCTCACCCCTCACCCAGTGGAGATAGCTGGGCAGCATGAAGAGGACCAGCTGGTTAGATCTGGGCTCAAACCTCATACCCACCACTCCCTGCTGTGTGACCCTCAGCAAGTCACTTAACCTCTCTGAGCCTCACGTTGCCCTCTATAAAATAGGCACAGTGCCAACACCCCAAGGCTGCTCTAGAGTGTGACTAACACACCCATGAAATGCCCCGCCAGCAGGCAGAGCTCTGAGAAAGAGGGGCCCTGTCCCTCTTTCCCCAACCCCACTCAGCTGATTGGAATGAGTCAGTCATTCAAAAACTGTTTACCAAGCATCCACAATGTGTTTTAGGCACTGGGGACACAGTGACAACAAAACAAGTCTTGCCTTCACAGATGTTTCCCTCTCTTGGGAGGGACACAAAAAGGAATAAGCAAGTAGATGAACAGGACAGCAGGTGGTGAGTGTCAGGGGGTGCGACAGCCTGGAGGGGCATCGTCAAGGACAGGCCTAGGAAGTGGGGTTTCTTTTATTTGTTTTAGACAGAGTGTCACTCTTGTCACCCAGGCTGGAGTGCAATGGGGTGATCCCGGCTCATTGCAACCTCCACCTCCTGGGTTCAAGCGATTCTGTCTCAGCCTCCTGAATAGCTGGGATTACAGGCGCCTGCCACCACACTGGGCTAATTTTTGTATTTTAGTAGAGACAGGGTTTCACCATGTTAGGTAGGCTGGTCTTGAACTCCTGACCTCAGGTGATCTGCTCTGCTCGCCTCGGCCTCCCAAAGTGCTTGGGAGTGAGCCACCACGCCCAGCTTTTTTTTTTTTTTTTTTTGAAACGCGGTCTCACTCTGTCACCCAGGCTGAAGGGTAGTGGCATGATCATGGCTCACTGCAACCTCCACCTCCTGGGCTCAAGCAATCCTCCCACCTCAGCCTCTCAAGTAGCCGGGACCACAGGCATGCACCACCACGCTGACCAATTTTTTGTATTTTTGTACAGACAGGGTTTTGCCATGTTGCCCAGGCCTGGTCCCGAGTTCCTGAGCTCAAGTGATCCTCCTGCCTCGGCCTCCCAAAGTGCTGGGATTATACGTGTCAGCCACTGCACCTGGCCTGGGAGTCGGGTTTCTGTTGGGAGGACCTGGGCATAACACAGTCCCTGAGACAGGATTCTCAATGGCTAGTGCCCTTCCGAGGCTTCTGGAAGCATAAAATGCAGGTTTCCTAGGTGCTGGCCTGAGGGAATGATCCAGCAGGTCCAGGGAGGCCTAGGAGCCTGCATGTTCAATACTCTCCGCTAGGGCTAGGATGAGGTGCAGGGCCGTGCTCTCAGCTCAGAAACCTTCCTACCAGCTCTGAGCTCGCCAAGCTCCAGTCAGGCAGCCAATGGTCCTCATTCCCTCCAGGAGGGTCAAAGAGTGGGTGGCCCAGGGCCACACAGCCAGCAGCGCAGGACAACACTCTTCTCCATAGCCTGACCCTCTCTGACCCCTCAGTCACCTCCCCGCATAGTGACCCTGCAGGGTCAGCTCTACCCACTCGTCAGGTGAAGTGAGAGGCCCTGCAGGAGTGGCGGCTGGCACCTACTCTATCTCCAATGGTGATGAAGGTCCTGGAGTCCAGGTTCCGGGGGGGTCTGTGGAGAAAGAAGACTCCATGAGCTTCAGAGAGAACCACACCCTTCCCCCAAGAGCAGCAGCAGATGGGATAGTGTGGGGCCTGGCGTGGGAACCAGGTATATCCTGCCCCAGAGGCACCTCCTCGGACCACCTCCTCTCATTGGCTGCTGAGCATCTACACTGAGCTGGGCACGGCCTCATCGAGCCTCCAAGACAGGGTGAGAAGTGAGCAGAGCAGTGCAGATGGTGCTGCATGAACCCCAGCAGCCGTCACCTAGCTGGACCCACAGCAGGTGCTGCCCAGGACAGGACGAGGCAAAGCAGGGCTGGCCCCACCTGCCTCTCACTCCTTCCACTAAGCCCTCTTCGGGAAGCCTCTCCAGGGTGAGCCAGGGAGAAACTGAGGCAGACTCACGTGGGGTTAGGCGCGGGTGGCTTGGACATGCAGGATATCCGTAGATCCTTCTTCCTCTTGGATTTTCCTAGAATGGAGAGAAGGTGAGGCTTCTGGCCTATCCCTCAGTCATCAATGTCCCCTGCACTCCCCTTGGGCTGGGCAAAGATGGAGACAGGGATGATTCAGGCCCTGGCCCACAAGGATGCCAGCCTCTGCCATCACCTTTGCCGGGAGCCCCCTCTGTCCAAGCCAGACCGTGAGGCCTTCAAAGGGGGAAGGAGGCCCAGCAGCCCTGCAGGTGAACAGAGCAGGACAGACCCAGGCCTAGAGGCTGGACCCCAGGGCCTTATCTCAGCCCTGCCCACTGGGCACATCTTCAGTACCTCCCTGGGCCTCAGTTTCCCCATCCGTGAGGTGTCCTCACTGCCCTGCCTGACTAGCCAATGGGACGTGGAGTGAGAGGGGCCCAGCAGGGGTCCAGCCAGCACCTGCAGCAGCCACTGTGCAGGGGCCTCATGGCCGCAGGTAGCAGGATGAGGCTCATACTACCTCCAAGATTAGGAAGGCCAGGCCCCCAGAGAGGACAACAGGTGGTGGAGCAAGCGGGGACTCTAGCCCAGGCTGCCCTCCAGGCTAGCTCTGCCGGGCCCTGCTCACCCTGGTGGCCAACACCTGATGCCTATATCTCTCCCTCCCCTGAAAAGTGCTGGCTCTCTCCCCTCTCCTGCACTGGGCAGGCCACAGTCCTGGGGCAGTACCTTCCTCACTCCACCCCTGGGGAAAGGTGAGAGGCCCCAGTGTCCACACCTCTCAGGCTGGCTGCAGGAGCATGGCCAGGGGCACAGCATTCAGCTGGTACTAACCGAGGGCCAGCATTTCTGGGGCTCCAGGCACAGTGGGGCTGGCATGCAGAGGGAGCTCCCTGTAGTCAGGGCTGCCCTTTGAAGAAGGCATAGCCGCCATTCCATAGGCAGGAGAAGCAAGGATCAGGGATGGCAGGGTCACCTGGCGCTCTGGCACCATCAGGCAGCAGGGCTGGGAGTGACACAGCTCCCGAGACCACCCAGTACAGACATGCTGGCCACATTCCTGCCCTTGCGGGAGCTTCTGCCCCATTTCCCAAGCATGGTCCTGCCACACCTTGGCCCTCACCCACCACACCCCACTCACTGCTGCTGGCTCAGCCTGGCTGCTGGCACTGGGGCCTGGAAACTGCCCATGGCCCTGCTGCCACCTGCCAAGAAGACCCCAGTCTCTGAAGCCGCCTCCAGGTCAGGTTCAGATCCAGCCTTGGCCACAGTGCAACGCAGACTTGTGGCCCCATCTGAGAGCCACGCACTGGGGCCCAGCAGCCAACCCAGCCCGGACAGAGGGCAAAGGGTAGTTACCGCCACTAGGAAGACAAGGCCAGAACAACAGGAAACAGAATAGCCTTGGCGGGGACAGGGGTCCCAGGGTCCATTCTGGGGCAGGTGGGCAGAGTGCAGGAGCCAGGCAAGCAGATACCTGCAGCCTTTCCACCAAAGCCGCCCCGGGGACCCCGCTGCCAGGCCCCAGAGGCTTCAGGAAACAACGGCATCCACAGACAGAGGCAGCAGCAGCAGCTGCCACCACATGCACTGGGTGGCTGCCTGCTAACCGCTCACCCGGTGAACCAATTGCCTAGTCACTACTCCTGTGTGAGGCGTTTTTAACTCATTTTAAGATGCAGCAACACCCTGGCTGTCAGGGACTGCACGGGTCTCACTGTGAGTCTGTCAGAGCCACAGCACTGGCCACAGGCAGGGCCCTTCTCATCCGACTCCAGATGCTCCCACAGCCCAACAGGGAGGGGCTCTCAACCTCACTTTACTTGGGGAACAGGCTCAGAGAGGTGAAGCCACTTGCCTCAGGCTGCGCAGCAAGTCAGGGTTCTGGCTAGAGTCCCTCCTGAGTTTGTTGACTTGGAGACCCCAACAGGCCAGGCCACGGCTCACAGCACCCCTGCCACAGGGAGCCCTCCCTGAGGCTGAAGGACGGGTCCAAGTCTCATGCTCAACAAGAAACGGCAACAGAGTCTGGAGACGCAGAGGCTCAGCACACTCTAACAAGAAAAACCATGGCACACAGGGCCAGCAGCTCCTGAGGCCACTTCTATCCTGCCTCTGGGCCAAAGTGTCTGAACTTCAGGGGCTCTGGGCTTGGAGTAGGGCAGCCATAGTAAACCCCAGCTCTGCGACCCTGGCATGGTGCCCTACTCTGCACCTTGGGTTCCTCATGTACAAAACAGCTCGAGGCAGAAATGCCACCCACCTGCCCCGCACAGTGCTGCAGGACAAAGCAAAATCACGTCTGCAAGGTGCTCAGCACAGGGTTCACTGCACAGATGGGGACCTGTTGTGGCCCATAAATGGTCACCATAGACATGACCAGCCTCTCTGCAGAGGTGAAAAAAAAAAAAAACTGCCCTACGTAATGAGAATTACAGGTAGCTTTTATTCCTGATGTCAGGCTTTTTGTAATCAGAATATAAAATATTTTCTGTTAAAAATTAAAGCTCTGCACAGAGACCCTGGGCCTTGACCTTGCCCCAGCCCCTTGCAGTCCCATCCTTTTCCTGCGGGGTCCACGCCATACCCTCCCTGCACTCTCTCTGCTCTTGGTTCCTCTGGCCCAGCCTGCTACCCACCTCACGCCCTGGGATTTGGGGATGTTGTATCATGTGCCGCCCTTTCACCAAGTCTCAGTTTCCCCACCTGTCAAGGGCACTTGCACATATGGGCTGGATGGGTGGGGACCACGCTCCTCACAGGCCTGGAGGGTATATGGCCTGGCCTCTGCATCCACCTGCCTGTTGGGGACACCGGACTTGCATCAGGAGGGCCGCAGGCTCCACAGGGAAGCCACCCAGCTGTCAGACGGAGTGGGTGAGGCCGTCATGGAGACAGCCCAGAAACAGGCCTCAGGCTGCCACAGACGTCAGAGCTGGGCCCAGATGGCCAGGCAGCCCAGGGCTGCCCAGGTGCAGCCGTTGTGGCGACCGTCACCACAACAAACAGAGGCTCTCGGCGGCCACTGGCAACCCGTGACAAGCCCGCCTGTCCCAGTTCCCAGCACGGGGTGTCCCGGGGTGTCCTCCACATACTCTGGCCTCAAAGCAGCCCCCAGGCAGGGGTGAGGAAATGGAAACCGACCAGAATTCAGCCACTGACCTGAGGCTGCACCACAGGTAAAGAGAGGTGCCCCCAGACGGGGACACAACTCTCACTGGCCGTGGCAGCTCTGCCCTATCTCCTCCCACTCACCCCCGACTAGAGACCCAACCCTTGAGTGAGCCCTTCTCTGAATGAGACACCTGCTTTCCCATCGCAGGGCCTTCACGCATGCCCTTCCCTCTGCCTGAAATGCTCTTCCCTGCGACTGTCCCAGCTGCCACATGATCTTGCCTTTCACCAGTTCAGAGAGGCTGCCTGACCGCTCAGGCCCCAGTGACCGGCTCTCCCTGTGGCCTGCTGGTTTCTCTGCTGTGGAGTCCCATAGGTGGCCGTTCTGTGTTACCGTCTCAGCCAGCCCGTCGGCAGGTCACCTGTGAACACACACTCTGGAGCCAAGGCCTGGGCTCAACTGCAACTCTTCCTCTTCCCTGCTGTGTGCCCTCAGGCAAGTGGCTTCACCTCTCTGGACCTATGTGAAGCGGAGACTACAGACCAACCTCCCGGGGTTTATCAGCGCCATGCCGTAGCAATGCCTGGCGCGTGGAGATTAGATGGGGCCATCTGGGAGTGCACAGCTCCAGAGATAACACCACCCTCAGCCCCAGACCATCCCTGTCCACCCTCTCAGTGACTCCACGAGGCTGTAGGGGAGGTTCACGTATCTGTTGTACCAAGCATGCGGGAGAAGAGGCGACTCAGAGAGGCCACACGGTGGGCAACTGGTGAGGAGTGGCCATAAAGGCAGGTCTGCCTGGCTCCAACATCCAAACAGCAACAGCCTGAGGGCAGGGCCCCCACTTCGGCTGCTCCTTCCATCCTGGGCCTGGGGAGACTGAGCTGTGTGGCCCTCTAACGGTCACCCACAGGGGCAAGGTGACAACCCCTCCTCACAGCCTCTGCTCTGCCTCCACTCATAAAGGCAGCCCCCACACCGCGCCGCACCACGCCGCGCCACACCATGCCACGTGAAGGAGCATCACCAGGTTTCTGATGACAAAAGTAACCCCTGCTCCTAGTTCACTGCCCTCACCTGACTTCTGGATGTTCCAGGAGGTCCCTGTTCCACTGTAGAAGTTCTGGGCCCGCCAGGGAAGGAGCCACAGGGGCTGGGAGATGTGAACAGCAAGAGGCACTGCCCTGCCCTAGGCCACCTCTATTCCACAGGGTCCCTCAGAGGGACAGCAACAAAGCCAGCCCACTCCATGGCACGGGGAAAACTGAGGCCCTGAGAAGTGGGCGCAGGCTTTTGTGTGGGCAGAGGTACCTCGATAGTGAATGCGTTTGGCTGCGATCTGCCAGACACTGGCCCCTGTCCCCAGGACAGGTGCCATCAGAGGTCCTGAGGCGCTGCATGCGCCACTGCCAAGCACCTGCGGGCAGTAGCGGGTGGCCATGCACCTTCAGGCAGGGCCCCTTGCCCTGAGGTCCTGCGGCCCCTGTCTCAGGCTCTGGAGAGGATGCAGGACAAGGGGAAGGTCCTCCCATCTACCCAAGCGCCTGCTCCCTGCCAGGCCCAGGCTGTACCATCCGGCCTCACACACGGCCACTGCAGGCCCTACCTTCTCTATCCTCACTTCGTAGGAATGCAGCAGGCTAGGGTGAGGAGGAGTGACCAAGGCTCTGCCCTCCACAGCTCTGCCCGGCTGTGCGAGGCCACCTGGTCAGGGCCTGGCCTCTAGGGCCTCACACCCTCCCCACCTCTCCACCCTACAGGGACTTCTTCACCTGCAGAGCACTGGAAACCCCCAGCCTACCTACCTGGCAGTGCCCCTCCCCAGTGATGCTCCGGACCAGTACGGCTCGGGAGCACCCCTAACATCTAGTGGGAGGCCAGGTGCTAAGCTGCACAGGGGCACCCATGGCTACCAGAAGGTCCTTCCGCCCAATGCCCACAGCCCAGCAGAGACAACCATGACCTTCCTGCAACATGAACCACTTGTGATTTGGAGGGAAGGACGTAGGGAAGGGCCAGAGGTGCAGGCCTTGCTGAGGAGAGAAGGAGGCAACACAGGAGGACCCTGGGCAGAGTGGCCTGGGCACAAGGCGTGTGAAAGATAGGGGGCCCACAGCAAGTGGCTGCGGGCATCAGGGTACGGCCTGGCCTCCCATGGCCAGAGCTCAGCGGTCTGGGTCCTCCATGCCCCATGACCATCAAAATGTCCATCCTTCTGCACCCAGAAATTCCACATTGAGAGGCTTACCCCCACACTACAACACCCACTAACATTTAGTGAGCACCTACTATGCTCCTGGCCTGTGCAAATTACTTTCATTACATCTCATTTGATCCTCTCAGCAACCCCTTGAGGCAGGTACTCTAATGTGATCTCCATGCTGCAGATGGGGAAACTGAGGCCCAAGGTTTATAGAATCAAAAGGCTGGCACATGGAATTGGTGAGGATCCTGCAGGTCCTCAGCAGGATGTGAGGAGCGGCCTCCCAGGGACAGGAAGAGCCAAGAGCAGCAGGAGGACAGCAGTGTGAGAAAGAAAATGCTGGTCAGACCAGGCGAGGTGGCTCACGCCTGTAATCCCAGCACTTTGGGAGGCCAAGGCAGGAGGATCACTTGAGGTCAGGAGTTTGAGATCAGTCTGGCCAACATGGTGAAACCCTGTCTCTACTAAAAATACAAAAATTGGCCAGGCGTGATAGCGCAGCGCATGCCTGTAATCCCAGCACTTTGGGAGGCCGGGGTGGGTGGATTACTTGAGCTCAGGAGTTCAATACTAGCTTGGGCAACATGACAAAAATCCCGTCTCTACAAAAAATAAAACAAAACAAAAAATGTAGTGGGTGTGGTGGTGCGTACCTGCAGTCCCAGTTACCTGGGAGGCTGAGGTGAGAGGATCGTCTGAGCTGCAGTGAGCCATGACTGTGCCACTGGGCAACAGAGTGAGACCCTGTCTCAAAAAAAAAAAAAAAAAGGAAAGAAAATGCTGGTCTCTGTACAGAGTATTCCAAGGAGAAACAAGAGACTGTCTTTTTGTCCCTTTGAGATTCCTGCCCTGTGCAATAAAGGTTACTCAAGTGCAGGCAATTTAAAGAAAAGAAGAAACAAAGAGATCTGCTTTAAGCCAACCCCAGTGCCCTGCTCTGTCTGAAGGGGCAGCCAGGCTCACTGAGCACAGTAGAGCCCCAGCAGCAGGCTGCTCAGGCTGGACGGTGCCTCAGAGACTGTCCAGTGCAGACGCTGACACCAGCGGCCCCGGGACACGCCTGAGGTGAAGCAGCAGAGTCAGGTCCCTAGCCTGGGCCCAGCTCCTGCCTTGCCCACACCTCAGCGGAGCAACCATCACAGTGTCCGCCCATGCCGGCCTCGGAGTGAGGCGCTCTCCCTCTCTGTGCACACCTCGGTTTCCTCCCTTCATGTTCCTTGATGGGTGAAGGGGCCATGACCTCCGGGAAAGGATGAGCAAGGGTCAGGAGTTGTAAAGACAAAGCCATGCTCCCAGGACAGTCCCTCGTGACCTTGAGTAGGTGACGGTCCCACCAGGCCTCGGTTTACTCACTCCTAAGATGGGGTGATGATAACACACCCAGGTTGCTGGGTAGCCATGAAGACTAAACAAGTCCATGGGCCGGGCGCGGTGGCTCACGCCTGTAATCCCAGCACTTTGGGAGGCCGAGACGGGCGGATCACGAGGTCAGGAGATCGAGACCATCCTGGCTAACACGGTGAAACCCCGTCTCTACTAAAAATACAAAAAAATTAGCTGGGCATAGTGGCGGGCGCCTGTAGTCCCAGGTACTCAGAAAGCTGAGGCGGGAGAATGGCGTGAACCCGGGAGGCAGAGCTTGCAGTGAGCAGAGATTGTGCCACTGCACTCCAGCCTGGGCGACAGAGCGAGAGTCTGTCTCAAAAAAAAAAAAAAAAAAAACCAAGTCCATGCACACAAAATCCCTGGCACAAAATGGGATGGCTGGGACTCTGGCCCAGGCTCCCACACTGTGGGGTAGGCCCCATGCTCAAGCTTTAAGGGGCCATGCAGGGGATGGGGACCCACAAGAGATGCTCAGCCCTCCCAGAGCATCAGAAGAATGGGACATTCCTTGCACTAGGATCGTGGGCTGTGCTCCAAAAGGTCCCCACGTGGGCCCAGCGCGAGGTCAGCAAGGCCATCCTGGCCACCTGCACTGTCGACAGGCCAGTGCTGCTGCTACTGCAGAACGGAAAACAAACCTTCTGAACAAACGCCATCTGTGCTTCATTGTTATCACTACTTGTATTTTTATTTATTTATTTTTTTTGAGATGGAGTCTCCCTCTGTCGCCCAGGCTGGAGTGCAGTGGGGTGATCTCGGCTTACTGCAAGCTCTGCCTCCCGTTTCACGCCATTCTCCGGCCTCAGCCTCCCGAGTAGATGGGACTACAGGCACCCGCCACCACGTCCAGCTAATTTTTTGTGTGTTTTTAGTAGAGACGGGGTTTTACCATGTTAGCCAGGATGTTCTCAATCTCCTGACCTCATGATCTGCCCACCTTGGCCTCCCAAAGTGCTGGGATTACAAGCCTGAGCCATCGCGCCCGGCCTACTTTTTTTTTTTTTTTAAAGAGACCGGGTCTCACTCTGTCACCCAGGCTGGAGTGCAGTGGCGCTCACTACAGCCTCAACCTCCCAGGCACAAACGATCCTCCCACCTTTGCCTCCTGAGTAGCTGGGACTACAGACGTGTGCCACCATGCCCAGCCAATTTTTTATGTTTTTTGTAGAGATGAGCTTTCCCTGTGTTGCCCAGGCTGGTTGTGAACTCCTGTCCTCAAATGATCCTCCTGCCTCGGCCTCCCAAAGGCTGGGATTTATCATTTCTATCAAAATCTTACAAAGCATGGGGTTGATGATGAGAGATATCAAAAACGGGGATCTTGGTGATGGAAATGCTAGCATAGACATCAGGTTCAAATTCAGCGCTAACTAGCACCTAGGGGCTCCCGGGACTTGCCAGGTCTCACTCACCCTCGACAGCAGCCCTGAGAGGTAGGTGTGATTCATTCCTGTCTTCAGCAGACACTAAGGCTGGGGAAGGTCACAACAGGGGTCAGGGCAGAGCTGGCCTAGAACCAGCCCTGCCACCTGGAAGTCCCTGCAGACTTGCCCAACGAGTGTCTGCCCACACCACCCTGGGGACTGCCCCAGCCATCCGGGATGCAGTGTGCCATGCCAACGGCAGGAGGCTATGGGGTTGACCAGAAGGCTACGCCAGGTGAGCGCAGAATGGCAAGAGGATGGGAGTTGTCTCCATCCCCATACCCAGAGCCCTCCTGGGCAGGCCTCCCATGTGTGCCTCAGCTGCCAATTGACACCACCAAAGCAACCCTCCCAGGCAGCAGTGCTCCCCACCCCCTACACACCTCCTGATTAGGTCTGAATGCACCGCTGGCATCCACAGCCCTTTTCACCCCTGCCCCAGTGAGGCAGGCCCCTGGTTTGTCATCGCATCACCGCACACACTGGCACATGCAAACCTTGGGACAGGCCTTGGAAGCCCTTGGGGGCATCAGCACAGTGATGCAGGCGAGGATAGTCAGGGCACTCCATACAGCCACCAGAAGGTATCAGCAGAGCCAGGTGCAATCCCGGCCATGGGCCGCATGGCAGGAGGTGGTGCTGGCCACCCTGGGCAGGGGACCAGCTGGGAGAGGGTCAGCTGGACATGGCCTCCCCAGAGAAACCAGAGAGGGTGGCCCTGGAATGCAGGGCAGGGAGGTGACAGGGACATGTGCCCAGGACTGGGGTCAGGGGAAGAAAGCCTGGGGCTCTCTCTGGAGCTGCTGCAGTCAGGTTTGGTATCTGGAAGCTGCAAGGGGCCCAGCAAGCTGCTTCTGCCTCCCCTGGCCCTGTATGGCCTTCATGCCCTTGACATGAGGCTGTTTGAGGTTTCCAGGGCCACTGCTTTGCGGAGGCATCTGCAGAAGCCACTGGGCAGACAGGCCTGACGGAGGTGGGCAGCGCCAGGAGGCATGGCCAAGGGCAGGCATGGATGGCATGCAGGCATCAGTCGTGCGGCCCTGCCACAATGCGGTGTCCTCCATGCTGCTGCCCGGCAGCCCTCCTCTGGGACCCCTCCTAAGACACTGGCATCATGACCCTGTGCCCAGTTGCTCCCTTCAGCTTGGCCCACCACCCACCAACACCCCTGACTCAGGACCGAGCCCCTAGAACCACAATCCCAGGCCCTCCTGCTTCCCAGGCTGGCCCAGGGGCCTGCGTCCTGATTCCAGGTCCCACCCCACCTTCCCTGCATCCATCCTGCTCATGCTGCATGCCAAAGCCAGGGGCAGGGCAGCTCTCTGTTCCCCACTTGCCCTCCCCAGGAAGGCCCAGGAGGCCAGTGGCAGTCCCCAGCCCCACCTTGGGGACCAGTGGGTTAAGAGGCCCTAAAGCCTGGTAAACTCTGGCCTGCATGAAAGGACCCTGCTGCCAAGAGGCCTCGCGTCACAGCGCCTACGAGCCCATCGTCACAAAGCCCTGTCACTGTTTATCCACTTACCAACGAACTACACTCACAAAAGTAACAATAATAAAATAATAACAGATGCCATTCACTTGACAAATGCTATCTTCAGTCTCGACCACTACCCTGCAAGGAAGGGTGTTTACTCCCACTTTACAGGAGACTGAGGGCTAGAGAGGGCACAAGACTTGCCCAGGTAAGGAAGTAGTGGAGCCAGGATTCGAACCCAGGCTCCTCCCAGCAGAGCCCAGGCCCCCAGGCTTCCTGCCTGGCAGAGGCGTGCCTCGGCTGGGTTCTCTGTGGGCAGAGGGCAGTCTCACTATGACTCGTGCCTGACACTTAGCAAGTGTGGAATAGAACTGTCTACATCCAGACAGGCAGGGTCCCCATTCCCAGTCTGCGGATGAGGAAATGGAGGCTTCTCCTCTGAGAGCTGGGCCATGCCCAGGGAACAGAAATCTTTTACAGAGTGCAGAGAGTGGACCAGATGCAACTTGTGCCACGTCACATCGCAAAAGGGACAGAGCTGGGGTATGAACCCAGGCAGTCAGGCTCTGGAAACTGAGGTCTTAGCCTCTCCACATGACCATCTTCCAGGAGCTCAGGTCGGGTCCCACCCCAGCCAACCCTGCACAACCTCTGCTCCTCGCCCTCCCTGAGTCCCAGATGTACAGCTGAACCTGAGGTGTCCCCTGGACCAAGGGTGGTAAACAGTCACTGCCACCTGCTCCTGCTCTGTGAGCAAGAGGAAGCAGAGCCCCTTGCCTAATAGAGGAAGTTCCTGGGTGGGGCACAGAGGGTTCCCAGCCTAGTCCGAGGTGCAGGAAGGGGCCACCTCCAGTGCCCCTACTCAGGGCTAGGTGCCACCTGCAGGACACGTAACCCCCTCCCCACCCAGCAGGCCAGCAGGCATCACCCCTTTAAGCTGTAGGCAGCCGGCTGGCATGCCCAGCGGGTGAGTCAGCACTCAGTGCCCGCTGACTCACCGCCGGAAGCCTCCGCTGCCCCGGCCTTCTCCTCACACAGGCCAACTGAGAACTTTGCTCCCTTTGGGCCCTGGGCCATGGGTTGGCTGACAGAGAGTTTCCTGTGCGTCACAAGAGGGGTGGGGGAAGTCCCCGAGGTGCCACCTCCAGTCTTTCCGACAGCCGGGGGATGGGGGAATGGCCACAATAGGCAGGGCTAGGATACAACAGTGCTCCATGAAACCTCAGTGTCCCCATCGGGCAGTCAGGAGTCCTACAGCCACAGTCCAAGCTGTGTGAAGATTGGCCATGAAGTGCCCCCACAGGTGGCACTCTTAGGGCAGAAGGGGCAGAACCCATGTTCTGAACGACAACAGGACACACGTGGTACCCTCCAAGGACAAATGCGGCTTGCACACATGCTCCCACCCACTGGCCCCAGCGCCGGCCACTTGGCCTCTGATCCCAGCCAGAGATGGCCATGTGGACAAGAAGGCCAGGGGAAAACCAGCAGAGCTGTGGGCCTGAGGGCCTCACACACTCACAGAAAACTCCCCAGGCCCATGGCAGGAAGGACAGGGCAGGGTACCTGCTGCAAGGCAGGAAGCTCAAAGGTAAAGCTCCAGTGAGGTCAAGCGCCAGCCACTCCCTGCTTTGTTCAAATTCCTTTGAGAAGGTGGAGAAGGGCTCAGTGCTGGGAGGCCCAGTGCCCAGGACGGGGCAGGCACGGGGTGACGATCTCCACCTGTGGGAGCCGTCCGGCTACTCCTCCATCCAAGCCCAGTTCTGCATCTGTCAAATGAGTGGGATTTTGCAGCGAGTATGCAACAGGCCCAGTGTAAAGCACTGTGCACAGGAGCAGCAGCACCTCTGCCTCAGTCTGTCCTCTAGGTCTGACATGGCCATGAGGACAGGCCCACTGCACATGCTCTGAGTAAGGCCAGGGGTGGGGGCACCCCACCAGCTCAGCTCAGGCATCCAGCATGGGAGGGGCACATAAGGGAGCACGGGGAAGGCCACTGTGGGGACACAGTCCTAGGGGGAACCCTAGCTCCGCCTGTCACAGCTGCGTGGCCTCAGGCAAGGCACTTAACACCTCAGTTTCCTTATCTGTAAATGGGGCTATGAGGAATAAATGAGAAAATGCATGTCATATGGAAAAAAAGAAGCAGCTCATAGGGTTTTTGGTGAAGGGCATTGTGGCTCTGTCACCACATCCTTCCCCAGATCCCAAAGAGACTACAGGGTCCCTGGGCCTGAGGGAGGTCCCTGACCCTCCAGCTCCCTCAATTTCATCTGCGACCTGGGTCCATATCTAGAAGTTCATTTTGGCGCTCTCACAGCGTTCTCACCACATCTATGACCCCTCTCCCTTCACAACTCTGCAACTGGAACTTTTATTTTGATGAGGCATTCTCTGCCTGGAGAGCTAAAAAGCCTCCAAAACAAACAGGGCTTCCTACCCTTCCCCAAGCTCTCCAGAGTGGAGAAGTGTCTGATTTCCTGGTTCCCAAGCTCCACGAGGTCTGTGCAGTGCAAGTCCCTCCCCAGACACCTCCCCCCTCAAGTGCCTCCTGAGTTACTCACAGTAGTTGGGCAATGGTCAGGGATCCGGCCTCCCACTTATGTAAGGCATAATTATCCTGCCCACCCGGCTCCAGCCCCCATAGCAGCCAGCAGCAGGGGCCAGGAAGAGCCCATGCCCTCCCCAAGCCCCCACAGGGCTCCCACTGTCCTGCGCCCTCCAGAGCAGAAGAGCGGCTGATCCCCGATGAGGGGCCCACTAGGTGCCCGCTGCTAGATGCTTCCTCCTGCTCACTCTGTGGCTGCAGTTCCAGCAGTGGAGGCCTTTCCAGCAAGAAGAATGGAAACAATAGCGAGATGTGTGCAGCCAGTGTCCCCTGGTAAGCACCGGCTCTCCGCCAGGCTCTGTGCTGAGTGAACACCTCAGAGCTCTTTTGTATTCACCACCCCACGCCACACTCGCGCGTCCACAGAAGCCGGTGTGATTACTTCCAATTTACAGAAAAGGAAACTGAGGCACAGAGACACCAAGGAGCTTGCTGGGGTGAAGCAGCTGCAGGTTCAGAGAGGTAGGAGGCAGCCCATTCATTACGGCTATGTCCGGTTTGGAAATCTCTCACACAACCCAGCCTACTGAAACTCCGACGCACCAAAAACATCCTTTCCTCTTCCTGAAAAAAAAATTCCCCTTTTGCCCTCCGAGTCTCATCCTTCCCCCTCCGCATGACAAATCCTGCTGCTGCCACCTCACAAAAATTTCCAGGAAGGCCAGCTACTTGGAGAAGAGCAAATCCCTTGCACAGCCAGCACCCTGGCCTGGCGGTTGGCCCAGATCCCAGGCAGCCAGGAGAGGAATAAGATGGGGTGAGAACCCCAAGTGCAGGGAGAAGTTTGCAACTCAAGACAGAGAGAAGCCAGTAGAGAGGGGGTTGTACCTTAGGGAGGGGTGGGAGGACAAGGGAGGTTCCTGGGAGCACAGGGCTGCAGGACAGGGTGCAGGCCAGCCAGGGAAGGGGCAACATAGGGCCTATAAGGATAAGAAGAGCTGGGGGAGAGAAGGACGGGGAGTTCCGAGCTGGGGTGTAGCCAGAGCACCCGCATAGCCGGTATACTGAGGTCTGAAACAACAGGAGCACTATGGGGCCCAGATGGAGACTTAAGTTAAATCCCAGGCTGGATACAGCCCTGGGACCCCAAGTTGGAAATGGGAGTGGGTGCTGCCCAAGGACGCAGGTGGAGGCCAGTGTGAATCTCACCTGGGTCCCTCTGAGGGAGAAGACTGGGAGAGTTCCTGTCCAGGCTGCAGCCATAAGGCCCAAATGAGGTCAGAGTGAGGCTCCTGACTTGGATGGGGTGAGCAGAACAAAGTCCTAGTCTGGGTCCAGCCTGGGTGATCTCGGGCCTGAATGCAGTCCCAAGGCCTAACCTGGGGGTCCAGGTGAGGACCCAGGCTGCAGCCGGTCCCGGGACCCCGAACAGGAAGGGGTTCCGGGACCGGACGCCGCTGCCAGGTCGAGAACAGGATGGGGTGGGACCAAAGAAATTCGGTCGGGGTTTGCAGCCCGGCCCCAGATTGGGCGCGGGGTCAGGCCGGGAGCGCCTACCTTTGGACTGGGGCATGCTGGCGGGCTGGCTTGAGGCGGGCGACTCCATGCTGCAAGCGGGTACTGGACGGCGGTGGGGACTAATCTAGAGGACTGCGGGCTCCACCGGGGCCGAGCACGCTCATGGCTGCGGGCAGACGGCCCGGGCCAGGCGGAGGATCAGAGGCGGCGGCGGCGGCGACTGCAGCAAGGACGAGTCCGCGACGGGCGGCGCCGGAGCCAGACTGGGCAGCGCCGGGGGGACCCCGGCCGAACGGCGCTGACTCAGGCCCCGCCCCTGCGTGCCCGATTGGCCCTTTCGTTTCCAAGGCCCGTCCCCTGCCTATCAGACGCCGGTCTGTCCCTGCCTGTCAATTACACGCCCCACCTTCCGTGGGCCCAGGATCCGGGCCCCTCCCGCTCTCTGTCAAGTCCGCCCGCCGCCCGAAAAACCCAAGTCCGGTCAGGCTCCGCCCACCTGGACTAAAGCCGCGCCCCTCGCGCTGCCCGTCAACACGCAAGCCCCACCCACTCCCGGGACCCACTGAGCTCGCTGCTCCTTGCAGGCGCCAGGCCTCGCCCAGCACCCTCAGACGCGCAGCCCCGGCGGGTGCGATGGGTGGGCGCGTTCTCCTGGGTGCGTCGTCTGGAAAAAACCCGAGATCCCTAAAGGTGGCACGGCTGGGCCTGGCGAGGCGGGCAGGGGTTAAAAGTGCGCTGCTGGGCTGCCTCCTGGCTCTCTGAACCTGCAGCTGCCTCACCCCAGCAAGCTCCCTGGTGTCTCTGGGCTTCAGTTTCCTTTTCTGTAAATTGGACCCGGGTTCAGATCCGAGTCGGCAACTTTGTAGCGGAACTAGCCTTGGTCAGGTCGTGACACCTGAGCCTCAGTCTACGCATCTGTGAGCGGGCGGCGGTGACAGCCGTCTGACGGCGCTGCTCGCTGACACGCACTGAGGGCCCGGCGCCAGCAAACGTCCGCCCGCGCCCGCGCTCCAGGCGCCCGGCCAGTGCGCGGGGTTAGTGGTGAGCTCAGCGATGCCCGGTGACGAGGCAGCACGAGGAGTTGTCGTGGCTGGTTGCTGCTGCCCCTGTTCTACACAGGGGGAAACTATCTCAGAGGGAGTGAGGCAGCATGCGGTGCATTTTATCCCACGAGCCCAGAGGCCCCATCCTGGCTCTCTCCTGGACCTTGGTTCTCTCCTCTCCTAAGATCTCAGTCTGCCCATCTGCATAATGACTGGATGGACCAGTCCTCTCTCTGCTCCCACACGGAACCTCGGGGGATTTCAGGAACCGCTGACCAATCTGGCGCTGGGATCAGATGACTCTGGATGTAAAGTCAGGGCTAGTGAAGGCAGAATGTACCAGGCAAAGGTCAAGGGGTCAGCTCCTGGCCTCCAGGCAGACATGAGTGTGTACCCTGTCAGGGACCTCACGTGAGGGAAGCAGATTCCACCACCTGCTAGAAACGCTTGAGGCCGGGCCTGACCTCTGCTTGCCCAGGTGTAAAGTGGGGGTGATGCAGGGCCCCATGCACACAGAGTGGGGACGGCCACATGAGATAAGAGGGAAGCCTTGCAGCCATCACCATTCTCTTCCTGCTCACCCTTCCCTGTTCACCCTTCCCAGGCAGTGGGATGGAAAATCATGAGTCTGGAGCTCAGACAGGTATGAGTTCCAATACCAATTCCTCCACTTACTAGCTGGATGTCCTTAAAGAAGTCACTGAGCAGTTCTGTGCCTCAGTTTACCTATCCCATGGAGACAAGAAGGTCTCTGAAAGCATTTCATGAGTTCAGGAGTGGAAACACCCAGCCTAGGGCCTGGCACTCACTAGGTGCCCAGGAAATGTGAGTTCAAAAACACTGTGGGCTGTCTCCATCCTGGCCATACCATCCCTGGTGACCTGTGCTTATCCATCCATAAAGTGGGCATCCAGTAGCAGTTTCCTTTCTACTAGAACTGCAAGGCTGGTCCGGCGAGTTTTCTGGATTCAGGCACCAGCCAACATCCTTGACTTCTGCTCCCCGACGCTCTGCCTTGTGCACTCTGCTCCTTGGGATGTTCAAGAGTCTTAGTGTTGCCCCTCAAATATGCCAGTGATGGTCCTGCCACAGGAGCTTCACCCTTGCTGCTCCCGCCCAGAACATTCCTCCACTCAAGCCTCCTGGGGCTGGTTCCCTCTCATCCCTCAGACTGCCTCCTAAATGAACACGCCTAAGAAGCCTTCCCATCATGGTCCCCAAACTGAGGCACAACACTCATGCTGCTGATGCCTTTGTTACTGACTCAGTTTGTAATACAGCTCTCCCTCCAGACCATCTGCGCCTCATTCCCTGCTCTGTTCCCAATGCACAGCCCAGAACCAGGCACATAGTAGGTGCCTGGTAAATATTTGAGGAATGAAAAAAGGAAGGAGGAAAGCATCCACAGACCAGGGTGAAGCGACTCCGGTCCCGTGCCAACCTCCTTGGCAGCCAGATGACTCAGACGGGCCCTTGCATACAAGCAGTTTGTGGATTAGTCAGGAGCCCGATAAACAGTCCAGGAATCACAAAACTCCATGTGAGTGCTATAAATAGATGCATGAGCAAAAATCCCAGTAGGGTGCCTGGGTGATGCAGGCATCTCCATCTGGGTGGGGTCAGGGAAGGCCTCTCAGAGGAGGTGATTTTGAGACTGGAACTTTAAGGACCCGTAGGAGCTTGCCAGGCAGAGAAGCAAGAAGAGCATCCCTGGAAAGGAACAGCAGAGGCAATGGATTGGAGGTATAAAAAGGGCCACACATGAGGACAAGGTGAGGGGCCAGACTGGGATGCACAGCTGCATTGCTGCAGCTCAAGAAGTACAATCAAGGACCATCAGAGACAAAGGTCTCTTGCTGGCTTGCTATAGTGACGTCTCTTGATTTCTTTCTGTCTGTAAGTGGCACAGTAAGGCTGGGGAACTCCATGACCATGCAGAAATCAGAAGAAATGTTTGACATGGGTCACAAGAGGCTGCCTCTTACCTTGACTCCTAGGAAAAAAGTCCCAAACCCACTCTCTGCAGATGCAGGAAACTCAGTCTCTGGATGGAAAGGATTGTGGCCAAAGTCAGGATGCAAGCATGATCTGAGGTGGGCAGGACCTGGGGCGACAGATGGCTGTAGAAAGAGGCTGACTCAATAGCATTAACTATAAGTTTTGTGCTTCCAAATCACTTTTGGGTTTTTAAGAATTTCTTGATACTCTTATAGCCTGCTTTTGATTTTGATCCTTTATTCTTTCTATTCGTCAGGTGCACAAGATTACCTTCCTTTTTTAGCCTTCTGTCTTGTCACCAACCATTCCTACTTGGTGGCCACGTACTTGGAAAAAGGCCGCATGATCTTTCTGACTCCACTCAATGTCTACGACACCCTGTTTCCTTTGCTTGCACCCCACAGACTATTTCCCTCATCCTATTTACTGCAGCAAATCTCTCCTTAGTTGATGGCATTCTGTTTATCTCCCTTTAAAACCCTACCTATCCTGGTCTGTCATTGTCTGCCTTTAAAATCCTTCCTCTTTCTTCTTCCTCTATTCTCTAAATAATGATGGGGCTGTTATACCCAAAGCTCAATTTACAAAATATTTCCTTGGTACTTTGCAGAAAACACCAAACAAAAATGCCATTTTAAAAGAGCTGTATTTTTTCTTTTAGAATGTAAGCTCCTCAAGAGCAGGGACAATGTTTTCTGTATGTTCTATTGTGCCTAGTACACTGTAAATGCTCAATAAATATTGATGATGGGGAAAAAAGAGAGAGAGAGAGGCTGATCCAAGCCCAGGATGTGGGCAGCTCCTTCATTCATTCAACAGGTATTCGTTGAGCACTTACTTGTGTGACCGGCACTGAGAACACAACATTGAACAAGATGGACACAACTCCCTGGGGAGGTATGCCCTGGTGTGGGAGCCAGACAAGCAAAATGCCTAAGTCAAATTATGACAGGCCAGGCATGGTGGCTCACACCTATAGTCCCAGCACTTTAGGAGGCCAAGGCAGGTGGATCGTTTGAGCCCAGTAGTTTCAGACCAGCCTGGGCAACAACAAGGCAAAACCTCGTCTCTCAAAAAAAAAAAAAAAAAAAAGTTGGCTGGGTATAGTGGCATGCACCAGCTACTCGGGAGGCTGAGGTGGGAGGATCACTTGAACCCAGGAGGTCAAGGCTGCAGTGAGCCAAGGATATGCCACTGCACTCCAGCCTGGCAGACAGCAAGACCCTGTCTCAAAAAACAAAACAAAACAAAACAAAAAACGACAAATGCTATGGGGAAAAGTAGGGTAGGGGACAGGGTGTGTGTCTGGACATGGGGCCTATAATTTTAAGGAGGGAGGTCAGGAAAAGCCTCCCTGGAAGGTGCCATATAAGCAGAGACCAAAGGACGTAAGCCAAAGGATGTAAGGGAGGGGCCCACAAGGATATGTGGGGGAGAAGCATTCCAGGCAGAGGGAACAGCTGTGCAAGGGCCCTGAGGTGGATGGCTTGTAGGTGAGTAACAAGGAGACCGATGTGACTGGGTGGTGGGAGCTGAGGGGCCCCTGTTCTCACCTATATACACCCCTTGGACGTACTCACTCCCACACACCCCTTCACACCTGTGCTAGTCCACACACCCCAAATACACATGCACACACACATGAACACAAGGGGGTGCACAAGCGTGTACGTGCTTGTGGAGGGACCACATGGGCACGTCCACAGACACAACCCACAGGCACAGCGGTGCACATAGTATATGCATGGCCCTTGCCACCAGCTGGGGCCTCCACTGCTTGCTGCCCCACAGCGCCCTCTGGTGACCAGGGCATGGCAGTGCTCTAGAGTGCCCAGGAGCTCAAAATCCACTGCCCTCACAGCTCTGACCACCATCAAGCCTCCTCTTCTCTGTGCTTCCTGCCCCCAGGCCTTCCACACTGCAGCCGCAGCCTTCCCAAACACGGCTGGCTAAGTTCTAAATCCTGCCCTGGCTCCGTAGATGGGGACCTTCCAACACTCCAACCCCGGGTGACTTCTCCAGACATCCCTCAGTCCAGCCACTCCCAATTCAGGCTTTCCTCCTTGAACCTTTCTTTGCAAAGGCTGTTCCCTCGGCCAGGAATGCCCTTCCCTGCCTTCCCACCTGACACATTCCCTCTGCTCCTTCGAGGCCCAATTCTCAAGATGGGACAGGAGGCCCTGCCTGACACTGCTCTGCCCAGGGCCCCTGCCCCAGCCCCTCTCACTATGGCTCACCTGCCCTGTCAGTAGCTGCGCCCGTGTCTGCCCCTCCCATCCGACTCCTGCTGCTTGAAAACAAGGCCTGTGACTTGTTCTCCCCAGAACAGCATCAGGCCATGCTGGAGGTGGTGGAAAAGTGAAAATGTGAGAAGCCTGGAGGCAGGAATATGTGGTTCCTGAGCATCTTTTACTCAGGGGCCGGTTCTGAAGTCGAAATATGGAGAAGGAAAGCTCAACAGAGGCTCACCTACTTTATTTAAATCATCATCACTCTCAAATATCAAAAGATGAATTCACACAAGTGACTGGCTCCACTAGCAAAACAGTAAGTCCCATTTTTACAGCTCCTACTACGTGCTAGTCCCTCCAAGCACAGCATCTCGTGGACTCACTGTGATGCAAGCTGCATGGGGGCAGTGCCTTTGCTTTGGTCACTGCAGTGTCCCTGGCACACAGTACGTGCTCAGTGAATACTTGCAGAGTAGAGGAAAGTTTTCAATGTCCCAAGAAGGTGTCCACTATTATCATCATCTCCACTAAACAGATGAGAAAATTGAGGCTCAGAGAGGTGCCCAGAAGCATCCAAGACAGCTGGTAATGGCAGAGCTATTGTTTGAAATCTGTTCCGTCAGATGGAGACAGTTTTCCCTGCCTTTTCCTGCCCACACTTCCATTAAAATGTTTTGCAACACTCTGCTTCTGAGCAACACAAACTCCCCTTGAGCTCCCTTCACTGCTTTCTGGAAAGCCGCCAACTCTGCTTCTAACCAAGCAGTTGAGTCTGGCCTGCCCAGTTCCCTGCAGGGTTGCACAGACAACCCTGTGACTGTCCCCAACACCAATCCAGGGGTCCAAGGAGTCTCAACATGGTGTCTCCCTGCCCAGGGTTCTCAAACATAGCACTTCCTGCCCAGCAGGCAGGGGGCAGTCAAGGGGACATTTAGTGATACCTGTTGCATGCCAGGCCTCGTGACTTGACACACACTCCAGGGAAGTGGGTGTGGTTAGACCTTCATCTTACAGATGAAGAAACAGAGGCCCAAGGCTTCAAGCAGCTTGCCCAGGTCCCACCACTAGGAAGGATGACACCAGATTTTTAACCCAGGCCATCACCATAACAGCTACTGTGTGTCAGGCTTTTTAGTTCAAGCCTGTGCTTCATATCTAGATGCCAAGACCACAGGGCTGTTCTTATTGCCCCGTGATGGGTGAGAAGTACTGCAGACACAGAAATGAAGCAACTTGCCCGCGAGATCACACAACCAGGGAGCAGGGAGGCAGAAACATACCACTGGGGCTGACTCCACCACACAGGTGCGTCCAGCATATCTGCCTTCAAAGGGCTGTTTTCTAATCTAAGCCAGGAAGTAGCCAAGTAACCTTGAGCCAATGATTTGTCTCAGCCAGGCCTCGGAGGTCACCCTGTCCGTTCCCATCAATGCTTCTGTCCCTTTTCGGCCATCCAAGCCTGGGCTTATGTCCCTCCCACGATGAGTGTCTCACCCTTTCATGGCAGGGTCTTTCATTCCCAGTAAGCTTGGACTATTATTAGCTTTTTCTTAAGCAATCCTGAAGTGGTGTCACGCTCAAACCCATCCATCCATTCCATGTGCTTCCTCAGCATCCGGTTTTGCCTGACACTACGGGAAGCACTGAGGATACAGTGAAAAGCAAGACAGACAGGTCCCTGCCTTCACGGGGCAGTGAAAACCTCCTGCCTTTATGGGGCAAGTCTTCTGGAGGAGCTTGAGAAATAAGGCAAATTCAGCATGGATGAACGTAATCTATAATTTCAAATAGCAGTAAGGGTATGAACCAAAGTAGAGCTCAGTGAGGTAGCAGAGAAGCACTGGGTGGTCAGAGAGACCTTCCTGGAGGAGGTGTCTTCTCTGCTCAGGCCTGGGTGACAGAAAGAGCTATGTGAAACTGGGGATGAGGGCTGGCTTAAAATAGGCTGTGGCGCACAGCAGGTGCTCAGAGAGTGAGAGGTACTTCTAGCTAACATGGAACGAATAAGGATATTTTTCTCCTTTCCCTCTCCAAATCCCACTAAGATGACAATATAAGGAAAAATGTTTAAGTAGCAAACTTATAAAGAAAGTCAATGACAAAGAAAGTCAATGACAAGGACAAAAAGTTTACAGAACTTTTTTTTTTTTGGAGACAGGGTCTCTCTCTGGCACCCAGACTGGATTGCAGTGGCTTAATCGCTGCTCACTGCAGCCTCAACCTCCTGGACTCAAGTGATCCTCCCCCTTCAAGCTCCAGAGTAGCTGGGCCCACAAGCGTGTACCACCACGTGCCACTAATTTTACATTTTTTTGTAGAGACAGGGTCTTGCCACGTTGCCCAGGCTGGTCTCGAATTCCTGGACTCAAGTGATCTTCCTGACTCAGCCTCCCAAAGTGCTGGGATTACAGACGCGAACCACCGCGTCCAGCCTACAGAATTTTCGAAGCTGGAAAATTAATAGTAATCACCTAGGCAGAGTGGAGGAAGCTGCAACCAAATTTTGCATGTCGACGGGACCATTCAAGGCCAGAGGCCCCCCAGAAACACAGCCTGGGAGTCACAAGGTCCCTCTGGAAGTGGAGGGGCAGGTGGGGATGGAAACAAGATGAGTTGAGAGCTTGTAAAAACAGCACTTGTGCCTTCCAGCTTCCCAGAACCGAAGGTCATGTCTCCAGATTTGAAAGGATCCAATGAGTGTCCAGCTTGATGCAAGAAGAAAACAGGCTATTATGAATTCCCAGGAAAACAAACAACACAAAATAGAAAATGTTGTCACAATGTACTGCACAGCTCAGCTGGGAACAATATTTACATAACCATAATAGTGTAAACACCAAATACTGATGCATCCCAAAAACTGATGAAATGGGACTTGGAGCTCACAGGAGGCGAAGCACAGGGTTCATACCTAAGAGAACCAAATCCTCACTGAGTGTCCATGGTAGAGAGCCGGCGTATATCGTCTAAAATCGCAAAGAAATAAAAGAATCTCAGTGTAGAACGCAACTGAGAAATAAGGAGGGAAGAGCTCAAAGGGCCGAAGAGGTGCAGCTGCCATGTCGCGGCAGAATTGGGTCTGTTCGGGGGGGTCAGGACCCGGGCTGCACCGGCGATGCGCATCCTGCGGGTAGGGGTGGCCGGTGGGGCAGGCCGCTTCGCCGTCGCCGCCTTGAGCCCTGCAGCCGCGGGCTCCCACCGCTTCCTGCGCCACGCCTTCCTACAGACCAAAGGCGGCTGCAGGGAACTGGAAAGGCCCACGTGTCCCCAGCACACAAGACCGAAGGAGCAGAGAAGCAAAGGAGAGCAGGGACACAGTAAGCAGGCCAGCCCAGGTCGTCGAAGTTCATAAATGGAGTATTTTTAGAGAATGTTAAGTCACTCGGGGACTCGCCGGCCGACCACAATCCCCCTACGCGGGAGCAAAGGCGGCAGCGCAGAGACGCCGCGGATACCTCCTGGCCACGCCCTCCAGGCACGCCCCCCCAGCCACGCCCCCCAGCCCGGGACGGAGTCCAGGGCGAGCCTCTGATTGGCTACGCTGGCTCACATGGCCGCGCGGGTCGCAGGGCAAGCCGCGAGGGCGAGTGTGCAGCTGCCGCCTACAGGTTCTCAGCTGCTAGCGGGGTGGTCTGGAGCCCCGGGGTCTGCGCAGGGCCGGCGGAGGTAGCGCACGTGCCCCGGGCAGAGCCCTCCGGCCTTAGCTGTGAGTGTGGCCTCCGGTCCCAGGTCAGAGCTCAGCCTCCAGGGCCGGGCCTCCCGAGGGCCGCGGACCGTGGGGACATCGGGCGGGCATGGAGCCGGACCCGAAGCGAAGCCTCAGATCTGTGCGGGAAGTGGCGTGGCCGACGCTGTTAAACCGGTGCTGTAAAGGCCTCGTTTTCGCTCCCTGAGCGGCTCCCCACATCCCCATGCAGAGAAGAGGCCGCTTCTCCTCTCCCATCAGCTGTGCCCCCGGGTGCAGCAGCTATGGGTCCAGCCCTTTAAAGGTTCAAGACGGTCACACACCCCATACTTTCCCAGCAAGGAACAGGTCTTGCTTGTATGAGGGTAGATAGGGCATTCAAGTGGTTGGTCTTGGAAAACTGCCATCCGAAGGATTGCAAACATTCTTGGGTGGAGAGAATAATTTGTCCCCGGTGGAGGAGGGCTGCTGGGTGCTCTTGAGGCCGCTGATGAAGGGAATTCATTTCCTCTCCCGGGTGCCCAGGATTCAGACTGATCCAGACATCTGTTGGGCGGGCCGCCAGGATGCCCCCGGCGTGCTTAGAGAAGTGGCTTTCTTTGCCCACCTGAGGATAGATTTACACTGTCCTGCGTCTGCAGGTTATTGTTTGTGCTTCCAGACTTGAGAGCCAAGAATAGTCTGCAGCAGGAAGGATGCACCATCTTCAAGGATGTCCCTATACAACAGATCAAGTCGGCCAGGCGCAGTGGCTCATACCTGTAATCCCAGGACTTTGGGAGGCCGAGGCAGGCGGATCACCGGAGGTTCAGGATTTCGAGACCAGCCTGACCAACATGGCAAAAACCCATGGATTTTTTAGTCTACTAAAAATACAAAAAAATTAGCCGGGCGTAGTGGCGTGAGTCTGTACTCCCAGCTACTCGGGAGGCTGAGGCAGGAGAAATGCTTGAATCCGAGAGGTTGAGGTCGAGGTTGCAGAGTCCACCTTACCCAAGGTGATTCCGACATGAATGGCTTGAGGCAGGAGGAATGGTTGTGAGAGCCTCTGCGGCAGTCGGTGCAGGGCAGAGGAGCAGCAGCCTTGGCCTGGGGACCCTAAGTAGTTCTGTCTGGGCACGGAGGGCACTGAGCTGATACCCTCCTTGGAGGCCACATGGCCCAAACATGGGCACTTCTGCTGGTGATGGGATCTCTCCTGCCAGCTGGTCTCTGCCCTGCTTGAGCTGGGAAAGCTTGCTAAAGGCTGCAGCCTGGTCTGAGTTGGATGGTAGAAATGTAGGAAATACACCAACACATCAGCCATGATGATTTCTGGGCACTGAAATTACAAAGATTGTTTTGTTTTTTTCTTTATACTTTTTCTGTCAAACATTTCTGCAAAAAGTATTATTTTCAGGATATATTAAATTTATAGTATTTTAATGTTAATACAATCAATATAATTGTTAATATAGTATTTTAACATAAACCATATCACAATTATTTCAACTCTGCCTATTCTTTACAGCTCAAATCCTGCTTCTTCCATGCAGCCTTCCAGGATTACCCAAATTGAGGTCCTCATGGGAAGCCAGAGCCAGGAGGAACATGTCAACATCTAGTGACCTAAGACCCCAGACTCAAATGTTGTCAGGGGCTAGGGTGTGTGCAGTGGCTTGGGGGTAGTGCAGGGGGTCCTGTCAAATGTGCCCTGATTGTAATCCTGCCCCCACTGTTTTACAGGGACAGGGAAAACAGTGGATCTAGGATTTGACCTTGAGCTGCCTGTACAACCCCTATCCCCTCATGGGTTCCAGCAGATACGTGTTGAGAAAGGAATGATGACCAGGGTTGGGGAAAGTCACAAAATCCCCTCTTTGCTTATCTCCTGCTGTGTCACAAACCACCCTAAACTCAAGGGTATGAAACAGCTGGCACAGTAGGGATGGCCTGTCCCTGTGCTATAAGGTCCCAGCCTTGGCGGGATTCATGTGCAGGTTCCTTCACCTGCGTAGTTACCTCCTTCTCACCCGGGCCAGGAGGATTCTGGGCCTGCCTGACAGCAGACTGGAGCACCTCCACCCAGCCTCTGCCTATGACTTCCTCATAGCATGGCAACAGGCATGGAGCACGAGTGTCCCAAGAGAACCAGAAGAAGCTGCATGGCCTGATGTAGCATAGACAGCCTCCCAGCATCACTTCTGCCTCACTCCGTGGGTTGAAGTAGCCCATTTAGATATAAGGGAGGAGACACAGACCCTGCCTCTCAATGGAGGAATGACAGAGAATTTGCAGCCACTCTCTAAAACCTCCACACTCCTGGCATTTATTGTGAACTGTGACCATTCACAGGGCCATCTGCCACACTTCACAGTCTGTCAGCATGTTTCCTAGAGCAGGGCCCCTGGCGGAGGCTTCCTCCTCCAGTGGGGAGGGGACGGGACCTGAGAAAGATTCTGAGGTTGTGGTGGCAGGTGGGCAGTAGAAGGAGGCTGAGGGAGGAGGCCAGGGTGATGGGGAGGCTTGGAGCCTCTTCCAGATTAGGGTTGGGGAGCCTGCCAATCACAAAGTTAAAACAAGGCAGGGCAGCGGGTGTGGGAAGGGGAGATAGAGCTTGGTGGAGAAATGTGGAGTCGATAGGTTGATGACCACGTCATCTTTCTAGGCCACGTACCAGCACCACCTCCCCTGAGCAGCCTTCCCTGATGCTCCAGGTGGAATTACCACTGGCTCCTCTGGGTTCCTGCAAACCCTGTACTGACCTCGAGCCTGCAGGTGCAGGCCAGATGTATCTTTGGGTTCCTAGTGTCTTCCAGAGCAAGAGAAAGGCACCTGCAGGCCTCCAGGCCTCCCGCAGTTGGAAGGGCCGGGCCGCCTTGGCCAGTCTCCCTCAAGGGCTGCTGCGAGCCTCCAGATGGAGTTCTGGTTCTTAGTAGCTGCTTGGGTGGGGACGCTGGTGCAGGAAGCAGCCCTGCACGGAACAAGGTTCAGAGATGGGGCCACATGAGCTTGAGTGGGGAAGGAAAGGGGATTTCAAGGGTGAATGGGAATGGCAGGGCCTCCTAGAGGACCTTTGTGATGGTTGGTGAGAGCACACGCACAGTTTGTGTGCGTCCAGAACTGTGGGCCAGATTGGGGCCCATCCCACTGAACCCATACAGCCCACGGATTCAGTTTGGCCCAGCAGTCAGCCACTCTGGCTGAGGAAACAGTGCGCCTGGGTTCAAATCCTGCTCTGCCACTGATTTATTGAGTGAGTCACTAGGTCTCTTTAAGCCTCAGTTTCCTGGTCTGTAAAACCGGACAATAACACAGTAACAGCCACCTCCCCGGAGCGAGATCATTTATGCAGTCTGGTGCTTCATACCTGCTGGGTGCTCAACAGTCGCTGCCTGACTCTGGCTGCTCTCCCACTTGGGCGGGCAGCAGGAGAGGTGGATGAGGGTTTGCAGAGTGAGAATGTAAGCAAGTGATGACGTGAGAGCCAGAGACCCTGCAATCGTATCTCAATGCCAACCTTCTTGGCTGTGGGACTCTTGGCAACCACGTGGCCTCTTTGAGACTCTGTTGTCTCATCTGGCAAATGGGAATCAGAATCTAGACCCAGGTGCTATGGTGTGGCTCTAATGAATGGGAGATGTCTGCAGACACCCAGCACACTGGGCTGTGGGTGCAGGCCAGGTGATGGGGAGGGCTATGATGTCTCTCCCACAAGTCGGGGAGGGCGAGGCCACCTCCCAGGCCTCTCCTCCCATGAGCAGTGCAGCCGAGCAGCCTGTCAGCTGGCTGGTTTTGATAAGTGAGTATTATAAACAACACACGGGGCACATCCCGGTGCTCTGGTGGAAACTGGGGATCCTTCGGGGGGGCCTGCTGGAGGGGACCCGACTGGTAGGTATGGGGCACCAAAGAAGCTCCATGGGCAGGTGCTCCCAGCAGTTCTGGGCTGGGAGACACATCATCATATCCACAATGACAAAATGAAGTGATAAATAATAGTAGTAATCATAATAATGATAAGAGCACCCACTACTGGGTGTTGATGATGTCATTTAATGCTCAAAACAACCCTGAGAGAAGATCTTGGTGGAATACTTCTTAGATGCAAGGCTTGCACCCAGAGCATGCAAACAACTCCTACAACTCAATAGTAAGAGAATAACACAATGAAAAATGTGCTATGGGCCAGGTGTGGTGGCTCACGCCTGTAATCCCAGCACTTTGAGAGGCTGAGGCAGGCGAATCACGAGGTCAGGAGATCGAGACCATCCTGGCCAGCACGGTGAAACCCTGTCTCTAATAAAAAATACAAAAAATTAGCCGGGTGTGGTGGTGGGCACCTGTAGTCCCAGCTGCTCAGGAGGCTGAGGCAAGAGAATGGTGTGAACCTGGGAGGCGGC
>NW_012119543.1:176494-178598 GCF_000951035.1 Colobus angolensis palliatus
CCCAGCTAATTTTTTTATTTTTAGTAGAGATGGGGTTTCACCGTGTTAGCCAGGATGGTCTCGATCTCCTGACCTCGTGATCCGCCCGCCTCGGTCTCCCAAAGTGTTGGGATTACAGGCGTGAGCCATCACACCGGGCCAGGGCAGGGAATTTTTTGTATTGTTCGCTGTTGGGTCTCCTTATGACAGTACCTGGCATGCAGTAAGCGTCCAATATTTGCTAAATGAACTGATGAATGACTGAATAAATGATATCCTACGTCTACAACCTGGTCTCCACATAGCCCAGTTTCCCCAGGGTAGGGAGGCAGAGCACATCCACTGACTGGATCAGACGGTAAATGCTCACTTGGTTCTTTTGTTTAGCCTTGTTCCAGAAGGAGTTTCTGCAAGGTGAAAAGATGCCAGTAAGCTAAGGATATTCAAAAGCAGGGGAGAAGGAAGGGAGCCAGAGACAAGGAAGACCCTGGCTTTTGACTGGGCCAGGTGTGCGCTGGGCTCTGCCAGGGACTGATCAGAGAGGAATCTGCCCTGGATCTAGGATAGCTGGGGGACAGACACTAAATAAATGTGACTGCAGAGGTGAGAGCTTCCCAGAGGAGGTGATGTCTGGACAACAGCATGTGCACTGGCCCAGAGTTGGGAACGAGTATGGCCTGTTCAAGAAATTTCAGGAACATGTTCTGGCCTCCCCAAACCACTTACGTGCTCTGGAGATGGAGAAGATACCTAAGACGCTCACGAGGTTACATCTTGCTTGCTCAGGAGTGCCAGCCACTATGACCCATCTGAGGACAAGGACTTATCTGACCCCAGAATCTCTTTCTGTCTCCTTGCATGTAGACTCACTCTCTAGCCTTGTTTTGTTTACAGACTCCCCAATACAAGACACACTGGTTAAAATAGCAATAAAAATACACTAGCAGAGGATAGTCTCAGTAAATATATCTGACAAAGGAATGGTAACTGAACAACAAAAATCACTCTAATGAATTTACAAATTAAAAAAATTAATTTTGTGCCACAAAAATTGTGGCACAACAATTGGCCAAAGTGTTCACAACAGGATATCCAAATGGCCAAGGAGCATATCAAAAGAGGCTCAACATCTCCATTCAACAGGCCGCCGCAAATGAGAGCTACAGTGTGATGCCACTTCACATGCAGAATGGCTAACTTGGAAAAGACTGGACAATGAATGAAACTCACAAAATTGGCGGCAGGAGTGTAAAATGGTACACCCACTTTGGAAAAAGCTCTGGCAATTTCTCACAAAACTAAATATACACCTACTATAAGATCCAGCAAAGGCCAGGTATGGTGGCTCATGACTGTAAACCCAGCACTTTTTGAGAGGCCAACACAGGAGGATATCACTTGAGTCCAGGAGTCTGATACCAGCCAGAGCAACACAGAGAGGCCCCCATCTCTATGAAACTGAAAATTAGCCCAGCATGGTAGCACACACCTGCAGTCCCAGCTACTCAGGAAGCTGAGGTGGATCACTCGAGCACAGGAGATCGAAGCTGCAGTGAGCAGTGATCATGCCATTGCGCTCCAGCCTGGGTTATAGAGACAGACTTTCTCTTATAAAAAAATCCAGCAATCCATTTCTGGTAGCTACACAAGAGGAATGCTACAATGCAGACCCTAAAAGACATTTTTAAGAATGTCCATAGCAGATTTATTCATAATAGTCCAAAAGCAAAACAACCCAAATGCCCATCAACAGATGAATGGATAAATTGTGGTATATCCACACTATAAACCAAAAATAAAATTCTAAGCTCCCCAACTGACTGAATGGATCTCCCCTCTTCCCCAGGGGGATTCCAAAGACACTTGAAAAGCTAGTTCAGGCCGTGACCCCCTCCCTTGGGAGTGTAGGCACAACTGACCATTAAAATATACATCATGGCCGGGCACTGTAGCTCACACCTGTAATCCCAGCACTTTGGGATGCTGAGGCGGGCGGATCACCTGAGGTTGGGAGTTCGAGACCAGCCTGACCAATATGCAGAAACCCCGTCTCTACTAAAAATACAAAAAAAATTAGTCCAGCGTGGTGATGCATGACTGTAATCCCAGTTACTCCGGAGGCTGA
>NW_012119543.1:178648-186661 GCF_000951035.1 Colobus angolensis palliatus
GGAGGTTGCAGTGAGCCGAGATTGCGCCGCTGCATTCCAGCCTGGACGACAGAGGTAGATTCTTCTCAAAAATAAAAATAAAAGAGAAGTTTGCCTGCAATGGTACTGTAATTGAGCATTCAGAATATGGAGAAGTACTTCAGCTATAGGGCGACCAACACAAGAACATATGCCAGTTCCTCATAGAGACTGGACTGGCTAAGGACAATCAGCGGAAGGTTCATGGGTTTTAAGTGCTCGTGGCTCAGTGAAGCTTAAGTGAGGATTTCCTTGCAATGAGTAAAATTTCCCTTCTGTCCCTTGTCACAAGTTTAAAAACCTCACAGCTTATACAATGTAACCATTTGGGGTCTGATCCGTTTTTAACTTGGACTAGTGTAACACCTTCATGCAATCCACTGAAAAGAGACATAAAAAAAAATGCAAAAATTAGCTGGGCTTGGTGGCACGTGCCTGTAATCCCAGCTACTCAGGAGGCTGAGGCAGGAGAATCGCTTGAATCCGGGAGGCAAAAGTTGCAGTGAGCCGAGATCATCCACTGCACTCCAGGCTGGGTGACAGAGCAAGACGCTGTCTCGAGGAAAAAAAAGAAAGTAAAGGAATAAAAGAAGGGCTATTCCATAGGCAGAGCAGTAGCTTGGCCTGCTGGACTAAGGATAGTTATAGTTATTTTTTGATGTTATATTAAATAAGGGGTGGATTATCCATGAATTTTTCAGGAAAGGGGTGAGCAATTCCTAGAGTTAAACCCCTTTTTAGACCACATAGAGTAACTTCCAGAAGTTGCTATTGCATCTGTAAACATTCATGGCCCTGGTGGGAGTGTCTTTTAGCATGCTAATATATTATAATGAGTGCATAATGAGCAATGAGGCCGTCCAGAGGTCACTCTCATCGCCATCCTGGTTTTGGTGGGTTTCGGCTGGCTTCTTTACTGCAATCTGTTTTTTTCTTTTCTTTCTTTCTTTTTTTTTTTTTTGAGATGGAGTCTTGCTCTGTCACCCAGGCTGGCATGCAGTGGCGTGATCTTGGCTCACTGCAAGCTCCGCCTCCTGGGCTCACGCCATTCTCCTGTCTCAGCCTCCCAAGTAGCTGGGACTACAGGTGCCCGCCACCACGCCCGGCTTAATTTTTTGTATTTTTAGTAAAGACGGGTTTCACCATGTTAGCCAGGATGGTCTCGATCTCCTGACCTCGTGATCTGCCCGCCTCCCAAAGTGCTGGAATTACAGGTGTGAGCCACCACACCCGGCCCTGAATCATTTGAAAGTAAGTTACTGGCCAGAAGCAGTGGTTCACGCCTATAATCCCAATGCTTTAGGAGGCCAAGGCAGGAGGATCACTTGAGGTCAGAAGTTCAAAACCAGCATGGGCAATATAACAAGGCCTCCCCGACTCCTTGATCTTTATCTACAAACCATTTAAAAGAAAAAAAAGAAAGTAAGTTGTTGACTTTGTGACCTTTTGCTCCTAGTCTGTCAGTATGCATCCCCTAGGAAGAAGGCCGTTCTACAAGCCATGATATGCTTACCTCACTGCAAAAAATGCTGTAATTCCACAGACATCTAACACACAGTCCACATTCAAACTATCTAGTTGTCCCCAAAATGTCTTTTATGGCTGAACTTTTTGTTTCAAACTAGGAGCTAACCAAAATTCAGGTGTTACATTTAGTTTTATCTCTTTCGCAGTGAGCAATATATTATTTTTTTTTTGAGATGGAGTCTCACTCTGTCACCCAGACTGGAGTGCAGTGGTGCGATCTTGGCTCACTGAAACCTTCTCCTCCTGGGTTCAAGCAATTCTCCTGCCTCAGCCTCCTGAGTAGCAGGAACTACAGGCAACTGCCACTACGCCCAGCTAATTTTTGCATTTTTAGTAGAGACGAGGTTTCACCATATTGGCCAAGCTGGTCTTGAACTCCTGACCTCGTGATCCACTCTCCTCAGCCTCCCAAAATGCTAGGATTACAGGCATGAGCCACCGCACCCGGCCTCTGTAACCCAGGCTGGAGTGGAGTAGCGCCATCTCTGCTCACTGCAACCTACGCCTCCCGGGTTTAAGCGATTCTTGTGCTCAGCCTCCTGAATAGCTGGGACTACAGGCATGTGCCATCACGCCCAGCTATTTTTTATACTTTTAGTAGAGACGAGGTTTTGCCATGGTTTGACCAGGTTGGTCTCAAACTCCTGGCCTCAAGTGATCCCCTCCACCTCAGGCTCCCAAAGTGCTGGGATTATAGGTGTGAGCCACCTCACCCAGCCTGTTTATTTTTGAGATAGTGTCTCACTCTGTTGCCCAGGCTGGAATGCAAAGACTCAATCTGCTCACTGCATTCTCAGTCACCCCAGCTCAAATGATCTTCTCACCTTGGCTTCCCATCCCAGCTAATTTGTGTATTTTTTTTGTATAGGCGGGGCCTCACTCTGTTGCCCAGACTGGTCTCGAACTCCTGAGCTCAAGTGATCCGCCCACCTTGCCCTCCCAAAGTGCTGGGATTATAGGCATGAGCCATCACACTCAGCCAAAATTAATTGCCATTTAAACATCAAGAAGTCTCACATTCTTATTTAATTTCCAGCTCCTACTGAAAACCAGAAGACTTAGCCCAGGGCTCCCTTGTGGAACAACTTGCTGGAAGGAGCAGAAGCTGCGCCCGGGACAGACCGGGTGGTCCCACTTTGCCACACTCCACACTGCTCTCTCCTGTCTGACACCCAGCCATCTCTTGCAATCCTGTAACCTGCCTGGGTCCTACACCATGGAATTTTTTACCCTCAATTAATTCCACATAATGTCTTTTATTTTATTTATGTATTTACTTTTGAGATGGAGTTTCGCCCTTTTTGCCCAGGCTGGAGTGCAAAGGTGCATCTCGGCTCACTGCAACCTCCGCGATTCTCCTGCCTCAGCCTCCCTAGCAGCTGAAATTACAGACACGCACCACCACGCCCAGCTAATTTTGTATTTTTTAGTAGAGACACGGTTTCACAATGTTGGCCAGGCTGGTCTTGAACTCCTGACCTCAGGTGATCCGCCCACCTCGGCCTCCCAAAGTGCTGAGATTACAGGCATGAACCCCTGCGCCCAGCCAATTCCAGATAATCTTTAAGGGCCTCAGGTCTCTTCAGGGTGGGGAACCACCTCATCCTGGGTAGGCAACTGACCGTCAGTGCCAGTGGCTTCGCAATGCACTGACTTTGTAGCCACTTATTCTCTGCTCAGGAGATCAGCCTCCAGACTTACCCTCACTGGGGTCCAGATCCAAATTCCATGAGCTACCACCAAGGAGACTTTTGGAAAGTTCTAAGGCTCCTCAGAGCCCAGTCCCTTCATGAGTGCGACTCCTGCTTCCCAGGGTGGGTGTGAGGACTGGATGAGAGAATGCCCAGGAAGCACTTAGCATAGCACCTGGCCTAGGAGGAGCCCTGGGGTGTCATTTTCCTGAAAAGACAATCAGGTGGGTGGGCGGAAACTAGTACTAACACACTCATCCATCACAATGCAGTGAAACACTGGAAATGACCTAAATCCCAAAAAGAGGGAGCTGGATAGATCATGATCATATCCCTGAGATGAAAGAATCAACAACTGAGACAAAGATGATGTATGTTGAAATGACCCAGATAGCCATCGATCAAGGACTGCTGTATCCAGGAGAATGGTTAGGGTCTTCCAGCTGCGAGCGCCATGTCCCTCCACTCCGTGGACCGCTGTGCTATAGGGAGAGACAGACGCATCTCCAGGAGAGACTGCTAAGTGATATGCCAACTTGTGGGTTAAAAGTAGGGGGAAAGAATATATATTTGTATTTAATTGTATTTATGTGTGGAAAACACTAAAGAATTCATGAGAAACAAGTAAAAATGCTTCCCTGTGTGAAGTGGAGGCGCTCTGGGCAGAAGGCAGATGGCAGAAAAAGGCAGTGGTACCCACTTTCTCAGTACCCATATACACTTCATTTTAGTTTCTGAAACATGAATATATTACCTAATCAAAATTGTCTTTTAATATATTCTTTTTTTATTTTATTTTTAAAGAGATGTTTCCCAGGCTGGTCTCAAACTCCTGGCCTCAAGCGATCCCCCCCTGCCATGGCAGGAAGTGCTGGGATTACAGGTGTGAGCCAGCCCACTCAGCCTAAAAAATATTCTTATAGAATAATTCTGTGGTTTCCTATATATTAACAAAGGAAAATGATCACAGCATATTGTTATATTTAAAAAAAAAAGCTATAAAACAGAGAATCTGATTTGATTACAATTTTGTTGGAAAACTTTTTTTTTTTTTTGAGATAAGGTCTTGCTCTGTTCCCCCAGGCTGGAGTACAGTGGTGCGATCTGGGCTCACTGCAACCCCTGCCTCCAGGGCTAAATCGATCTTCCCACCTCAGCCTCCCAAGAAGCTGGTATACGCCACCACGCTTGGCTAATTTTCGTATTTTTGGTAGAGACAAGATTTCACCATGTTGCCCAGGCTGGTCTTGAACTCCTGGACTCAAGCGATCCACCTACCTTGGCCCCCCAAAGTGCTAGGATTTCAGGCGTGAGCCACTGCATCCAGCCTTGTTGGAAAACGTTCTATTTGCATATAAACAGCTCCATGTGAGCACGGCTTTGTCTGTCTCTTCACTGCTGTGCTCCCAGAATCCAGAACATAACCTCAATTGCTCACTCAAGTGTGAGTGAGCAAGTGAATGAATGAGTGAATGAGTACATGAATGGATGGTTGGTTACAGGATCGGGAAGATGTCTGAGAGCATGTGGCCAAACTGAACAGTGGTGAATTTATGACTTTTACCTTCTTGATATTTTTCTGTGTATTCCAAAAATTGTAAACGAGCACCCCTCATGCTTCTAATCAGGAAAGAAAAACAGTAAAGGCAGGCCAGGCATGATGGCTCATGCCTGTAATCCCAGCACTTTGTGAGGCTGAGGCAGGTGGATCACTTGAGGTCAGGAGTTTGAGACCAGCCTGGCCAACATGGTGAAACTCCGTCTCTACTAAAAATACAAAAATTAGCAGGGCATGATGGCAGGTGCCTGTAATCCCAGCTACTCAGAGGCTGAGGCAGGAGAATCACTTGAACCCGGGAGGCAGAGGTTGCAATGAGCCAAGATCGTGCCATTGTACTCCAGCCTGGGTGACAGAGCAAGATTTCGTCTCAAAAAAAAAAAAAGAAAGAAAGAACAAATTAGCTGGGTGTGGTGGCACCCACCTGTGGTCCCAGCTATTCGAGAGGCTGAGGCAGGAGGATCACTTGAGCCTGGGAGTTTGAGGCTGCAGTGACCCATGATTGTGCCACTACCCTCCAGCCTGAGTGACAGAGCAAGACCCTCTCTCAAAAATAATAAAGTGTAAAAATAATAATAATAATAATAATAAAAAGATAATTCCAGGCCGGGTGCGGTGGCTCACGCCTGTAATCCTAGCATTTTGGGAGGCTGAGGTGAGTGGATCACGAGATCAGGAGTTCGAGACCAGCCTGACCAACATGGTGAAACCCCATCTCTACTAAAAATGCAAAAATTAGCTGGGCGTGGGGGTGCACTTGTAATCCCAGCTACTCAGGAGGCTGAGGCAGGAGAATCGCTAGAATCGCTTGAACCCAGGAGGCGAGGTTGCAGTGAGCCGAGATCACGCCATTGCACTCCAGCCTGGGTGACAGAGTGAGACTCCACCTCAAAAAAAAAGATAATTCCAAGTATTGGTGAAGATGTGCAGAAACCAGAACTCTCATACATTGCTGTTGGAATGTGAAATGGTAGGATCACTTTGAAAAACAGTTTGACAGTTTCTTATAAAGTTAAATATACCTACTTAGGACTCAGCCATTTCACTCCCAAGAGAAATAACTGTGTTTACACACACACGAACCTGAACACAAATGTCAGTAACAGCTTTTTCCACTATAGATAAAACCTAGGAAGAACTCAGCTGTCTATAAACTTGGAAAGGAATAAACAAAACATGGTATATATCCATCAATGCAATACTACTCAGTGACAGGAAAGGAATACACTCCCAAAACATGCCACAGCACAGATGGAGCTCAGATGCATTCCGCCGAAAAAAAAGCCAGATTCAAAAGGCTGCCTACAATATGATTCCATTCACAGCACATTCTGGAAAAGCAAAACCACAGTGGCACAGAGCCATCAGTAGTGGCAAGGGACTGGGGTGGGGAGGGGACCAACTGCAAAGGGGCCCCAGGGAAATGTGGGAATAAAGGAAATGTTGTGTATGATGGTTGCAGTGGTGATTACACAACTGTATACATTTGTCAAACATCATCAAATCATGCACTTAAATGGCTGCATTTTATTATATGTAAATTATCCTTCATTAAAGCTGAGGGAGGAACAGAGAAGCCCTTTCAATGAAGGGAAGAAATGGTGAGCATTTGGGGCCATTACTGCCATGTTACACATAAGGAAACTGAGGCTCGGGGGTGACATGATGGGCCCAAGGTCAAGCAGAGAGAGAGTCTGTGGTGAGACCGGGATTTGCCTGCACTCTCACCCCCAGGACTCTGCCCTGCATTTGCTGTATGACTACAGGCTGGTCTCAGTTTCTCATTCTTTAAAATGGGTAGGGGGACAAGCAAAACCCAGGCCCTCTCAGGCGACGGAGCAAGAAAACCCACACCCACATAATGGTGACACTCAGAGGGACTGCGGGAGCCACCGGCTGGTGCCTGACCCAACCTGGGCTGAGGATGGGGAAAAGCTTCTCAGAGTGAGGATATTTAAACTGGGCTTCAGAGGATGAATAGGAGTTTGCCAAAAAGAGTGTGAGAAAAAGGACATTCCAGATAAGGGGTGAGAATGTCCCATATATCACCCCAGTCGCTCTGCCTCTTGCTGCCTGAAATTCCACTAGTTCATGCCATTCCTCAGGGCCAAAGCCTGGCTAGTGGCAAACCCCGACAGGAGGAGACATGCAGAAACCTATAAGCAGGCTAGAGGGAAATAGCAGCAAGGCGGGGCGGGGGCCATGGCAATCCCTGGAGATTCTGAGATTCCAGGGACTGCAGGGACAGAGGAACATGTGACACAACTGACCGTGTGCAGCAGCAAGGCAGGAGCCTTCTCATGGGTCTCCTCATTAACTCCTCACCCCTGGAGCAGCACAGAGAGGTCAGACGAATACCCCAAGGTCACACAGCAAAACTGGGCGCCGGGCCGGACCTACTAATCCAAAGCCATTGCCCTTGATCTAGGGATCAGAGGAAGGTGGAGGCCTGGGGACCAGCTTCCCACCCCAACTCAATGTGTGGCTCAGGCAGGTAACTTCTGTTCTCAGACCCTCAGCTTCCACCTCTGTGAAATGGGCTGCAACAGAACCACCCTCACAGAGCTCTGGCAGGAAGAGAAAAGACAAAGGGACAGGAAGTGCCAACTCAGCCTCTCCTGCCCAAACACCTGCTTGCACGCGGCATGAGGAAAACAGAATTAAGGAGGGAAGTCGGCTCTGAGAAGGGACCCTCCCTCCGCCTCTCTGAACCTCAGTTTTCCCATCCTGCATTGGGGGAGGATTGGGCTGAATGACATGTCACAAACCAGGGACCATTTCTAGCACCCATATGTTTTGTTTCACCCCTGTGGTCACTTTTTCCCCCCTTTCCTCTGAATTTTTATTTATATAAAATTTAAGCACACAGTAAGTCAAGAGCAGAATCCACAGCCACCATCTGGTGCGAACTGCCTGGTGCTGACACTCTGCCCATGTGCACACTCCCCTCTCTACACACAGCTATGTGCTGTTTTCTGAATCTTTTTTTTTTTTTTTTGAGACAGAGTCTTGCGCTGTGGCCCAGACTGGAGTGCAGTGGCAGGATATCGGCTCACTGCAAGCTCCACCTCCCACGCCATTCTCCTGCTTCAGCCTCCCAAGTAGCTGGGACTACAGGCATCTGCCACCACGCCTGGTTAATTTTTTGTATTTTTAGTAAAGACGGGTTTCACCATGTTAGCCAGGATGGTCTCGATCTCCTGACCTCGTGATCTGCCC
>NW_012119543.1:186916-189726 GCF_000951035.1 Colobus angolensis palliatus
AGGATTACAGGTGTGAGTCACCGCTCCTGACCCAAAACAGACTCTTTGCAGCACTAAGATACCAAATTCCAACCTGACTCTGGTATAGCATCACATGACAGGTAACAGGCTCCGAAGGAAATGAAATAATTTTACCCAAAAATATATTCTTTGACATATTTTGGAATGGCCCTGCAATACCATCTCTTGTGGGGGAAATTTGCATGTGTGGAGAATTTCCCTGCCTTTCTGGGCTTTTCCTGATTAAGGAGAGATTTGACTAAGAGTCTGACACCTTTTAAAGTCCTAAAAGAGACATTTACCTTCTGTTCTTTCTGAAGTCAGCTATTAGAGGCTTCATCTACATAATAAGAACCTTGGCTTTCCACACACCCCCCTTATCTTAACTCTTTCTGACATCAACTCTTTAGAAAAAGCCTAACTCTTTCAACCAAATGCCAATCAGAAAATCTTTGAATGGGGGGCGTGGCGGAGGGGCGGGTGGCTCACGCCTATAATCCCAGCACTTTGGGAGGTCGAGGCAGATGGATCACCTTTGCCTGGGCAACATGTTGAAACTCCATCTCTACAAGAAATACAAAAAAATAGCCGGGTGTGGTGGCCCACGCCAGTGGTCCCAGCTACTTGGGAGGCTGAAGTGGGAGAATCAGAGGATTTTCTCAGTAAATATATCTGACAAAGTAATGGCTTGAGCCAGGTAGGCAGAGGTTGCAGTGAGCCAAGATGGCGCCACTGCACTCCAAGCAGGGTGACAGAGTGAGACCCTGTTTAAAAAAAAGAAAAAGAAAATATGTGAATACACCTATGACCTGTAAGCCCCCACCACCTTCTGGATGGCCGAACCAATGTACACCTTACAGGTGTTAGGTCTTTGCCTGTAACTTCTGTCTCCCTAAAATGTATAAAACCAAGCTATAACCCAACCACCTCTGGCACATGTTCTCAGGACCTCTTGAGGCTGTGTCCAGGATCATAGTCACTCATATTTGGCTCAGATTAAGCTCTTCAAATATTTTACAGTTTGGCTTTTTTTTTGTCAACACAACGGAATAATTACTCAGTGGTGAAAAAGATGCAACAACAGGGATGAATTTCACAGATAAAATATTGAGCAAAAGAAACTGGACATCAAAAGTACACATTGGGCTGGGTGCGGTGGCTCATGCCTGTAATTCCAGTAGTTTGGGAGGCCAAGGCGGATGGATCACCTGAGGTTGGAAGTTTGAAACTAGCCTGGCCAACATGGCGAAACCCTGTCTCTACGAAAAATAACAAAATTAGCCGAACGTGGTGGTGTAGGCCTGAAGTCCCAGCTCCTAGGGACGCTGAGGCAGGAGAATCACTTGAACCCAGGAGGCAGAGCCTGCAGTGAGCCGAGATCAAGCCACTGCACTCCAGCCTGGGCAACAGAACGAGACTCTGTCTTAAAACAAAACAAAACAAAAATAAAATAAAATAGTACATATTGTATGATTCTGTTTACATGATGGTCTAGAAAAACCTAATTAGTCAACAATGCTAGAAGTCAGGGATAGTGGTTAAATCAAAGGGTAGGGCATTGCTTGGAAGAGGGCCCTAGGGAACCGGAGCTTGCAGTGAGCCGAGATCAAGCCACTGCACTCCAGCCTGGGCAACAGAACGAGACTCTGTCTTAAAACAAAACAAAACAAAAATAAAATAAAATAGTACATATTGTATGATTCTGTTTACATGATGGTCTAGAAAAACCTAATTAGTCAACAATGCTAGAAGTCAGGGATAGTGGTTAAATCAAAGGGTAGGGCATTGCTTGGAAGAGGGCCCTAGGGAACCAGCAATGTTCTGTATTTTGATTTGGATGGTGGTCACGCGGGTATGAACATGAAGCTTACACCGTAATTAACAAAATATTAAAAGTAACCTGTGTGATTCACTGCACAGCTATGGGCAACAGGAATGCCCCTTCAGGTGAACAAGAGGGGAGGGTTTGGATCTAAGGTTGAGCCTTGAAGAGCCTAATTAAGTCGTCTTTCAAAGAAGTCTGAGCCCCAAGAGTCCTGTGTGCCTTCAAGCAAATCCCTGCCCCTTTCTGGGATTCAGCCTCCCCATCTGAGTGGATCCAGGGATCCCCAAGGCCTCTTCCCGCATTTCCGCCTCCCTTGGGAGAAGTGGCATTTCACTTCTATCCCAAACAAGGCTTCACGGGACAATTCCTTCCCAGTAGCCAGTAGCCACCCAGGCTGCGCACACGGGTGGGTGCGTGCTCCTAGCACCAGTAGCCCTAGGGCACTAACTGCGTGAGAACTCATGCAAGTCTTTCATTGCCTTAGGCCTCTATTTGCTCAACTGTAAAATGGAGTCAAGCATACCTATTTCTCAGGTTTCTGGTGATAAATTTCAGCGCAGTGTTTACTGAGCGCTTCCTGTGCTCCAGGGCTTTGCTATACACAGGTCGTGCACACAGCAAGTGCTTAATAAATGGTGGCTGCCTTGGGGACGATTAGAATGTCCATACAGGTTATTACGTCTTTTTTAGAAGGGTCCTTGCAGGGGTACCAAAGTTGCACGTGGGACAAACGCAAGACGGAAAAGCAGCCCGGAGGGTTGGCCTCCCGTGTTGTTTTGTTTGGGGCTGCGAGCGGAACGCGGCCGGGGCGGTCCCTTTAAGAGGTGATTGGAATGTATCAAAACAAAAAGGCCGCGCGTCCACTGGCTGCGCGCCGCACGTGACCTCACAGCTGATTTCCTGGCCCCCCCCACTCCTTTTTGTTGCTGCCGCCGCCGCCGAGTGTCAGTTTCAGCGCCGCCGCCTGCGGTCTCCCAGGCCCTAA
>NW_012119543.1:190151-218243 GCF_000951035.1 Colobus angolensis palliatus
TGGGTTGCGCTCGGGGCCAGGTGGGGGCGCGGTCGGCGCTCCGGGAAGTGGAACGGGCTGGGCGGGGTCAGACTACCCGGGAGAACAGGGGCCAGGGCGAACAGGGGCCCCTGGAAAGGCAGAGGCAGGAGCTGGGGCCGCGCGGGTCTCCCGTCTCAGCCGCAGGGGAACCGCACCTGCTCGGGCCCAGTTGTTCACGGCTGTTGGGTACCCACTGAAGGCTCCTGTTTGAGATCCTGGAAAGGTGGTCAGCGGTGACCTGTCCCCTTCTGCGGGTGTTATATGGCTTCTTGCAGCCCCTGGGAATCTTAGTCTTTCTACACCTGGGAGGCCTGCGGACCTGGGGCTGACCGCGAAAGGGGCTTGTGGTCCCTTGCGGGGAGTGTTGGAGGGGGATGATTATCACTATCAAGACTTCAGTGGCTCTGGGACTGGCCATTTGCCTCACTTCTGTGTGCCTCAGTTTTTCCCTCTCTGCAGTGGGAATAACACCAGTGCACGCCCCATTGACTAGCTGTAAGGATGAAAGACTGTGACAAATGTAAAGGATCAGACCAGCTCGTGGGGCATTAGTAAGTGCTGGTAAATGTGGCCCGATCGTGATTCGTGAAGCCAGAAAGCAAGGGTAAGTCCTCCTTTAGTGTAGAGAAGTTTTTGTTTTTGTTTTTTTGAGACGGAGTCTCACTCTGTCACCCAGGCTGGAGTTCCTGTGGCACGATCTCGGCTCACTGCAACCTCTGCTTCCTGGGTTCAAGTGATTCTCCCGCCTCAGCCTCCCCAGTAGCTGGGATTACAGGCACCCACCACCACACCCAGCTAATTTTTGTATTTTTAGTAGAGACGGGTTTTCACTCCTGACTTCAGGTGATCCACCTGCCATGGCCTCCCAAAGTGCTGGGATTACAGGAGTGAGTCACCATGCCCAGCCGGTGTAGAGAAGTTTTGACTAGCCCATCCCGCTCAGGAGGTCCCACAGGTAGGAAATAGAACTACAAAAACAGGGCCATGAACTCCCTGTGGCCCACCTCGCGCCAGTGGGAATGTCCAAGCTGGACCAGCCCTTAGAGGCCACTGTGCCCATTTTCAAGAAGGGAAGGTGGAGGGCCAGGAAAGGGAAAGGTTTGCCAGAGGTCAGGCTGAGAGTTGGGTAGAGCTGGGATGGCCTCCTGACTGGTCTGACTCCCTGGACTGTGGGGCTCCTGTGAGCCACGTTTGGCTTCAGCCAGGAGGGGCCTCTGCCAGATCTCCGATGCTATTTGGAATGTGCCCAGTGTCGAGCCAGGCCCCAGTACTGCTTCGTGGATGGAACTGTCACAATACCCTGACGATGTTGTGACATACCACCCCGTGTTACAGATGAGGAAACTGAGGCTAGAGACCTTAGGAAATGATTGCCCAGCATCACCCAGAACTTCACCGTTGGCCCAACCAACCCTACACCACCAGGCAGAGGCCAGTCCTCCTACTGCTAGGGTGCTGGCAGGGCTTAGCTGGCGGTGACATTCGGGGCCCTGGCCACTCTGGGAGAGAGGCCTTGTGGCTTTCATATTCTCTCTTCTGAGGTTCCAGAGTGGCCTCTGGTTCCCTTGGGGGCTTGGGAGGCCCATAATACTCAAAGATAGAAAGAAGAGAGGATACATTTGGGTTTTTTTTTTTTTTCTCTTCCAAGTGGGTACAGCCAAAGGACAGCCCTCCAGTGCTGGCTGTGGTCAGGGCTGTACATACCCAGCCATATTTCTAAACTTACCCCCTTCTGGAACTTACTGCCCAGATAGCTGACCACAGATGTGGCTGGGGATCTCCCCAGCCAAGCCCAGGGGAGAGAGAAGAGGGAGGCCAGAGGCCCCCAAGGGAGTGGCTGTGCAGCTCAGGTTGGGGTTCTTCTGGGCTTCCAGGCCGCACTGGGTTTGGGTGTCTGTCTTGGGACCAGAGAAGGGTCGTCTGAGTCTGGGCGCAGGCCTCCCTGAGCTGATCAGGACAACAGGCTGTGATATCATTCCCGACCTGTAAGGCAAGCCTGGAGGCTGGCGCTGTTGTGCCCACTGAGCGATATAAACACTGAGGCTGAGGGGTCAGATAGCCCCAGGCGCCTGGTGCGGAAGTGTTCCTAGGCTGTCCACATAGCAGAGCTAGGCCGATTTCTCTTCCTGTGAGCTCTGGTTCTGAGCGAGGGAAAAAGTTTGAGCAGCTTCGTTTATTAAGCACTTAACAGCGTTCTAGGAGGCCCGGTGCACCCAGAGTCTCTTTATTTCATAGCCGCAAAGCACAGGGAGAGGGGAAACTGCATTTCCCATATACAGATGGGGAGACTGAGGCATGGGGAAGTGAAATGACTTGCCCCAAGTCTTGCATCACAGAGGTGGAGGAGCTGTGATTCACCCCGTTAAGTGTTTGTTGAGCGCCTACCGTGTACCAAGCACTCTTAGGTGTTGGGGTCTCGTGTGGCTGACACTTTGGAGAGGGAAATGGACAAGAAATAGAGTCAGTTTTAATGTATCCTGGAAAACAAGGGCTCTCATGAGAGGTGCAGGGGGCAAAGGTGAGGCTGTGTTAGGCAGGGCTGCTATTTAGAATCTTGTGTCCAGGACGCCCCTCCCTGGAGGGTGGCATTTAAGTGAAGACCTGAAGGAGTCAAGAAACAGAGCTACAACAGGGAAAAGTATTCCAAGTGGAGGGAACAGCAAGAGCAAAGGCTCTGCAGTGCCTGCGATGCCTGGTGTGTGCAGGTTGGATCAAGAGGTCATGGGGAGCGCGTGGTGCAGGGCCTGGAGGCCATTGTCCTGTGGGGCTTGGCTTTGACTCTGAGGCACCTAGGAGGGTCCTGAGCAGAAGAAAGATGGGATGCCCTGGCTCTCTCTGGCTGCTGCTCTAAGGGGAGCAAACTGTGAGGACCAGGACAGAGCAGGGAGGTGGTTACTTTACTAGTCCAGGCACTGCAAAGAGGCGTGGGAGAAACGCCTAAATCCTGGACAGATGTGGAAAGAAGCATGGCTGTGACTTGTTTTTGGGTGATGAGAGGAAGACTTGAGCTCGGGCTTGTCTGATCCCACATCCCGGTTCTGAAATGCAAGCTTGTCATTACTTCGTAGATGGGGAAGCCAAAGCACACAGCCTGTAGGCAGCTAAGCCAGAATCAAGCTCCTAGCCTCCATCTGAGGATCTGAAGGTTGGAGGCAGCTGGAAGAGACCCCCACCTCCTGGGCAGCCCCTTCCTCAGCCTTCCCTCTCCCTCACAGGCAGGGCTGTGTGTTCCACTTGCTGCAAGGGAAGGGACACTTGAGGGTTGCAGAACCCTGGAACTTTCTGCATCCTCCCTAACCCCCATTTTGCAGACAGGAAGACTGAGGCCCCAGAGAGACAGCTGCTGCCCCTGGCCTCCATCAGTACCCCTGAATGCAGTGGAGCTGAGACCATAGCCCCAGGCCTTGGGAGGTGCTCAGATCACAGCCCCAATATGAGGTCCCTGGCTGTGTTGGGCTGGGCTGGACCAGGGTCCTCTGGGGAGGGGAGGGACTTACGGTTGAGCCTCTCCAGGCTCACAGCTCCCTCTGCCTAATCCATCAATGAGCCACCACCATGTGGCTCCTCTCTGATCCAGGCTGTACTTAACAGAGGTGCCAGAAAAGCCAGCCAGGGTGTCTGCTTGTCCTTGTCCAGTGCCACAGTTCCAGCAGCCTGGGCTCTGCCTCCGTCTGCCTCAGTCTCCTCATCTATATATTTTGATCCGCCAGCTCTTCTTGCGGGGTGGGTGTGGGCCGAGTGGAGAAAGCAGAGGTCAACACCTTCTGCAGACTCCACATCTCCCAGAGGTCTTGCCGCTGTCCCCTGTCTGCAAACTTTGGTCTTTCTCTGTGATCGCCTTCCCTGACAATTTCCTGGCCCGCTTTGGTCCTGAGGTTGGGGAGGGGCAGAGAGAGCATGGGGGTACAGAGACCCAGGGACGGGTCCCCCACGAGCAGAGTAGCTTTAACTTTTCTCAGACCAGCCACATGATGCTGGTGGGGTTCTCACGCCCAGGAGGGAGGAGGGTGGTGGTGATCGTCCCGGGACAGGTGAGGTCTCTGGGGCAGAGAGGTGTCGGGACTGGCGTAAGATCACCTGGCAGAGTTGAGACTGGAACTGAGGGCCCTGCCCTGCCCTAGGCTTGCTCCTGTGGCTCCCAAGTAACAAGTACTGACCCCCTCTGTTCTAGTCTGAGGTCTGGAGCTCTCAAGGCAACTCTTAGAGCCTAGCCCAGATAAGGGCCTGGGGCCCGGACCAGGCCCAGAGACTGTGCCTGTGTCACTGTGAGCTGAGACAGCAGGATTCACAGTGCCCAGAAATGAAAGTGTCTACCCTGAGCTGGGTGCCTGGAATATGGTAGTGGCTGAACTGTGCGATCACTGAGGGCCAATGGGAAGCAGAGGCCTCCCAGGGCCAGGCCCATCCATGGCCCAGGTGGCTACTCCAGAAATGCTGACGCAGGGTGTGCACAAAGGAGCAGAAATGAGCTTGCCAGGCTTCTGACAGTGCTGCCCTGGTGTCCTGCTGTCCCATCGTGGGGGCTGCGGGCGGTCAGTGGAGGCTTCTGGGCAGGTGACCTTTGGGCTCACCTGGAATGAAAAGGAAGGGTTCCTGGAGGCCCTGGGCAGAAAGGTGGCAGGCAGGGGAACAGCCACCAAAGCAGGGAGGTCAGAGAGGCAGCTGGACCCCAGGCACATTTAGAAAGCTGTGTCTACAGCCCTGCCGAGGGTCAGGTCAGATGAGAAAGGCAAGGTGAGGAGGAGCCAAGGACCTTGGTCAAGCTTTGGGGACTTGGGCATTTTCCTGGGATCTCCAGACAGGTTTGGGGCAGGACAAGGAGTTGAGCACGAGGACCGGTATTGCATTTGTGGGCTGTGTCGTGGGTGTAGACACTTGTGACTGGGTGGCCTTTGAAGGCCCTCCAAGGTGGGATTCAGGCCCTGGCCAGATGCTCCGAGGGTGCCGCCCAGGAGCCCGGCTCCTCGCCACCCAGTGCCATGTGGTCTGGCCCATGTAGGGTGTCCATTTAAACTTAATCACAAGTAGCCCCACCACCACTATGGCCACCCCAGATGCCCTCTGTTCCCCTTTCAGCCTGAAGACCCTCCTTTGACTCAGCCTTATCACCAGTCAACTCCACACACCTCCCTGACTCTCATTCTAGGTGAGCCCAAACACGACCTGTCCAGAGGCCTCCCCTGACCGCCCGCAGCCCCCATGATGGGACAGCAGGACACCAGGGCAACACTGTCAGCCACGCTTTCATTTCTGGGCACCGTGGATCCTGCTGTCTTAGCTCACAGTGACACAGGCACAGTCTCTGGGCCTGGCCCAGGCCCCAGGCCCTTATCTGGGCTAGGCTCTAAGAGCTGCCTTGAGAGCTCCAGACCTCAGACTAGCACAGAGGGGGTCAGTACTTGTCACTTGGGAGCCACAGGAGCAAGCCTAGGGCAGGGCAGGGCCCTCAGTTCCAGTCTCAACTCTGCCAGGTGATCTTACGCCAGTCCCAACACCTCTCTGCCCCAGAGACCTCACCTGTCCCGGGACGATCACCACCACCCTCCTCCCTTCTGGGCCTCAGTTTCCCCATCTGTATATGGGGCTGTGAGAATCCTACCTGTTTAGTGGGTTGGTTGTGAGGATTGTCGTGTGGAGAGAGCAGAGCACGAACCTGCCCCATGCTGAGGCTGCACACGCTTGGGCCACCACCGTTCCTGTCCTGCTGTGTCCTGGGAGCCACAGCCCGAGGTGCGGGCCCGGCTGTGGGAAGGCCAGCATGCTGGTCCAGCCTGTTGTCCACAGGTCTGTCGCAAGGCCCTAGTGTGTGTCTGGTAGAGACAGAACAGCAGTTGTTTCAGTTGGACAAATATTTCTTGGGTGTCTCCCCTGAGCTGGGTGCCTGGAATATGGTTGTGCGATCACTGAGGGCCAATGGGAAGCAGAGGCCTCCCAGGGTCAGGCCCACCCATGGCCCAGGTGGCTACTGCAGAAACGCTGACGCAGGGCGTGCACAGAGGAGCAGAAATGAGCTTGCCAGGCTTCTTGTGTCCACCTCCCTGCTCTGCAGAGACGGCGCTGGAGCAAAAGCTGAGGTCTTTTTGGTGGCTTGCAGAGCTCTGTGTGGTCCTGCCCCAGGACCTCCGACTTGGCTTCCCAACCCTCACCCCCAGCTTGTTCGGGCCCAGCCACTCTGGCCTCCTTGCTCTTCCTTCAACCTCCTATCCCAGGGCCTTTGCACATGCTATTCTCGCCAGTGGATGCCTCATACCCCACATCTCCTTTGGGGTCCCTGTATGCCCTCTTTACAGTGGCAGCCCTGCCCCTCCCCATCCACCCCTACTCTGCTGTGTAGTGATCCTTGGCACCTGTCAGCTTATCACCTGTGATGTATGTATATATTTATTTAGAGACAGGGTCTCATTCTCACCCAGGCTGGAGTGCAGTGATACAATCATATCTCACTGCAGCCCCAAACTCCTGGGCTCAAGTGATCCTCCCGTCTCAGCCTCCCAAATAGCTGGGACCATAGGTGTGTACCACTATGCTCAGCTACCCTTTTTGTTTTGTTTTGTTTTGTTTTTTCTTGAAATAGAGTTTTGCTCTTGTTGCCCAGGCTGGAGCGCAATGGTGCGGTCTCGGCTCACTGCAACCTCCGCTTCCCGGGTTCAAGTGATTCTCCTGCCTCAGCTTCCCAAGTAGCTGGGATTACAAGCACCCGCTGCCACGCCCAGCTAATTTTTGTATCTTTAGTAGAGATGGGCTTTCACCATATTGGCCAGGCTAGTCTCGAACTCCTGACCTCAGGTGATCTGCCCGCCTTGGCCTTCCAAAGTGCTGGGATTATAGGAGTGGGTCACTGTGCCTGGCCAACTTTATTTTTATTTTTGTAGAGACTGGGTCATCATGTTGCCCAGGTTGGTCTCTAGCTCCTGGGCTCAAGCGATCCTCCTACCTCTGCCTCCTAAAGTGCTGGGATTACAGGCATGAGCCACCCTGCCCGGCCCCTGTATTATTTATGATTATATTACTTATTATGTGTCTTCCTCAGTAGGTAAGATCCATGAGGAAGAGTTTCATCAGTTTTGTTCACTGCTGCCTGCCCTGCAGCCCAAACACTGCTGGAACATAGTAGGACCTTAATGAGCCTGGGGTAATTAAATGGCCAGGCTAGGTAGGCAGCTCCCTTGGTGACCGGGTCAGTCTCAAAATAGCCTCCTATCTCTGCTCGCCTGTCCTGGGTGAGTTGAATTAACCCCAGCAGGTGGGGAGCCAAGAACCACATCCCTTGCTGTGCAGCCAGGACAGGCGGCAGTGGCCACAGCTGGGCCTTGGCCAGGGCGGCATGCACAGTCCGCAGGAGGACAGTCAGGCCCACAAGGAGGAGGCAGCAGGGCCGGTGCGCGGGCGGGGCTGCAGGCATGGGGCTGGGGAACCCTCAGCTGGGCCTGGCAGGAATGGGGAAAGGGCGTCGGTCAGAGGGAAATGCCTAGGCGATGGTGGGTGCAGGAAGTAGCAGGTGTGTTGGTGGAGCAGAAAGAATGGCTGTGGCTCAGGACCTGCAGGCCTGGGCTCCAGCGTCATCTTGGCCTGCTGTGTGACTTGGATCCCTGGATCTCAGTAGTTTCTTCTCTGGAAATGGAGAGATGAATTGTAGCCATCTCCTGAGGCTTTGGGGAGAATCAAAGGAGACCAAGGGCCAGAAAGCCTCCTTGCTGCTGTTGGCCCCGGTTCCGGTGGCCCTGGACTAGTGGTTGGACCTCTTGGCCCGTCAGCCTTCCCCTCGTGTTGCCCAGCGCAGGCTTTAGGGGCAGATTCTCTGGGGCTTTGAAGTTAAAACACGTGAAACACAGCGTGCTTTTAAAGAGTGGAGAAAGACACGTGGCGATGAATGTCTTCTTTCAGTGCCAGCGTGTTGAGTCTCCCACCTTGGAACCTTTGCCCTGGCCATGCCCCTGCACCACCTTCCCGGCACTCCCCTCTCAACTCAGAGGCTTTGGGGAGAATCAAAGGAGAGACGGAAGGCCACTGAGCTGGGCATGGTGACTTCCCCTCCATTGGAGGGGCCTCCCTGATGGCCCCCTCTCAGCTTGTTTATTTCATTCACACACTTGGCGCTCCCTGAAACTAGAAACCTCAGCGTTGTCCTAGACTCCCCTTTCCCTGCTCGACCACATCCGAGCCATCAGTAAATCCTGCTGGCTACACGTTCCGGTACCATCCGGTCAAAACACTGCTCCACACAGCCACACTGCCCCTGCCCTGGTCTGTGTTCCGTCTTCACCCCCTGGGCTCCCTGCCCCTGCTCCCCATCAGTTCTCCCCACAGTGGCAGCAGAATCCTGTGGAGTCGTGAATCACATCCGTCCCTTTGCTGAGGGGCTTCCAGTGGTGCCCAGCTCAGAAGGCTTAGGAGGCTCCGCAGGACCTGCCCTATCACCTCCCTGCCCCCATCTCTGCCCTTCTGCTCACCCACCCCACTCCAGCTGCCCCTCATTCAGGCCCACTCCCGCCTCAGAGCCTTTACACTGGCTGTCCCCTCTGCCCAGAACACCGTTCCCTCAGAATGGCTGGTGCCCTCTCCTTCCTGTCTTCACCTGCCCCCATTCCCTGGCTTCCTACACATCCACTTGCTTTTCATGTTTATTCTTTCTCCCGTTTCGGTTTCATGGGGGTAGGACTCCTTGTCTGGCTTGTTTGCCGCTCTATTCCCAGCATCTGAAACAGTACCTGGGCTTCAGGAAACATTTGGTGGATGGATAAGTGGATGGGTGGGTCGATGGATGGATGAGTAGGTGGACAGGCAAACAGATGAGACACTGAAAACTGTGGTTAGGAAAAACTTCAGTTAATTGTTTGCCCAGCAGGAGTTTGGGGTGGACTGGTGAGCTCCAGGCCTGGCAGGCCTGGTGGAGTGTGAAGACGCATTTGTTACTGTCGCCCATGCCCAGCGTCATGGACTCTGCCACAGGCCTCTGAGCTTGCCTGCTGCATCTCTGTCAGGGTCCAGCAGGTGGTCCTGATGCGTGGCACAGCGCTGCCTCTCTTGTCTCTTCATGCTCTGCCTTAGTTGCAGATTTGCTGAGCCCTGTTCTGTGTCCAATGCTGGGTCCTGGAGCCAGATCCAGGGGTGTGGTGGGGTGGGGATGCAGAGAGCAGGGCTACAGAAGGGGTGGTAGGGCTCTGGGATGCTACGACTGACGTAGTAGCAAAGGTTCAGGTGTTCTAAGCACTGCTGTAAGCATGTCACAGAGGTTACCTCATTTAATTTTCCAAACCACCCTATAAAGGACATTTTATTGTATCCCCACTTTATGGATGAGGGGACTGAGGATTTAGCTGTAGCAGTTGAATGGCTCCAAATGCCTGTCCCTCCACCCCAGCCTGTGCACCTGAGTCCACTGGCATGGGAGTCATCATAGGCTTACTTGTCTCCACAACCCCCAGGATGTCATGACCGGGCCGTCCTGCTCTATGAGTACGTGGGCAAGCGGATCGTGGACCTGCAGCACACCGAGGTCCCAGATGCCTACCGTGGGCGCGGCATCGCCAAGCACCTTGCCAAGGTAGGGTAGGAAGGCGGCAGGGCGAGGTGGAAGCGGGGACATGGGGTCTGCCACCCTCCCTCAGAGGAGACGGTGGCCCTGGTGGCCAGTTCAGCCTGCTTCTTGGCCCTGGGTCCTCTCCGGGCCGGTGGCAGCCTTTCTGGGCCCAGGCTCCTCCTGTTCAAGACCCTGGCATGGCTGAGTCTCCAGGATCCTTACACAGCTCCTGTGTGGCAGGTGCTTCATGGGAGCCCCATTCCTGCCTTCATCCTCAGGGAATCCCAAATCCCAGGCTATCTGGAGAGCAGGTTTGGGCTTGGTGAAGGGAGTTACAGCCAGAGCAAAGCAGACCCTGAGGGCTGCTGCTGGGACTTAGCTGGGCCATCGGCAGGCTTCCCCTCCTCCACCCCCACCCCGCCAGGAGAATTGCGGGGCAACCTTTGCCGTTCGTGCTGCCTGGGGCATGGGGGCTTGTACCTCCCTGGGGAGAGGTGATGTGTTTTTTCCTTGTGTACTGGACCAGTCTGTGGGGATCATCCCAGGTGATGCTGAAACAAGAGAATTGCTGAGCAGGGCAAAGTGGGTGGCCAGGGAGCCGGGGCCTGGGAGGGAGCAGATGATGCCACCTTTCTGGTGCCGGCTGCAGGGCCTGACCACTCTCCTCTCTGCCCGGCTCCCAGGCTGCCCTGGACTTCGTGGTGGAGGAGGACCTGAAGGCCCATCTTACCTGCTGGTACATCCAGAAGTACGTCAAGGAGAACCCCCTGCCGCAGTACCTGGAGCGCCTGCAGCCGTAACCCTGGGCTGCAGGCGGGAGCGCTCCCTGCCAGACTCTTCCCGTGGCCTTTGCCCGGCCATACGTGCTCTCAGGAACCTGGTCCCACTGGGAACAGACTCAGAGTTATTTTTGTAAGGACACTTATCTGTGCTCCGCGTCCAGATCCCTGGAGGCCGCTGACCAATGATGGGCGGTGACCCGGTAACTGAGGTGGCAAGGAGGCCGGGTAGTCCCGGCAGCTCCCACTCTGCAGAGACCAGCAGCTTCGTGGGAGGCCTGTGGGCCGCACTAGGGGCTAGAGCCAGCCTGCATCCCGCCCGCCGGCTTCCACTTGGAGATCAGCAGGAGGGCCAGTGCGGGACCCCTGCTGCCACCTCTCCTGGGCCTGTGTCCTTTCTGGAAATTAGGAAGGTGTGCCCCAGAGCCAAGAGGAGCAATAAGAAACCTCATGTGCCAGCTTCTGAGGGTGGCAGCGCCAGACCCCACCTGCCACCAGCGCTGCCCCTTTCTCAGACCCCCATGCCCAGTACAGGCAGGGCCCTGGAAGGGAGCAGCTCTCGCTGACAGAAACCAGGAGAGTGAAGGACTGAGCACCGGCCAGGCTCAATTGCACGTGCGGTTCACACGTGAACACACAGGATGTGGTCGACAGGCGGGCTGGTGGTGGGTGCCGTGGGTGTTTCCCTCTCCTTGGTATCCCCATCTTTTTTTTGGCCTCTCGTGTAGGTTCTGCAGGAAACCAAGGCCCCATCCCCCTGGGCTGCTGTCCCCTATACCCCTGTCTGCTGGGAGCAGCTCCAAGGGCGCCTGAGCAGCTGCAGGCCCGTCCCTTGCTGGCCTTGACCACCTGCCTGAGCGTTCTCCGAGAAGATGCCTTGGAGCTGGGGTGGGAGAGAGGCTGACTGTTCTCCAAAAACTGCCATCAGCATCCAAGAGGAAGAAACATCAGGCACAGGGGTTTCTGTGCTGCTGCCAGGCATCAGTGTCCTCTTTTGGGCTGGCTAAGCTGGATACACTCTGCTGCCCATCCGGCCCTGGGCTCCTCCCCAACCCAGCCTTCCTGGGTGCAGTCTGGGAGACACACCAGCACACTTTGGTGGGACCAGCCTTTCCAGGGCATGCTGGCTTCCCCTGGGGTGGCTCAGGTCCTGCCCTCTTGTGTCAGCTCTAACAAGGGTCAGATTCGTCCCTGCTCCTCTGTAGAGCTGGAGGGTGACCCTGGAGCCAGGGGCCCTTTAGGGCTGAGACATTTGTTAGTCAACACCACATCCCTTGGGAGTGATGCATTCCCACCAGGCTTCGGGGGTTGTCAGGCTGGGCTCTGGGCAGTACAGGGAGAGGTCGACTCCCCCGGTGCAGCGGCAGTGGTTGCCATGGTGACTCCCCCCTTTGACTCCATGCGCAGGCGCTGGCTGGCCTGTGGTTGCATTTTCCACTCACCTCCTTGCTATCCCCAGTCTTGGCAGCGAGACCCCCTGCATTCCTTCTCCAGCCACAGCAGCTCAGGGGTCTTCCTGCCTGGACACAGGACCATGGAGACCTGCATGTGCAGGGAGGCCTGGCATCCTGCCGATGGGGGTCCTGGAGCCCCAGAGTCTCCTCGAAACCCCTGCTGTGGGTCACAGCATGGACCAGCAGGGGTCACCATCCTGAGCACCCCCCACATCCCTGCCTCTTGCCCTGTGGCAGATGCTCCTGCCCTGGCCTCCAGGAATTCGGCTCTTTTACAGAGGGCTCGTGTGAGAGTTCGGAGAAGGCCCTGGGCCTCCAGGGAGATGCAGCTGGCAGGAGGTGGGCCGAGCTGCTCCGGGTCCTCTCCAGGGCTAGGGGTGGCCCACTGCTGGCAGAATTTAAGGAAAGAGGAGGTTGTAGGCACAGAGGATGGGCAGCCAGGCCTGGGCCTTCCCTTTACTGTCCCGGGGCAGCGGGGCTGGAGGCCTCCTTTCCCCTCCCTAAGGTCACCCCCTTCCCATGCACACGTCCCTCCCCACGTTCAAGCACATAGTCCATCATGACCACCCAGGAGCTCAGTGAGCTGAGGCTGTGTCCCTGTGGCCTCCAGCCCACCCGCAGGAGGGTCCCTTGCAGTGGCAGTACAAGGAGCCCCCCACAGGAAGCCCTTGAGAGCCAGGAGGGACTGGGCCTGGCCCCACCCTGTTCCCACTCTCACCTAAGATTCCTCCCCCTGTGTACTAGCAGGTGACTCTCCATCCGGCCAGCCCACAACCAATACTTGAACCAGGAGGCTTGGGGTGGTAGAGGCCTGCAGAGGCCCTGGGGCCAGGAACCGAGGCTAGGGCTTTCTCAGGAGGCCTGATCCAAGCTCACGCTGGTATGACCTGGCCTCGCCTCGGGCTGCCTTACATCACCCCTAACCCACGCCAGGGGGCTAGGCAGGGCTTCATGGGACCTGGCCCAAGGTCTCCAGCAGAGCAATAACCACATCTCCCCAGGTCGGGTCGTCACAGACACCCTGCCCTGGAGCCCCCAGCCCATCCCGTCTGGTGCTACCCTGTCTGCCTGGCAGCCCAACCTCACCCTTCCCATCGGGTCACCTGGGAGTCCTTGGTAAGGATGCCACCACATGGGGACGGTTTATGCATCTGGGCGAGAGCTAGAGTGGGGCAGGGGATGCTCGGGGGCCTGCAGGTCTCCCACAGAGCTGCTTTCCTGCCCGCTTCACCCTGTGGGTTTCTATTTCTTGCCCGGTCAAAATAGGCAGTGACTCGTGCCTTCCCTCCTCAGGGCCCATGGCAGGGTGTGGACCCAGCTGGCCCCGGGACCGCCCCCTTCCTCATTCTCCAAGCTCCTCAACAGGTCTCAGAGGAACGTTTCCATAAAAGGTGTGGCCTGACTTGCAGTGCCGTCCCCACATGGTCGCCTCCCCCACAGCAACCTGCTGGTCAGCCCTGTCCTTAACTGGTGGGAAGGGGGAGGCGGGCTTCCCTCCCTGGTGTCTGGCCACTCTTCTCAGTCCTCAGCCCAGCCTTCAGTGTGGAGAGCGAGACCCTGAGTGGCACTGGGGCTTGGCTGAGGTCTCCCCGCAGGATAACAGTGGCTTCAGGACCCCAGACCCCAGTCTGGGCAGCTCTGCCTTTCCAACTGGCCCAGCCCCCACATCACAGTTCCCTGCCATCTCCAGGTGCAAAAGCCCCTGAGGCCACAGCCCAGCTATGAAGCAGAGTGACTTTGTGGGGTTTCCTAGGAAGGGGCAGCGATGCCATGCATGAGATCTGCTGTGCCATAAGAAGTCGCTCCTTTGGGATTTCTGGTCCACTGCAGGGAGGTGAGGCCCAGCCTCATGTCAACACATGCCCATCAAAGAAAGCTGTGGCTAATGCTTACAAAACAAGTGAAAATATTGCACCAGGCCTAGGGCCACATCTCATTCCATGCCAGCTACTGAGGGAGGGAACAGACTGCAGGACAGTTTCTCCTAGTTCCCACTCAGGGTTACATGGCTACTCAGAATGAAAGAGAAAGTGTCAGGTCCGTTGCAATCTTTCTTCCTTTTTTTTTTTTTTTTTTTTTGGAGACGGAGTCTTGCTCTGTCGCCCAGGCTGAAGTGCAGTGGTGTGATCTCGGCTCACTGCAACCTCCACCTCCCGGGTTCAAGCGATTCTCTTGCATCAGCTTCCCAAGTAGCTGGGATTACAGGTGCATGCCATCATGCCCGGCTAATTTTTGTATTTTTAGTAGAGATGGGGTTTCACCATGTTGGCCAGGCTGGTCTTGAACCCCTGACCTCAAATGATCCACCCGCCTTGGCCTCCCAAAGTGTCGGGATTACAGGTGTGAGCCACCTCACACGGCCCCGTTGCAATCTTATTCCACTTTGTTTTCACAGCAGTCCCGTGACATGCCCATTATTAGGCCTATTTGATAGATGAGACTGAGACTCAGTCAGGGGTCACAAGCCAAAGCCCATGCCACTTGAAGGGCTCAGGATCCAGCCCAGCTCCCGTCTTCTTGGTGGCACCCAGCTTGTGTGATATGAGATCTTACGTCTGCTTGTGGTGACAGATGGCCTTGAAAGCAATAAACATAAAACTTCCAGCAACTTCCCACTCAGCTGCAAGCCTGCGGTGGGTCCTGCCTCGAGCCGTAAGGTGAGCGGCTAACCAGTGCTGGGCTGGTATGGAGAAGGCTGAATCGCCTGTGAGGCTGGGGTTGTAGGCAGGAATATTCATGGAGCCCCTGACCATACACTCACACTGCTCTTCCTCAGTTCAGGGTTCTTGGATTTGCTCAAGTCCACCCAAATATCCCTTTATGATTCTCAGGGTCCCACTCCTTCCAGATCCAATGCCCTAAATTTTACATAAGAGTTCCGGCAAGGCTGTGAATTCAACTTGTGTTGTAACTGCAACCTGCAGGATCAAATTTAGGGTTATGTTTTCAGTTGTATCAGTCTTATGGCTACAAGATATTAAAGAGATTGTTTTCTGGTTATCGAAGATGGTGTCTGTTTTTCTATCCAAGTCTTGAGTTGGGTTTATCACTTCTGCTGACTCCAGTGTAGTCAGAAGCCAACAGTCTCTCCAGCTGTCCCTGTGACGTGAAGGGCTTCAGCCATTTGGTCTCTCAAGCTTTGCCTTCAAGAGACACTTCACCCCAGGCACTTAAAATAGGTGATGTTGTAAGGACTAGTTTTGTCACTGAATGCTGTGACTTTCTAGGGTACCACATCCCCTCTGACAGTGAGGTCATTACTGTGTTCCAGCCCAATCCAGACAGATAACCAATCCCCGATTTCCAGCATTAAGGGTCTGTTTCTATAGAGGAAGTCATTTCTGCTACAAGGACATTATCAGTCAGTGAAGAGTCAGGAAAATGGAAATTGCCCAGGTGCTTCAGAGTGGATTTAATGCGGGGGACTGGTTATGAAAACTGTTGGAAAAATGAAAGGAGTGAGAGTGAAAAGGTGAGATTGCCCAAATATTGGTAAGTGCAGGAAAAGTGCAGGAAGCTGCTTTTACATGGAGGCTGGAGGAACAGGTGTCACCCAGAAGTGCCTGGGGATCACAGGGCTGCTGAGGGTGCTCCTGGTAGAACCTTGCTGACTGAACAAGACCGAGGTGTGCATGCCTGCTGATGACTGCTGCTGTTGCCAGCACTAAAAACACCCCCAGATCCAGGAACTTGACTGCCTTCTGATTGATCAGTGCTTCCTACCAGTGGGAACAAATTGGAAGCCCACTGGTAAGAGCTCTAGCAAATGTAGTTTGCAGGCTTCCAGCCTCTCTGTGATCAGAGGAGGGAAGGGATCTGGCAACCGACAGACAATCAGGGCAAGCAGAAATATTCTTGGCTGCAGGGGGTGTGGCATATGACATAATGCCAGTCCATTGGTATCAAGGCTGAGGCAAAGCATCTAGAGGATGACGGGCCCCAGAGCCAGGCAGACCAAGAATGGATGGATAGTGAGTAGATGGTTGGGTGATAGATGGAGGGGTAGATGAGTGAGTGGGTGGGTGGGTAAGTGGGTGGATGGATGTGTGGATGGGTGAGAGAATGGTTATTAGCAATACCAGCTCATCTGCCATCACTAATACCAGCACATCATGCTAAAATTAAAAGCTCCTTTGTCTTGGAAAGAGCTTGTCTGAGGGTCGAGGGAGATACTTGTAGACCATTACACATGGAGTCAGGTGGGAGATCTGGCTGGGTGAGATTCTATCATTTTCTGAATTAGGGAGAAGGTGGAACCCAGGAGTTGAAAGAGGGGGCCCCTTGAGAGGTTTGTTCCTGAAAGTTGTCCTGATTCAGGAGGAAACTTGATGATGGGGTCGCACATTGGGTGTGGAGACACTGAGACTGCAGGAATAAGCCTCTGCATGGCCACTCTGGAATCTAGGAAAGGAGAGCCAGGGCATACAAATGTATTGGTGTTTCATCTGCCAACTAAGATAAAAAGTCCAACTAGGTGCCCTGGACTAGGTCGTCTCATTTAAACTTCCCAGCAAGCCGTGAGGAGAGAACCTGCATCCTGTTCACGTGGAGCCACTGCCCTTTGGAGATACGATGTCATCCACACCGTGCTCAATGAGGGTGACCCAGGCAGACGGGCCACTATCTTCACAGGACCCGAGTTCAGAGGAGGGGGATGAGAAAGTGCACACGTAACAAGAAACTCTGTGACCAGACTATTGGTGCATACACAGGCCACGCACCCAGCCCCAATGCAGAGAACCTGCAAGGCTCTCTTGAAGAAGGAGATGTGGACTGGGGCCTGAAAGATGAGGAGCTTTGCAAGGGGCACAGCCTGCAGGCCCCAAGGGATCGGGGCCTCATGGTCTCTGACCTCAGCTCCCACTACTTCTCCCCTTTCTCACTCCACTCCAGCCACATGGGCCTCCTGCTGGTCCTTGTATCTGCAAAGCTGCTCCCACCTCAGAGGCTATGCCCTCTGCCCAGAACACTCTTCCCCCAGATATGCTCATGGCTCCCTCCCTCACCTCCTTCAGGTCCATGCCCAGTGATCACCTTCTGGATGAGGCCTTCCTTCCCAGTTCTCCCCTGCCCAACATTTAAATTACTACCTCCTCCACTTCTGATCCCCTTACCTGCCCTATTTTTTTCCAGCCATTGATTTCTTCTTACACGATGTATGATTTATTTATTTTATCTGGTTTATTATTAATTGTCTCTCCCAGCTAGAATACAAGCTGCATGAGGGCAGGAGTTTATTTTGTTCATTGCAGAATCCCAGCATGTGTATCAGTGCCTGGCACACATTTAGTGCTCAAAACATTTGTTGGATGGGTGGGTGGGTGAATTAGTGGATGGGTGTGTGGATGGGTGGGTGGATGGATGGATAGGTAAATGGATGAATGAATGGATGAGTGAATTAGTGGATAGGTGGGTGGATGGTGGGTGGGTGGATGGATGGATGGATGGATGGGTGGGTGAATGGCTGGGTGGATGACTGGGTGGATGGGTGGGTGGATAGGCGATTGGGTGGATAGATGGATGGGTAGATGAGTGGGTGGATGGGTGAGTGGGTGGATGGATGGGTGGGGTGGATGGATGGGTGGATAGGTGAGTGGGTGGATGGATGGATGGGTGTGGTTGGATGAGTGAGTGGGTGGATGGATGAATGGGTGGATGGATGGATTGGTGGATAGATGAGTGGGTGGATGGATGGGTGGATGGATAGATGGATTGGTGGAGGGATGAGTGGGTGGATGAATGGATGGGCAGATGAGTGGGTGAATCAGTGGATGGGTGTTGGTGGATGGATGGCTGGGTGGATGAGTGGGTGGATGGATGAATGAGAGGATGTGTGGGTGGATGGGTGAGTGGGCGGATGAGTGAATGGGTGGATGGATGGGTAGGTGGGTGAGTGGGTGGATGGATGGATGAGTGGGTGGATAGTTGGGTGGATGGATGGATGGGTAGATGAGTGGTTGGATGGGTGGATGGATGGATGGATGGATGGGTGTGGGTGGATGAATGGCTGGGTGGATGAGTGGGTGGATGGATGGATGAGTGGGTGGATAGATGGGTGGATGGATGGCTGGGTGGATGGCTGGATGAGTAGGTGGGTGGGTGGGTGGTTTGGTGGATGAGTGGATGGATGGATGGCTGAGTGAATCGCTAGAACAGTGAGAGGGAGAGGGCTCCAGGTGGGCTAACCAGCATGAGTAAAGGCCTAGAGATGAGAGAGTCATGCCATCCTTGAGGAATCGAATGAAGATGAGTGAGGCTGGCAGGGGGAAGGTCAAGGGATGAGACTGGAGAGGTGGAATGGCTGGATGATGGAGGGCCCTGAAGTGTGGTAGAGATTGTTAGCAGTTCAATGGGTTTTCACTCATGGGCACACAGCTGCACCTCCTGCCACCCACACAGCAGGTGGGGCCTGAGGTCTGCATTCTGCAAGGAGCATGGATATGGGCTCTCTCCAGGCTCTCTCTTTCCTGTTCCACTGTTGAATACCGTTGGTTACTAGGCCTTGGGAACGGTGAATCTACTAACTGTAAAGAACACAGGTTTCCAAATTACTGCATTCAGCTTTTCAGGAGAAAAGCCACATGCCACTAATGAGCTCTCACTCTGGCTTGTTATGTGAGAAATACATCTCTGTGGTTTTTTAATCATTCTGCATTTTGGGGTCTATTTGTTACAGCAGATAGTGTGCACTAATGAACACCTCAAAATAGAGTGCTGCCGTAACTTGAAACCTCAAATATGTACCATTGGCTTAGTGGCCAGGCAGCAGGGAACATGGAAATAGATGTTGCAGAATGGAAAGTGGGAGACTCATGTCATGCAGAGGTAAAATGTTTGTTAGAGCTGTAGCCTACAATAGCTTGAAGGGCAGACTGGGAGAAGTAACCCTGTAGCTCCAGAGAGAGGAGGCCGAGTGAGCACAATAAAAATACACGTTAGGCTGAGCACGGTGGCTCATGTCTGTAATCCCAGCACTTTGGGAGGCCGAGGCGGGCAGGTGATGAGGTCAAGAGATCAAAACCATCCTGGCCAACATGGTGAAACCCCGTCTCTACCAAAAATACAAAAATTAGCTGGGCATGGTGGCGCATGCCTGTAGTCCCAGATACTCAGGAAGCTGAGGCAGGAGAATCGCTTGAAACCGGGAGGCGGAGGTTGCAGTGAGCCGAGATCGTGCCACTACACTCCAGCCTGAAGACAGAGCGAGACTCTGTCTCAAAAAAAAAAGAAAAGAAAAATGTGTTAGTCATTCCTTTGATGTACAGTAAGGTATTGTGAGACAGAGACGCACTCAAGCAAGATGTAAACAGTGTGGAAACAGAAGAAAAGGAAATACGAAGAGTTTGAGGCCTTGCGGTGTTGGAAAAGTGAACTGCGAACGGATCTCAAATAGCAGGAAATAAAAATGAAAAGGTTTTAAGTAGCAACGGCTTATTAAAACTCTCAGGTCTACAGACGAAGGCCTTAATCCTGCAGCAAGGACCAAATGAAGTGGGTGGTCTTGCCCCACTAATTGTTGAGATGTTCTCAAGGTCAGTGTCAGTAAACAGAGAGACAGACAGCAGAGACAGAGGCATGGGAGATGAGGAAGCTAAGAAATAAAGCTGCTGGAAGATGATAGTAGAAAAGTATCTCGAGTGTGGTCACATGGAACTTATTGGAAGGAAAACTCCCTAAAATCTGGAGGGAATTGTATTGCCAAAGCCACCACAAGCCTGTCATTGTAGAACAAGCCTTGGGTCTCCACCCTTGTACAGGCAGGAAAAGAGCTGCAAAAACCATGTGGTCCCCACCTCAGATGTCGCCATGGAGAAAACTGGATGAGGAGAGGCCTCCCAGAAAGCAGAGCTGGGAAATCCCTCCATGAGTAGGACAGCGAGCTTTTTACAACATCGCCAGTCAGATTCTGCAATTGTGGGGTGGGGGCTGCTGTGTGTCCCTGTTCCCACTTTCCTAATGACAGCTTTAACTGCCCCCAGCCAGTTCAGAGGGAGCAGGAACTGGATTTTACTTGGAGATCCCAGGATGGTCATAGCAGAGAGCATGGCATGTTCCAGGAGGTGCAGGGCCACAGGCAGAGACAGATGGGGTTTGGGTCATCCCTCTGGGGGAGGGTGTGATAGAAGAAAGAGCACACTGCTATCTCGTTGCCAGAAAGAGAGACTGTTGCTGAGACTCATAGTGAGTCATTAAAAATCAATTTTCTGACCTCCCTGGATACACAGACTATTTCATAGTCTCCCCCTGCAGTCAGTTGTGAGCAGAGGTGGACTGAGGCTTCTAAGAGTGGGAGGGCCCCTCCCTGACCTCTGCTTCCCCTTAACTGGCTGGATACAGAAGGGGAACAAGATAGTTGGAGCTTGGGTCCCTGAGTCACTGCATGGAGGACAGCTGTCCACTGGCAAGAGACACCTGCTTCACACCACAGTGAGGAAGAACCAGACTGAACTGCATCTCAACTATGAAGCATTTCTCAGCCTGTTTGCTCCAGCAGCTGACAACGCCCTGACAAACACACAGGCCATGGCCAGGGATCTAGAGTTGATGCTGAGGCTCCACTAGAAGATTCTAAGCAGAGAAGCAGTATGGTTATATTTCTTGTTTTAAAAGAATTATTGTGGCTGGGCCAGGCACAGTGGCTCACGCCTGTAATGCCAACACTTTGGGAGGCTGAGGTGGGAGGATTATTTGAGCCCAGGAATTGGAGACCAGCCTGGGTGACACAGTGAACCTCTCTCTGAAAAAAAGAAAAGAAAAAATTTATAACTTGGCTGGGATGTGGAGAAAGGATGGGAGGGATGAAGGCTAGAGGCAGAAAGGCAGATTAGGAGGCCGTGGCAGATTGTAGGTGAGAGAGGATGACTCTCTCTTGCACTACAGTTGGGACAGTAACAAGAGAGAAAATGGGTAGGTTTGAGAGCTGACAAGTGGCAGGGTCAGGACTCGAACCTGGGTCTGCCTGGGCAGAAGGGAGTGTGTTGAGGTGTGTGTGGTGTATTATATGCATGGCCCCCAGACTCCATCTCTGCTGTGGCCAAGTCAGTCCAGAGTCCAGCACTCCTCACTTGACCTTTTGGCCTGACTGCTATCTTTCCCCCTGTAGGCTCCATGCAGCAGCCAGAAAGATCTTTCTAAAACCTCAATCACATCATGTCTCTCTCCTGCTCAAAAGTTCCCAATGCCCTCTTATTTACTACATGGAGGATAAAACCCAAGGGCCCCAGTGCTGCTTCTGCTTACCCAAGTCCCTTCATCACACTTCAGCTGCACTGACTTTGTTTACGTTCGTCTACTCTTTCAAGCTTATTCCTGCCTCAGGGCCTTTGTACATGTGTTCCCTCTACCTGAAATGTTCTTCTTCTACATATTCTCCTAGTTTGACCTTCCTTATCATTTATGTCTGTTTCAGTTAAAGACATGTTGAGCTGCTAGAAAAACCTAACTCACAAGGCATTTCATTTACCTCATGTATCATGAAGCCTGGAGGATGAAGGTCCAGAGTTTGTGCAATGGTGCAATGATGTCACCAAAGGCCTAGGCTCTTCTCATCTTCCCTCTGCAGCATCCTTGCTGTGTTGTTTTTTGTCCTCATGCTTCTTGCCTCATGGTCACAAAATGGCTGCTATGCCTCCAGGCATCACATCCATATTCCAGACACTGCCTTCCCTGGCCTCCCCATCTAACGCTGGCTCCCTAGGCACTCTATTCCATTACCCCCTCTTATTTTGATCCCATATGACTACTTGGAAGTTTCTTACTTGTTTCCTTGCTTCCTGACAACCTCCTATCACTTCAGTAAAAGCCCCCCTAGGGCAGGGGCTTTGATTTCCATCTTGTTTTCCATCTTGTTCATTGCCAAATTGCCAGATTGCCAAATTGCCATAGCAATTTCATTTCCATCTTGTTTACTGCCAAAGCCCAGCCCTGGCACAGTATCTGGCACATAAGAAATACTCAATAAATATTTGTAGACTGCATGAATAATAAAGTCCCCCAGCTGGCGTGGTGCCAGAAGCAGGACTCAAACCCCAGCCTCCCACCTCATGGGCCTGGGCATTTCCTAGTGTATCCTGGAGCCTCCTTGCCAACTCTCTGTGAGGAATCCAGGCAGTCCTGAGCAGCAGCCAAACCTTCGGCAGTCTCCAGCCACACGAACACGGAGCTTTTGTTTTGAGGTCCGGTGGAGAGAGGGAGAATCCCACCACCAGGGTTTAGGGAGCGCTTCCTGCTCACAGGTGAGCATGTCCTCAGAGGCACGCCGGCTGGCAGGCGTGTGTAGTGCAAAGCCCCAGGTTTAACGGCAGCCCTTGCCTGCTGGGAAAGACCCTCCCTCTTCAAGGATCTTCCAGTCACCTGTGTAGATGAAGTAGGGCTCAGCTCCAGGCCAGCACGCCCCTAAACTCCAACAAATGCAGAGCCCAGGCGCCGAGACGTAGGGCGGCAGCTAAGTCTATCTAGAATTTTATTATCTGCTTTGGTTTTGGTCTTCATTGTATTTACTTTTGCAGTTACCTGCACATGATACAGGTGTTCCATTTAGGTGGCTGCATAGAACTTCCTTCTTAAAATTAACTATTTATTTTTTGAGATGGAGTTTCACTCTGTCTCCCAGGCTGGAGTACAGTGGCACAATCACAGCTCACTGCCGCCTCAACTTTTAGGGCTCACACAATCCTCCTGCCTCAGCCTCCTGAGTAGCTGGAACTACAGGCATGCACCACCACTCCCGGCTAATTTTTTTGATATTTTGTAGAGACAGGGTCTCCCTATGGTGCCTGGGTTTGTCTTCAACTCCTGGACTCAAGCAATCCACCTGCCTCAGCCTCCCCAAGTGCTGGGATTACAGGCGTGAGCCACCATGCCCAGCCAGTTTCCCTTTAAATAATATGTTTCAGTGTTCAAAGAGTGAACCCACTTAAGAACAATATTAGGAGTAGGTGAAGGGTCCAGCATGATGGCAGAGCTCATTTCTAAGCAGAGAGAGGAGGTGCAGAAGCAGGGGCGGCTATTCAGGACCATTGCAACCTCACGATGTCACTGGGGCCAGAGCCCAAACCACTTACTCCTCGTCCAGTGCCTGTCAGCCCTAAGATCAGAGATGCCTGGGTCAGTCTTGGGCCAGATGACCCATGCAGCTGACCACCATCACGCCATCCATGGCAACATGTTCCACGTGGACAGGCTGCCTTCCAGAAATGGCCTGTCCTGCTGAGGTCGTGTTGGTTTCCAGGGGCAGGGAGGAGGGTGGTGCTGCAACAAGTTTCCACGCCTGCCCCGCTGGGTGCCCTGGCACAAGCATACAAGTGACAAGGGGCAGCACTCATGGCCCTGGAAACAGGACCCTCTGCGCTTTCCACAGGAGCTCCACCTGCACTGGAGAGTAAGGACAGCCAGGCCCCACAGCTGCACAGCCAGGAGGGAACCAGGCGCTGCTCACAAAATGCCTGCATTTCCGTATGAGCATTGCTTTTAGAATTTACTGCACAATGGCCGGGCGCGGTGGCTCACACCTGTAATCTCAGCATTTTGGGAGGCCGAGGTGGGTGGATCATGAGGTCAGGAGATTGAGATCATCCTGGCTAACACAGTGAAACCCCATCTCTACTAAAAAAAAAAAAAAAAAAAAAATTAGCCGGGCACGGTGGCGGGCGCCTGTAGTCCCAGTTACTTGGGAGGCTGAGGCAGGAGAACGGCGTGAACCTGGGAGGCAGAGCTTACAGTGAGCCAAGATCACGCCACTGCACTCCAGCCTGGGCCACAGAGCGACTCCATCTCAAAAAAAAAAAAAAAGAGATAATCTGGAGTCTTGCCATAGCATGATCAACATATTGAGGCCCCCTGCCACTTTTTCCTAAGATGATGATGCTTTTTATTTTTCTTGAGGTTTATGATGGGATCAAATGGAGGTGGAAGGAAGGGTCACGACTGAGCCTTGGCCAGGGGTGACCAGTAAGACTGACAGTGCTCCTTTCTGCTGGGATTCCCCAGGAAGGTATTCTGCTAATCCCAAAAGCAATGTGGTGAGGTTTCCAGATTGACAGTTCACTGAAGATTACATATTAGGGCTTCCTCACTCCAGCCTGGGCGACAGAACAAGACTCCATCAAAAAAAAAAAAAAGAATTTACTGCACAAATAAGCCTAGCACAAAGCAGTGCTCATAAGTATTAGCTGAAAGAAGGACTTTTGAATGAAAAAAATGGAGAAAATTACACTTTTTTTTTTCATTAAAAAATGGTTAGCTGGGTGTGGTGGGGCACACCTATAGTCCAGCCACTCGGGAGGCTGAGGCAGGAGGATCGCTTGAGCCCAGGAGTTCTGGGCTGTAGTGTGCTATGCCAATCAGGTGTTCACACTAAGTTCAGCATCAACATGGTGGCCTCCTGGGAGCAGGGGACCACCAGGTTGACTAAGGAGGGGTGAACCGGCCTCTGCTGGAAACGGAGGTCAAAACTCCCGTGCTGATTAGTAGTGGGATTGTGCCTGTGAAGAGCCACTGAACTCTAGCCTGAGCAACACAACGAGACCCCATCTCTAAAAAAAAGAGGGGAAAAAAAGAAAAATTAAAATTAAAAAATAAAAATAATAAATGTATCACATCACACACCTCCTAAACTCATTTTGGTCCCTGTAGCCGAAGGATGTCAGAGGACAGCTCAGTGCTTCTCCCTACAACACATACTACCCTGTCTCAGCTGACCCCAGGATGGGCAGAAACCCAATCTGAGCTTATACCTAGGAGAGCAATTCCACCAGACACCACCAAGAACATTCTAGAACAGATAAGGATGGGAGTTTGCTGGGAGGATACATTGACCTGACAGGCACTGGCCCACTCTATAGATAGCAGTCTCTGACTGGGCCTCCCCCTGCTCTCTCTGGGGAGCCCTGGGCTCCCCTCACAGTCTCTCAGGAAACCCCTACCCGTCATCACCTTCCTTTTTCTTTTCTTTTCTTTTTTTCTTTTCTTTTTTTTTGAGACAGAGTGTGAAAAAGGCAGGCTGGAGTACAGTGGTACAATCTCAGCCCACTGCAAATCTCTGCCTCCCGGGTTCAAGCCATTCCCATGTCTCAGCCTCCTGAGTAGCTGGGATTACGGGCGCATGTCACCACGTCCAGCTAATTTTTGTATTTCTAGTAGAGTTTCACCATATTGGCCGGCTGATCTCGAACTCCTGACCTCAAGTGATCTGCCCGCCTTGGCTTCAGAAAGTGTTGGGATTACAGGCGTGAGTCACTACACCCAGCCACCTTCCTCCTTAACTCTCACCCACCACCAGTGCCTGGCACAATCCCCCGTACAGAGGACCAAGCTGGAGGAAACCTTCATAATTCAACTTTTTTTTTTTTTTTTTGAGACGGAGTCTTGCTCTGTCACCCAGGCTAGAGTGCAGTGGCACGATCCTGGCTCACTGCAAGCTCCGCCTCCCAGGTCATGCCATTCTCCTGCCTCAGCCTCCCGAGTAGCTGGGACTACAGGCTCCTGCCACCTTGCCCGGCTAATTTATTATTATTATTATTATTTTAGTAGAGACGGGGTTTCACCGTGTTAGCCAGGATAGTCTCCATCTCCTGACCTCGTGATCCGCTGGCCTCGGCCTCCCAAAGTGCTAGGATTACAGGCGTGAGCCACCACGCCTGGCAATTCAACTCCTTTTTAAAGGAGAGAAACTGAGGCCCCAAGGTGGGGTGACAGGTTATTTAGGGGGAGGTGGGACAGAGACCCAGGTGTTCTGAGCCTCAATGCAGGACTCCTGGCTGCAATGAATGCATGTGTGCTAGACCTGGGAGGTCTCTAGCAGCAGGAAGGAAGCAGGAAGAGCCAGCAGTCTGGCAGGGCAGTACAGAGGCAGCTGCCCTGGCCTCACCGATGCACAGGCCCAAGGGGGTGCCTGACAGCAACTCCAGGTTGTGCCCAACCCAGGCTGCTGTAGACGGGTTCAAAAATGTGCAATGTCAACACAGCTCTGACTCCCACCACTCTGAGCTGCCAGGGAAAGTTCCAGAGTGATCTGGCTGGGAGCCTGTGTCTGGGTGAGGAGAAAGTGGCTCCAGGCAGGAGCTGACAGAGGTGACGAATCTACTCCCTTCTACTGAACTTTCAGACAATAGAGACACAGGTGTGAGGGTGACAGGGCCCCACTGCTCCCCTCAAGATGGGGGTGCTGAGGTCTGGAAGACTCTTGGGGCCTGTTTGGAGGGCCTTTGTAACCTCCTAATCTCATCCACTCCCAAGCCAGGCATGCAGGCCCTGGACCCAAGGGCTCGCTACACTGAAACTCCTTGCTCCAAGTCACCTGCCTGAATGTCTCCAAAGGATACACCGCCTCTGATGGCCACGGGGTTTCTCCTTACTTTTGGGCTGATGTTCTCACTCTGTCACTTTGCAGTGGGTTGAATGGTGACCGTCAAAGTGGCATGCCCAAATCCTAATTCCTAGAACCCATGAGTGCCACTATATTTGGAAAAATATCTTTGTAAATATACTTAGGCTAAGAATCTTTCATTATGATGATGATTATTTTGAGATGGGATCTCACTCTGTCGCCCAGGCTGAAGTGCAGTGGTGTGATCTCAGCTCACTGCAGCCTCGACCTCCTGGGCTCGAGATCCTCCCACCTCAGCCTCCCAAAGTGCTGGGATTACAGGTGTGAGCCAGCACACCTGGTCAGGTTAAGGATCTTGAGATGAGGAGATCATCCTGGATTATCCGGGTGGCCCCTAAATCCAACAAGTGTCTTTATACGAGGGAGCCAGAGGGAGAGTTGAGACCAAGAAGGCTGACATGCGACCATGAGGCAGAGCTTGGTGTGACAAGGCCACTGATCCAGGCAGGCCGCAACCAGAAGTGGGAGAGGGAGGGAACATCTCCCCAGAGCCTCTTGGGGAACATGGCCCGCCCAGCACCCTGATTTCATTCTTCTGAACACATGCTTGCTGTCTGAAGTCACCCCATTTGTGGTCATTTGACAGTGGCCACAGAAGCTAAGACCTGTCGGCCCCCAATCCATGGAAGCAAATCCCCAATCATTCCCATGCCCCAAGCTGTTCTCCCTCCCTGACATCTTTCTTGCCTCTCTCTTCCTGCATACCATCCTACTTCTTCTGACTCTGCCTTCTCAGGCCACATAAGTCCAGGAGGCCTGGGGACCTGTGTCTCCTCATCTCCACCAATTCCTATCTTCTCAGGCACTTTCTTTTCTGCTTTTTTTTTTTTTTTCTTTTCCCGAGATGGAGTCTTGCTCTGTCACCCAGGCTGGAGTGCAGTGGCATGATCTTGGCTCACTGCAACCTCGGCTTCCCGGGTTCAAGTGATTCTTCTGCCTCAGCCTCCCGAGTAGCTGGGACTACAGGCGCCTGCCACCACGCCCGGCTACTTTTTGTATTTTTAGTAGAGACGGAGTTTCACCATGTTGGCCATGCTGGTCTCGAACTCCTGACGTCATGATCTGCCCGCCTCGGCCTCCCAAAGTGCTGGGATTACAGGCGTGAGCCACAACACCCGACCTCTTCTCAGGCATTTTCTCCCAACTCCAACCCCAAACCACGAGATGAGATGCAGCCTCAAAAGGCAGCTTCTTACTCCATCCAGAAGAGCAGAGACGCCTTGGGCGCTGGCAGGGAGGCAAGGGCTGGTGGGACAGGCATTTGGTCCTGGCTCTGCTGTGAGCTTGCAGTGGGGCCCCGGGGTCATCTTAGGACCTCCCTGGGCTTCGCTGGGTTTCCTCTGTGGAAATGGGAAGAGTCGCACCAGATCCCCCTGAGGCCCCTCTGAACTGTAGTGTTCTCTCTAAAGAATTGGAAGAAGTTTCTAGGAGTCCATGGGTTTCAGGATCTGTGAGATATGCTCCAAGTGCAAAACCCCACAGATAATCTGAAAGAGTTAGTATGAAGAAAAAGAATGTTGGCTGGGCGCAGTGGCTCACACCTGTAATCCTGGCACTTCAGGAGGCCAAGGCAGGCGGATCACGAGGTCAGGAGATTGAGACCATCCTGGTCAACACGGTGAAACCCTGTCTCTACTAAAATACAAAAAATTAGCCAGGCATGGTAGCGCGTGCTTGTAGTCCCAGCTACTCAGGAGGCTGAGGTAGGGGAATCGCTTGAAACCGGGAGACAGAGGTTGCAGTGAGCTGAGATCGCACCACTGCACTCCAGCCTGGGGGACAGAGCAAGAGTCCGTCTCAAAAAAAAAAAAAAAAAAGAGGGGAAAAAAAAGAGGGGAAAAAAAAGAGGGGAAAAAAAGAAAAATTAAAATTAAAAAATAAAAATAATAAATGTATCACATCACACACCTCCTAAACTCATTTTGGTCCCTG
>NW_012119543.1:218393-236666 GCF_000951035.1 Colobus angolensis palliatus
AAAAAAAAAAAAAAAAGAGAAAAAGAATGTTAAAATATCTCACTCAAATTCCTTTTTTCATTATTATTATAAGTTCTAGGGTACATGTACACAACATGCAGGTTTGTGACATAGGTATACATGTGCCATGTTGGTGTGCTGCGCCCTTCAACTCGTCATTTACATTAGGTATTTATTCTAATGCTATCCCTCCCCCAGCCCCTCACCCCCCGACCAGCCCTGGTGTGTCATGTTCCCCATCCTGTGTCCCTGTGTTCTCATTATTCAACTCCCACCTATGTCTCACTCATAAATTCTAATTGACTACATGAAATGACACTTTTTGGATATATATAGGATTAAGTAAAATATATTATTAAAATTAACTTCAGGCCAGGCGTGGTGCCTTATGCCTGTAATCCCAGAATTTTGGGAGGCTGAGGCAGGTGGATCACTTGAGGTCAGGAGTTTGAGACAAGCCTGGCAAACATGGCAAAACCCCATCTTTACTAAAAATACAAAAATTAGCCAGGTTTGGTGGCGCATGCACGTAATCCCAGCTACCTGCAAGGCTGAGCCCCAAGAATCGCTTAAACCCAGGAGGCAGAGGTTGCAGTGAGCTGAGATTGCGCCACTGCACTCCAGCCTGGGCGACAGAGCAAGACTGTCTTAAAAAGAAAAAATAATAATTTCACCTCCTTTTAAAGTGTTGCTACTGGAAAATTGTGTTTGTTTGCTTTGAAGACAGAGTCTTGCTCTGTCGCCCAGGCTGGAGTGCAGTGGCACGATCTCAGCTTACTGCAACCTCCGCCTCCTGGGTTCAAGTGATTTTCCTGCCTCAGCCTCCTGAGTAGCTGGGATTACAGGCACACGCTGCCACTCCCGGCTAATTTTTTTGTATTTTAGTAGAGACGGGGTTTCACCGTGTTGCCCAGGATGGTCTCGAACTCCTGACCTAAAGTGATCCACCCGCCTCAGCCTCCCAATGTGCTGGGATTACAGGTGTAAGCCACCATGCCCAGCCACTACTGGAAAATTTTAAAGGACCTTTGTGAGTGGCACAGTATCTATCCTGTGGCTCTCTGCGGCGGTCTCCCTCATCTCTGTCCCAGTCATGCCAGGGCCCCTGGCATGTGCTCTATGGAATGATGTGTGGATGCTGCCCAGATATCTCCAGGACCTGCTATTTGTCAGTCCGGGCTGGGGAGGGAGACCAGCAAGGGGCCAGAAAGTTCGGCTTAAGTGATACCCAGGTGAGCCTGGGGGTTCCCATGGCTGTGATGGATTTTGCTCTCATGGTCACTTTTTAAAATGTAGATGAAATTCACACAATGCACAATTAACCATTTTAGACTACAATTCAGTGGCATTTGGTGCCTCCACAATGTTGCACAGCCATTGCCTCTATCTACTTCCAAAACATTCTCATCCTCCAAAAGAAACCTCATTCCCCCCAGAACCCATCCCCATTTTCCCTCCCACCCCCAGCCCCTGGCAGTCACATATTTGGTTTCTGTCTCCGTGGATGTGCCTGTTCTAGACATTTCCACATAGTTACACTCATACAATATTTTCTTTTGTGTCTGGCTTCTTTCACTTGGAACAATGCTCTCACTTGGAAAAGGTGCCTCCGCAAGGTCCATGGACCGGAGCTCCACTCCCCTTTAGCTGAATCACACTGCATCATGTGGCTTCACCTCCTTGTGTATATCCATGTATTCACGGACACCTGCGTGGATGCCCCTCCTGGCAATGGTGAGTGGGGTGCACAACCTCTGAGCAAAACCTACGAGACCACCTGGGTGCTCTCAGTGATGGCTGGCCCTGCCCATTCCTTTTGCAACCTCTAGGAATCCATCATCCTACTGGGGTTCCCTTGTCCCTCCAGCCATCATCTAGGGCGGGACAGGATTGAACATAGCGTCAGACCTTCATTTCCATCGCCTTCCACTCAGAGTCAGCAATGTATCTGGCCCCAGCTCGGATCTGTGTGTCCTGCCCTCTGTGTCTTGGGCCTCAGGTTGCCAGGGAAGCTGCTCCCCTTCAGAACCCGTGAGCGTGGTCCTCCACCAGCCTGCTGCTCCCCAACCCGGGGACACAGAGCCATGTCCTCGCCCTGCACTGTCCTTGTCCCAAATCAACCTATTATCTCCAGCTCCCTCTCAGTCTTGCAGCTTCTCAGAAGAGGCACAGGTGAAGTGAGACAAGCCTGTGTTCATTTTGAGGACTTGATCCAACTGGGAACAGGGGTGCTAGGGGCCGAATTGTGTCCCCTTAGAATTCCTATGTTAAGGACCTAACTCCCAGGACCTCAGAATGGGACTGTATTTGGAAATGGGGCTTTTAGGAGGCAACGAAGGTGCAATGAGGCCATGGGATGGCATCTTAATCTGACAGAAAGGGTACGCTTATAATGAGAGAACTCTCTGTGTCTGTCTCTCTCTGCCATGTGGGGACACAAGGCAGACATCTGCCTTCAGCAGGAACGGGATCTGCCAGCACCTTGATTTTGCACTTCAGCCTGCAGAACTGAGCAGGAATTGTGTTGTTTCAATCACCCCGTCTGTGGTATTTGGCTAGGGCAGACTCACACACCTCCTTACCTAGGCAGACACTTTCCCCACTCACTCCTAAGTATGTTCAGTGGTATCACCTGCCTAGCACTCATCTGAAAATATCTCATTCGTGACTGCCTGTCTCCCCAGACATGGGTTCCTTGCAGATGGGGCTGGCCCATGAGGCTGCGCTGGCTCCCAGCCTGGAGCACACATGCCGTAACTAGGAGTGGGCAGAAGGATGGACAGAAGGAGAGATGAAAAAGTGTCATGGGATGCATGGACGCCTTCTAGAATCTGTTTCACATAACACACAGAATCTGTTAACTACCAGATCAACTGCTGTCATCTGGCCAAGGGTTCCCTGGAAGTGTCTGTGTGAGCAGGGGCCTTGCTGTGGAAATGCTGGACAAGAACAGGGCCCTGTTTGAGCAATAGGAGCCATAGCCTCTTGTGGCCACCATGAGACACTGGGCAGCGTGGGGAGGTGCCTCCACCCATGCGTGTTTCCCAGTCATGAAGTCAAAATGCTGCCAGATGTCTCACATTCTGCATCGTTGTTGTCAGGATGACATAGGCTCTGCAGTGAGCTATAGGAAGTGAGGGGCTGCAATGATCAAACCATCTTTACCTTGCTTGCCACACCCTCACGTGACCACCTGGGCCCAGTTTGCCCAAAACTCTCCCAATATTAAAACTAAAAATCCCATGCCCTGGGATTCCCCTCAGGCCCGGGCAAGCCAGGACGGCTGGTCACCCTTACACACGCCTGCTGTTTTGGCCCCTGCCTTAGATGAGGGGCTGGCCACATGAGCTATGGAAAGGAGAGGCCTCATCCATTCATCCCTCCAACACCAGGTTTGCACAAGCACCCTCTACGGTTCTAGTAACAAATGCATCTCCAAGTCTGCACCAGAAGCTCAGCACTCTTGCTGTTTCCATTCTCCACCAAGGCAGACACTAACATAAAATAGGGCCCATCTGTGCTTTCCCAGACTCACACTGTAAAACTATGGGACCAGTGAGGAGTTCCATTCGCACCCTGGGGCAGTGGGCTGTGCTTGGGGTTCCCTAGGAGTACTGCCCATGCTTGCACCTTGGTGCCTTTCCCATGTCTGAGGTGGAGATGTTGATGTGGTGGGATAGATCAAGGCTCCCCAAGGACATCCTGGCTGCACGGTAGCCAGTGGCATTTTTGGCCAACAGCTGGGCTTCTCTGCTGCTGAGCCCTGTTAGGCTAGCTTTGGTCTCACCAAGTGGAGAATGTCTGCAGAGAGTCCTTTAGAAGAGGGTTGTTTCAGCAATCTACTGTTGCATAACAAGTCACTTGGAAACCAGGGGCATCAAACCACAGCCACTTCATTCTGCCTGTGGAGTCTGTGTGGGGAATCTAGAGAGGGCACCACAAGAAGCAGAGGGCCCCGTCTCTGCTCAGCTGTGATGCTCACTAGAGCCTCGACACCTGGCCTCTCCACATGGCTTGGGCTTCTCCAGCACAAGACTTCAGACCTCCATCAGAGCACAGGGAGCTCCAGTGACAGAGCCTCTGTGGCCTTTTAGGAGCCAACCTTAAAAGTCATTCAGCATCACTTTCTCTATACCCTGCTGACTGAAGCAGTCATAGGCCCACTCAAATTCCCTGGGAGGGGACTTAGGCACCATCCTGAAGGAAGGAATGCTGAAGAGTTTGCTGCCATGCTTTTAAACCACCACAGGAGTACTGGGGGAGAAAAGAGTCTTCGTGTGTGAAAAAGGTGGGACACGGGAGGCTGAGAGAGAGAGGAGAAGAAAGTGAACAGGTGAGAAACAGAGGGTGGCCACCGTGGTAAGTCCTGGGATTTTGGAGAAAAAGCCGTGCTGTGATGTCACCATCCTCATCCATCTCCCTGGGCAACTTCCACCAAGTCCACATTTGTCACTGCTTCCAGCCTTGGATTTCTTTTCATCTCAATGATGGACCTATATATCTCAATATATAGGACCAGCCTCCAAGGTGCCTGCCAGGTAAAGACTACCTCCATGAGGTAGGGCCAGCCCAGAGAGGCCTGGGGATGCCCAGATGGCAGTGTGGAGCCCTGAAACGAAGGAATAACGACTGGAACTTCAATTCACTGCACACACACTTGCCTCACTGTATGCTGAGGCTGAGGCTTCACTTTATTTTTTGAGACAGGGTCTCACTCTGCCACCCAGGCTGGAGTGCCGTGCTGCAGTCATAGCTCACTGCATCCTCCAGTTCCTGGGCTCAAGTGATCCTCTCACCTTGGCCTCCCAAAGTGCTGGGATTATAGGTGTGAGCCACCTCCCCGGGCCCAAAGAATTTTTTAAGTCCTACATGTTATGGGCTGAGTTGTGTGCCCCTACCCCTTACCCTGACCCCAATTCAAATGTCACTATCTTAACCTCCCAGTACCTCAGAATGAGACTACATTTGGACTTTAAAAGAGAAAATTAAGTTAAAATGAGGCCATGAGAGTGGGTCCTAACCCGATTTGACAAGTATCCATGTAAGAAGAACAGATTAGGGCTGGGCATGTTAGCTCATGTCTATAATCCCAGCACCGTGGGGGGCCAAGGCAGGTGGATCACCTGAGGTCAGTTGTTCAAAACCAGCTTGGCATTTAGAATGAGGAAACATTTTAGAATGAGGAAAGGTAGGAAAGGATACACATCAACCTTTCAATATTGTAAGGATCACAGCAGTGCAGGGCGGCTTGTGGAATTATTAACTCTTAATGACATGTCACTGAAGAACAAGATCCCGTAGAGTGAAACTGCTTATCTGGGGAGAAACATTTAAGTTGCATATTAATGGATGGGATGAGAACTACAGTCTCCAGTAACAGAAATTTTAAATGCACTGTTAATGAATTTTTTATAAGTAAATAAACTGTAACTTTTTTCCTTAGTAAATACACGTTATTAAGGCCACCTTTTAAAAAGAGCATCATATTCAAAATGTTCCATTTCACTCATGAGAAATTCAAATTTTGCATAAAACAAGACGTCCTTTTTTAAAGAAACCTTGCCAAGCCAACAGTATCACTTTTATAGGGTTGCTGTGAAGATCAAGATGTAGATCACTTAAAATACGGAACAGCACTTGGCATTACATAATAATCACTTGTTACTGTTACCTTGTGCTGTTTTTCTAAGTTCCATACATGTATCACCTCATGAAACACAGCAGTCCTCTGAGGGGAAGTACTATCATCCATGATACAAACCAGGCAGCTGAGAAAGAGAAGTTACACAAGCAGCCCCTGAGCCAGAAGTGTGTTCTAGAATCCCTAGTATACCCTCTGAACCACCACACTGATCCAAAGAAAAGACAGCCATATCCGCAGACAGTGTCATACCACGGAATTGTTCAGAGGTCTCCAGCATGGGCTACGCTGTCACTTGGAGGCAGGGCCGTATGACCCAACTGAAAGACCAGGTACTTTTTAGAGACCAGACAGGTACAAGGTCTTGAAGGATAAAAGTTGGCTGGGAGGGCTGGGCACGGTGGCTCACACCTGTAAATCCCAGCACTTTGGGAGGCCGAGGCGGACGGATTAAGAGCTCAGGAGTTAGAAAGCAGCCTGACTAACATGGTGAAACCCCGTCTCCACTAAAAACACAAAAATTAGCCAGGTGTGGTGGCGCGCGCCTGTAATCTCAGCTACTCAGGAGGCTGAGGCAGGAGAATTGCTTGAACCTGGGAGGCGGAGGTTGCAGTGAGGTTGCAGTGAGCCAAGATCGCGCCACTGCATTCAAGCCTGGGAGACAGAACGAGATTCTGTCTTGAAAAAACAAACAAACAAACAAAGTTAGCTGGGTGGCAAAAGCATTTAGGCAAAACATAGAACATCTGCGTACCTGCAAACCCTCTGAATTTACTAGCTTGTTAAGTTCCAGACGGGAAAGGTAGGCAGTTGAATTTGGAGAGCTAGGCAACTTCCAAACTACGGGGGTGCTTCTCGACTGTGCTAAGGAGTTTGAATCACACACTGTAAGTGATGAGGGACGGTGAGAGGATTGTAAGCAGCTAAAACTGTGGTAGAATGTGAGCTGGAAGGAAATCGAAAGGAATCCTCAACAATGAGAGGGTCGCCTTTCCTTCTCCTGGCCGTCCTGCTGTGGCCTGCGGTGGGTGGGGACGGGGGTTCCACTACACGGAAGTGTGACGCGCCGGGCTGGACTTCTTCTAGGCTGAATTTGGGGCAGATTTTCACATTTCTTTTGCTCAAGTATTTATGCGGCCAACTAATATGTTTAGCAACGTTGTGTGTGGGAGCAGTAGAGGAACTGAGAAGTTTACAAACTGTAAGAGATCCCCCAGAGTCCACAGGTCTGAGGCAGAAGCACCTGGGAATCTCTGGGTTCCAGTTAGTCCTTCCTGACTGACTCGTTACAGCAGTCCAGACAAGGAGATGTCAGGTCCTGGGGCAAGGTTCCCGTCAGGTGGGATGGTTTAGCCCCGCATCTGCCTTCAAAGATCCCGAGATTATGCCGTCGCAGCGGACAGAACAAGAGTGGGTGCGTGGCAGGGACTGAGTCTCAGAGGCCTGGAGGCCCTGTCTAAAACAGGGCTGTCGCTGTCGCGGGGCGCTCTCTCCTTCAAGCAGTTGTCATACAGCTATTCCCCTTCCTGGCGTTCAGACCCTCTCCTCTAACAGCCTGCACCTGCAAGCAGGGACCTCCGTGGCAGCCGGGACAGCGTGTCTGTCTCGGCCTCCAAAGTACCCCGGAGTCTGAATTGGGCGGGGGATGGTGCGGGAGCAGCGCCTGACTCCGAGGAGGGCCCGGGCGGCATCTCCCGCCCCTCGGTGACCTTACGGGCCAAGGCTGTGAAGGGCAGGCGGGGCGACGCGGAGGGGCCGGGCGCTAGAGGCCCGCAAACAGCGCGGCGGCACCCGGCAGGAGACGCGGCCTGGCGGGCCGGGACGGCGGGGCCGGGCGCCTACGCGCGGTGCTCTGGGAGTTGTAGGCACTTTCATCTTCTCTCTCCTTCAGCTGCTGGCTCTCGAAACCCAAGGACCTACCGGTGGGTGGGCGCCTGTGACTCCCAGGCTGCGAACGCCGGGAACTCAGTTTCTTCAAAAATGTCTGAACCACGACTGCTCCTAAGGGTCCTCGCGCCCTCGCAGGAGGACTACGGGCCCCGGCGACCCCGGGGGCGGGGCTTCCCGCGCGCTGCCCTGTGGGCGCGGTAGTTCCGCCAGGCCCGGCTTCCGCCTGCCGAGCGTCCCGGGACAGCGGGCCGGACTACACTTCCCGTCGGCCCGCCTGCTCTCCCGATGCCGCCTTGGCGCGAGACGTTGGCAAGCGGAGTGTCTCCAAGATGGCCGCTTGGGGAAGGAGGCGTCTTGGCCCGGGCAGCAGCGGCGGCAGCGCCCGAGAGAGGTGAGATCCAAGGGCTTGTTGCCCACGGTGCAAGCGGCTCAGGGGCCGGAGAGCCCAGCGCGGCCTCCGGGGGCTGCAGCAGCCTTCCTGCCCTGGTATCCCCGGGCTCCCCCGACCCCCGCCTGGCATACGGGGTTCCAGTTCCGGAGGATCCGGGATCCGGGTAGCAGCGAGGTCGAAGGCTTCGGCCGAGAGCTTAGGGGAAGGGGCGTTAGCCGGGCTGGGTAAGGTGGGCAGCGGCCATGCGGGCCTGGGCCCGAGGCCGAGCCGTGCGGAGAGGAACTGGCGCCCAGCGCAGGCCTCAGGGACCCGCCTAGCCGCGGGCTGATCGGCGGCCGAAGCACCCTTCCCATCTCGGCCGCGGCCCCCGACTTGGCGAGGAAGGCAGGGCCCCCGGAGAGAGAAAGAAGGTGAAGCCTTCACAGAGCAGGCCGGCCGCGGGAGGGGTAGTTTGATCTGCACGTTTAACAGGGAGCTTTAGCTCCCGCCACATGTGTCTCTTCCGGGCCCAGAGCGGCCACTTCCTCGAGGGGCGATTCTGGAGACTTTTGGATGGTTCTGTGCAAGCGCTCCTGCCGTGGAAGTCAATTAAAGTGACCTTTCCTAATGAATGGTGTGTGGGTAGGGAGCTAGGAGCGTTTCTTCCAACAGGGACCTCCATTTGAATAACTGGTTTCTAGAAGATGAGATTGGAGTAGTGTCCGTGTTACATGTTCAAGTTGCACTTTTTGCTTCTGGGAAGCAGTTTCAGCTAGTGGAAGCCACTAGAAGCTGTTCAGCCACTAGAAGTTTGGGAGAGGATGTATATTGGTGGAGCCACCTGGATTAACTATCCGCTAAAGCTTGATTGTTACAGCAGCGGTCAGCAAAAAAGGAAAGTTTTGGTTTTGCTGTTGTTTTTTTGCCCGTCTCTTTGGTGAGGATTGTCTAACCAGAAAATTTCTCTGCCTCTCAACTACTCTGCATTATTCTTTTCCTATGACTGATTCCATCCCGTGTTCATTGCTATTGCTTGCAGATGGCTTTCCCAGCTGGGAAGATTCTTCCTGTTTGGCAGTTGTGATAGAGTCCTTTAGCTTGCTTGCACTTTATTCTTGAGCCCAGTTATCCAACGTTGCCCGTTCTGCATTTCCTCTTCCTTGGAAAAGCAGTGGTAAACACTTTTGTTTTTCTAACTCCCGCCTGGTATTTCTTAGATTGGACCATTTAAATAAGTTACCTCAGTGGTTTTCAGATGCCCTTAAAAACTAGCAAACATTTTCAAGATATTCAATGCAAACAGTAATAGGAAATAACCTGTTTAGAAAACAAAGTTTTAGAAACGTACACCCTCTTGTTGGACTAAAAGCAACTGAAAAGAGCCGAATAGGGATGCCTCAGGCAGGGAACAGGAGCCTTGCCAGCACGGGTTAAGCTTTTATTGATCTAAGAAAATAGATCCTGAGAATTGTTTTTGCTTTGGCTTGAGACAAGTATTTATTTAAAATGGAGTCGGCAAATTAGCAGTGCATCCGCTGGAGCCAGTGCTTGACTGTTGAACCTTAACAGTTTTTAAGAGAATTTAAATTAGTTGCCAACAGATTTCACATAAAACACTCCCTGAAAAGCTGGGTAGTGGCTGACTCTTTTTGGTTAGGACAGTGCTCTCCAGTTCTTGGTTCCTCACCTGACAGCTTGACTCCGTCACCTGACAGCTTGACTCAATGCATTTACCTGCTTGGTCTCTGTAGGTGTTCAGGTTGCACCTTTGGCCTGGAACTGAAGGCTCCACTCATACACGCAGATGTTGTGTGTCAGCAGGAATGTGGCATTTGGTTTTGTAGTTTGGATGTCACCATCAACTCTCCTAGATAACGTGGTGTGGGTGGAGACTACCTCTCTGTTGGCTTTTGCTGTAAACCCCTAGCCAGGTTCTGTTGGAAAAGTCATTTGCCCGAGCCCAGCTTCCCTAAGCTCTTTCCATGCTGAGCAGTGGATGGAAACATAACCCGCTGTGGGGCTAGCGAGCTGACTTCTGGGCATCCCTCCATTCCTGCTCCGTTGGTGATGACTGTTCAGGTGGGGCAGGGCGGATTAGCTGATGGCCCAGCACCCTAGATTGTGAGATCTGAGTGTATTATTGGCTCTTATGACTGAAGTAGGCTGTTTATGGCTCTCTTAAATGACTTTGTTCCATGTCACATTTGTGCTGACTCAAATCTCAGCTCCATATTATACGAGTGCTCTCTCCCGTTGCTGCTCACACCTGGTTAGCATCTGCTTTTGCTGAAGCTGAGGGAAACAGTGTCTGGTTTGGACAAGGGGCTAGAACAGAGCGACACTTTGGGCAAACTTGCCAGATTTGCCAGCGGCTACCAACTCTGAAGCATGCACTGTACTTAAAGGCCTCACCCAGTGCCAGATTGCCCACAGTATTACTGCCAGGCTGTGTGTTGGATGGTCCAGCTTAGCATGTGTAGCGTGTGGGTTCTTGCTTTACCTTGTTGAGTTTACAACCATAGCTCTAGAATTAGTGCTGAATTAACACAGCAGTTCAGTAGTCATCAGCCACATGTGGCAACTACATTTAAATTCATTAAAATTAAATAAAATGAAGAATTCAGCTCCTCAGTCTCACTAGCCACATTTCAAAGGCTCAATAGCCACTTCTGGCTCGTGGCTACCATATTGGACAGCATAGGTGGAGGACATTTCCATCACTGCAGAAAGTTACGATATGGACAGTGCTGGTTTCGACTAAAATAGGAGGGGTGGAAATAGCAAAATGGTAGTGCTTGCATGTTGATTTTTCTCTCCACTCCATTAAATCTAGGGAACCAACAGTGTTTGTAATGAAGAACATCAGACTCTGAGCTGTAACCTGAATTCTTGTCCAAAATTCAGCACACTGGCAACGAGCACATCAAACAGATTGCCACTTGTCCTGTCGGCGTCTTTGAGACACACTTGCCCATCTAGGAAAGCACAGTGCAGGTATCTGTGTTCTGCCACCGTGTGCCAGCCTGGACCAGCTCACAGACAGCCCCGCCTGTCTTACTTGGGTTGCTTGACTTCACTCTCTCAGGGCCCCTGAACCTCCCTGAGCCCTCCGTGATTGTTGGAATGTGAGTATAGCTGTGTGCTCTGAGTTCCTGTTTTTATAATCGTGTGAAGATGTACTTGATCTGCTTCTGAGCATGATATGAGGCAACCTGGGGTGTGCAGAGGGCCAGATGCACTGGGCTAACGGTTCAGGTTTAGGGTGAAGTTATTTGTTGCGGCCTGCCCCTCCCCTGGCTTACGTGGCCATCTGCTCCAGCATTTTATAAGCAGCCAGTTCCCTGGGCTGACTTCCATAGCGTTCCATGCCACGCTTTATTCCCCAGGACCTGTCCTCTTCTTTGTGAACTCAGGTGTGCCTGGTCCCAGGTGGCCCTTGCAGGTTCATCCAGCGAGCAGACGGAGCACAAGCCCCGGGGGCAGGTCGGGCCGTGGTCCCGGGGTGACAGCTTCCCTTTCTGATCTGATCCTTCCCTTTTACACTCTCAGGGTTTGGGAGTATTTAATCTCTCTTGAAAGACTCCCATGCTCGCTTTTGTGTGTGGTGGGAGTTTTTGTTTCCTTCTGGCTGGGATGAGATGAGCAGATATGGGATCTGCACCCAAGTGTGTGGGGGTTTAGCCACTGGTTGTGGGGTTCTGCTCAGCTGCTTAACAAAGGCAGAGCCACATGTTCTGGCCACAGAAGTTGGATTCATAGGTAAGGATGGGGTTCATCCTCTTCAGCATTGATGTGCCTTCAAGTTTTCAAGAATTTCTGTTTTCCTTGGTTCACTCAAGCAGCCTGGATTCCAAGTGCATGAATTTGTGCCTCAGTGGTTCAGTCCTTTAGGTCATGTTCCAGGGAAGACCCCCCTTTCTGAAGAGGGGAGGGCTGCGCCTGGGTCCACGGAGGTGGGGAGGTGGCTCCTGTGCTCCAGCTTGTGGGTGTATACCTGTTCTTCAATGAGCGAGGTGCGGGGAGTAGAGTTGGGCAGTCCTCCATGAGCGAGCGCACCCGGGAACCTCCCAGCCGCCACTGTGTTCCGCCCTGGTGCCAGCAGCCGCTTTATGGGCACAGTTCTCAGGAAAAGCTGACGACCATGTAGTAGTCATAACAGTTCTTCAGAGCAGGGCTGTCCAGTAGGAGTTTCTGGCATGACAGACTCCTTCTGGTGTGTCCCTGCAGTCCATTAGGGCAGCCATTAGCCACGTATGGCTGTCAGCATTTGTAGTGTCTGAGAAACTGAGGTTTTATTTATTTATTTGTTTTATGAGATAGGTCTGGCTCTGTCACCCAGGCTGGAGTGCAGTGGTGTGATCTCAGCTCTCTGCAACCTGCGTCTCCCTGGCTCAAAGCATTCTCCCACCCCAGCCTCTCAAGTAGCTGGGGCCACAACCATGCACCACCATGCCCAGCTCATTTTTGTATTTTTTGTAGAGGTGGGCTTTCACCATGTTGTCCGGGCTGGTCTTAAATTTGTGGGCTCAAGGAATCCACCTGCCCTGGTCCCCCAAAGTGCTGGAATTACAGGTGTGAGCCACTGTGCCTGGCCAGGAACTGAATTTTTTAATATTTCTAATTTTAATTAATTTAAATTTTTTTTTTTACTTTTATTTTTTTTGAGACGGAGTCTCGCTCTGTGGCCCAGGCTGGAGTGCAGTGGCCGGGTCTCAGCTCACTGCAAGCTCCGCCTCCCGGGTTTACGCCAAGCTCCGCCTCCCGGGTTTACGCCATTCTCCTGCCTCAGCCTCCCGAGTAGCTGGGACTACAGGTGCCGCCACCTCGCCCGGCTAGTTTTTTGTATTTTTTTTAGTAGAGACGGGGTTTCACCGTGTTAGCCAGGATGGTCTTGATCTCCTGACCTCGTGATCCGCCTGTCTCGGCCTCCGAAAGTGCTGTGATTACAGGCTTGAGCCACCGCGCCCGGCCATTTTTTTTTTTTTTTTTTTTTTGAGATGGAGTCTCGCTTTGTGGCCCAGGCTGGAGTGCAGTGGCCGGGTCTCAGCTCACTGCAAGCTCCGCCTCCCGGGTTTACGCCAAGCTCCGCCTCCCGGGTTTACGCCATTCTCCTGCCTCAGCCTCCCGAGTAGCTGGGACTACAGGCGCCCACCACCTCGCCCGGCTAGTTTTTTGGATTTTTTAGTAGAGACGGGGTTTCACCGTGTTAGCCAGGATGATCTCGATCTCCTGACCTCGTGATCCGCCCGTCTCGGCCTCCCAAAGTGCTGTGATTACAGGCCTTGAGCCACCGCGCCCGGCAGTTAATTTAAATTTCAACAGCCACATGTGCCTTAGGCAGAGGGGCAGTGCTTGGCAACTGTTCCCTCTTCACTGCAGTGTTCTGGGAGAGCCAGGGCCTCTGGCCCCATTTGACAACATGGGAAACTGGCTCAGAGGGGCCGGGTGTTTTGCCCTAGGACACAAAGCCAGTAGGCAGCTGAGAGAGAACTTGAATCCACCCTCTCGGCTCCCACACTCGGTGCACCGTGTTCCTGCCTCCCAGATAGAAGCGCTGCTCAGTTACCAGTGCGCAGAATAGGAAAGCGTCCTCTGAAGCAGACGAAAGGGCTGGGTACCCTGTGAAAGTTCCTTGGCCTGTGAGAGTCTTCCTCAGGCCATGGGGCCGCGTGCCTGTGCCTTTGAGTCTGAGGCACGGGCTTTCGCTGCTTCATTTCTCTGCTTTCTGTGGGTCGGGAAGAAGCAGGGCTTAATTAGGCAGAAGCAGGTGGAGGTCCAGCCCAGCCCCTCCCGTGTCATAGGTGATCAGGTGACCCTGTTCACTAAGCGAAAAGCAACCTGACGGATGGGTTGACTTCTTTCCAGTACCAGTTCTCTTAATAACCATCATTGTTTTCCCCCTCCTGTTACTCCTGTGGCTCATCCCTGTAATCATTAGAAATGTCCCTCCAACCTGTGTCTTTTGGGAACCTGTTAGGTTCAGGCCCAGTGCTGGGGAAACTATGATGGAAATGTAGCCTCTGCCCTGGCGGAGCTTCAGGCCTGCCTGTGAGCCCGGCCCACTCCAGGAAGGGGTGTAATGTGGGTGCTTCCACCCAGATCTGCCTCTGCTGGGTCTCTCAGAACCAGGAGGGTGATGGTGGCTGGCCTGGCAGCCTGGGCAGTGTTTGCTCAAGGGAAACAGGGAGCTGGACCGTCCTTCTCTTTTTGGGCAGGACTGTGGATAGACACCAGCATGACGCTTCAGCCATGAGAAGCTGCCTGTCCAGACTTCTGCCTTTCATGGACACCGAGAAGGTTCTGGAGCAGGAAGTGAGCCACCTCCTGCTCTTCTTGGCAGTGGAAGGAGGGCTCCCCCCACCACGGGTGTCTGGTCCCTTAACCTCAAGGGATGTAGGGTTGAACAGAATTTTTCTTTTTAAGAATAAGTTTATAATTATTTTTCCCATTATAAAAGAAATACTTTGACTGGGCGTGGTGGCTCACGCCTGTAATCCCAACACTTTGGGAGGCTGAGGCAGGCGGATCAGGAGGTCAGGAGATCGAGACCATCCTGGCTAACATAGTGAAACCCCATCTCTACTAAAAATAGAAAAAATTAGCCGGGCGAGGTGGTGGGCGCCTGTAGTCCCAGCTACTGGGGAGGCTGAGGCAGGAGAATGGCGTGAACCCGGGAGGTGGAGCTTGCGGTGAGCCAAGATCGCGCCACTGTATTCGAGCCTGGGAGACAGAGCAAGACTCCGTCTCAAAAAAAAGCAAAAAGAAACACTTTTTTTTTTTTTTAATACAGAAAAGCATGAAGAAATTGAAAAGTCACCTATTAGGCCACCATCCAAAGAAAACCACTGTTGATCTATTTTCTTTTTTTCTTTTCTGTTTTTTTTTTGAGATGATGGCTCACTCTTGTCCCCCAGGGTGGAGTGTAATGGCGCAATCTTGGCTCACTGCAACCTCCTGGGTTTAAGCGATTCTCCCGCCTCAGCCTCCCAAGTAGCTGGGATTACAGGCACCTGCCACCACGCCCAGCTAATTTTTGTATTTTTAGTAGAGACAGGGTTTCACCATGTTGGCCAGGCTGGTCTCAAACTCCTGACCTTAGGTAATCTGCCTGCCTCGGCCTCCCAAAGCGCTGGGATTACAGGCGTGAGCCACCGTGCCGGGCCTGATCTATTTTCATGTATAGCACCTTTGATACTTTGTCTTATGTATCTTGTCTTAGGGGTTTTTAAAATTATTATTATTGAGGCAGAATCTCGCTTTGTTACCCAGTCTGGAGTGCAGTGGTGCAGTCTTAGCTTACTGCAGCCTCTGCCTTCCGGGTTCAAGTGATTCTCCTGCCTCAGTCTCCCAAGTAGCTGGGACCACAGACATGCACCAATACGCCCAGCTAATTTTTGTATTTTTAGTAAGGACATGGTTTTACCATGTTTGCCGGGCTGGTCTTGAAGTCCTGACCTCATGATCTGCCTGCCTCATCCTCCCAAAGTGCTGGGATTACAGGCGTGAGCCACCATGCCCAGCCTTATCTTAGATTTTTTAAAGTTATATGTTAAACACATCAAAAGTTATGTTTACAATAATGTGAAAAGTAATAAACATGCCCCAGCATGATGGCCCTTAAAAACATAACGCATGACCCTTAAAAACATAATGCAAAATGAAAGAAGCCAGTTGCTGAAGACCACATGTTACAGGATTCCATTTAAATGAAGTGCCCAGAATTGGCATACCCAGAGAGTCGGGAAGCAGACTGGTGGTTGTGGAGGGCTGGGGAGATGTGAGGGGACCGCTAATTGGTACAGGTTTTCTTTCTGAGATGATGAAAATGCACCAGGATCAGTTGTGCTATTGGTTGCACAACTGTGGGAAAGTGCTGAACCACCTCATCGTTCACCTCAGATGGGGGAGATGCTCTGTGAATTCTATCTCAGTAAAGCTGCCATTAAAAAATACAAATCAGGCCAGGCACGGTGGCTCATGCCTGTAATTCCAGCACTTTGGGAGGCCAGGCGGGTGGATCACCTGAGATTAGGAATTTGAGACTAGCCTGGCCAACATGGAGAAACTCCGTCTCTACTAAAAATACAAAATTAGCCGTGCGTTGTGGCACATGCCTATAATCTCAGCTACTTGGGAGGCTGAGGCAAGAGAATCGCTTGAACCCAGGAGGCGGAGGTTGCAGTGCACCAAGATCGTGCCACTGCACCCCAGTCTGGGTGACAAGAGTGAAACTCTGTCTCCACAAAATAAATAAATAAACAAATAAATAAATAAAAATAAAATGAGGCCAGGTACAGTGGCTCTTGCCTGTAATGCCAATGCTTTGGGAAGCCAAGGCAGGCAGATCACTTAGGAGTTCGAGACCTGCCTGGCCAACATGGTGAGAACCCCGTCTCTACTAAAAATACAAAAATTAGCTGGGCATGGTGGCGCATGCCTGTAGTCCCAGCTGTTTGGGAGGCTGAGGCAGGAGACTCGCTTAAGCCCGGGATGCAGAGGTTGCAGTGAGTCAAGATGGTACCGTTGTACTCCAGCCTGGGCGATGGAGCGAGACTCTGTCTCAAAAGAAAGAAAACGGAAAAGAACAAGTGTTGGTGAGGATATGGAGAAATGGGAACTGCTGTGCACTGCTGGTGGAAATGTACAATGGTGCAGCTGCTCTGGAAAACAGTATGGAGTTTCCTCAAAAAAACTACGAAGTTGAATTACTATATGATCCAGCAGTTCCACTTCTGGGTATATATACCCACCAAAAAAAGCAAGGAATCAAAGAGATGTTTGTGCACCCGTGTTCGTAGCAGCTTTATTCACAGTAGCCAGTGGTGGAAACCAAAGTATCCATCACAGATGAATGGATTAACAAAATGTGGTTTATGCATACAGTGGAACATTATTCAGCCTTAAAAAGGAAGAAAATTCGATACATGCTACAGTATGGATGAACCTTGAAGACTAATTATGCTCAGTGGAATAAGCCAGACACAAAAGGGCAAATACTATATATGCTCCCACTTGTATGAAGTACTTGTGTAGTCAGATTCATTGGGGGTAGAGAGTAGAATGGTAGTTTGCAGGGGCTTGGCATTGGTGGGGAATGGGCGGGGCGTTTCATGGGTAGAGTTTCAGTTTGGGAAGATAAAGGAATCCTGGAAGTGGATGGTGGTGATGGTTGCACATCAGTGTGCATGTGCTTAGTGCCACTGAACTGTACGCTTAAAAGTGCCTACGGTGGAATATTTTATGTGTATTTTACCACACTTTAAAAAAGACAAAGTGACAGATGTGTGTGCTCCCTGCCCAGCGTGATAGAGAACTAGTGTTACCCTGGCCTGCCTCCTCCTGCAGCAGAGACCCTGTGGCCCAGGTACGCCACAGCACCCTCGCTGTCTTTATAGTTGGCTCTCAGTGGCACGTCCCTGACTTCTGCCACCTTAGAGTGTGTGAGAGTTGTATCCCTGGCTCAGGCCACTGGAACTCATTCATGTCACTTGTGGAGGAGGCGCGATTCTGCTCTCCCCTCTCCTGTTGGTCATCTTTTGCTCTCACCGAACAGTCCTGCTCTAACTTTCTTGCGCAGCTCTTGCCTTTTGGGGAGATGCCTCCAGATTATGGCTGCTGGCACAGGCTGGCCACATCCCAGAGGGGTCGTGGAGTTGCCCTGCTGAGTTTTCACTGTGGCCGCCTTTTAACTGGAATGCTAGTGTTCCCAGGGGATTCCTTTGCTGACTGCCAGAGCTGATTGAGTTGGGCTCTAAAGTGGAGAGATGAGGGCCTGAAGCCTGACTCTGGTTGAAGGCTGAGGGAGGGAGGTTCAAGACGCCCACTTTACAAGTGCCTACAAGCTGTCCTGAGGCCGCAGAAGGTGGTCCCCTTCAGTGTCTGCAGCAGTCCTCCTGAGGTGCTGGAACTGGCTGACCCCTGCTTCCAGCGCTAAAGGCTCAGAGAATCCAAAGCTACCTCAGTGCTGGCATGGTGTGTTTAGGATAGCGACACTGATCCTTTTACTTTTCTTCTTCCATATGTTAAGACCCACTTCCGACGGTGATCTTTAAGTACCAGAGATCATGCCAGATTCAAAAGGATCAAAAGTCATTTACTAGAAAGAGCCCTCCCTCCCTTTTCTTTCCCGAACCCCTTAGTTCCCTCCCTAGTGACCAGTCATAAAAATCATCTTTGTGTATCCTTTCAGAAATGTTCTGTGTATATAAAAGCAAATCGACTTTTAAAAATCACTACAGATAGCATACTGTACACACTCTTCTGAACCCTGCCTTTTCCCCTGAACTTGCTTTCGCTTGGAGACTCTGCTGTTACTGCTGCTACCTTTTTCTTTCTTTCTTTCTTTTTTTTTTTTTTTTTGAGACAGAGTTTT
>NW_012119543.1:236936-247845 GCF_000951035.1 Colobus angolensis palliatus
TTTTTTTTTTTTAAACGTAGACTCTATTAATTGCTCTCGTATTGGTCATCTCACACCTGCAATGAAAAGCAAAAATACAGTCCCTTAGGAAGCCCAGGGCTCAAAAGATTCCAACTAGCTCTTACTTTAAAAAAAAAAAAAATCTCCATATAATAATAAAAAAAAGGAAAAAAAAAAATCTCCCATGCACCAGGGTTCAGGTCGCCCAGGTCTTTAGGCCCATGGCCTTACGAGTTGGAGGGCAGCTGGTGATGATCTGCAGTGGTTTGAGACAACCTTCCGACTGGGTTCTTTCCTTCATTAGGTTTCGTTTGACCCGCAAGCAGAAGCAAGCCATATATGGGTGGCTGCTGGGTGCTCAGGTGCTGGCTGGACGTGGCTGTCTCCTGGGAGTACTCGGCAGTTTCTTTTTTTTTTTTTTCTTTCCGTCACCCAGGCTGGAGTGCAGTGTCACACTCTTGGCTCACTGCAACCTCTGCCTCCCGGGTTCAAGTGATTCTTGTGCCTCAGCCTCCTGAGTAGCTAGAATTACAGGCGCGCACCACCACGCCCGGCTAATTTTTGGTAAAGACGGTTGCACTGTGTTGGCCAGGCTGGTCTCAAACTCCTGATATCAAGTGATCTGCACACCTTGGCCTCCCAAAGTGCCGGGATTATAGGCGTGAGCCACCGCACCTGGTCATGGCCACAAGTTTCTGAAGTAAGAGAAGTCCAGCAGTCCGTGTCAGCAGTGCAGACCTGAACCCAGGGGCCCAGCAGCGACAGCTTAAAAACCTGTGTCTGCACTGACAGCACCCCGCTCCCACCAGTGTACCGGGAAGTTGGGGTGCTGATGGCCTGGTCGTGGTCGCGTGATCTCCAGCAGAGGGATCCTGCAGCTTTGTGTGCGTCTGTGTGTGTTTTGGTTTGAACCTTGCCATCTCTGTATAGGGTCTGTTGCCTTATGGAATCCTAGAAATCCATTTCCCTAGACTTCACATGTTATCCTTTCCCAGTGGAAACCGAGATTCCCTTTGCCTAACTGACTTTAAAAGCAGAATTGGCGAGCCTCTGGCGGCGGCACAGTTGTGCAGGACCCTGCCTTTGTTTGGAGGCAGTATGGCTTATGCTCTTTGTGTTTCTGCTGTGGATAGGTGTCTTAGACAGTGGGCAGCAACAGTGCCCGGCCCACATGAAGATGCCGAGGCTGCAGGAGGCCAGGGCCGTGGTTTGACAGGTGGGTGGGGGCAGACCCATGCCACCATCTCAGGATGTGTGCTGGTGAGTGCCCCCATGTCCACGTGCTTGCTCACGGCTGTGTCATTCATAGGACTGCCCACAGCCGAGGGCAGAGGATGCCCAGTCTCGTCACTCCCTGTGCTGGAGGGCGGGCCACACCTGGCAGCGGCAGTGAGGTGGGAGACAGCTGGGAGGGCCTTGGCTTCTCACTGCTTCTAGGCTGGTTGGGATACGTGGATGCACCCACCCATCCGTCCGAGCAAGCGATGGAGCCTGCAGAGGGGTCTGGGTAGATGTGGGTGCCAGCTGGGCTTGCAGGGGGGCCGGAGGGGATGAGAGGGTAGCATCTGCCCGCTGCTGTGTTTCCAGATGGGGCAGTCTGTTCCGGGGCTGGGGTTTCTGGAATTTCCTCTGTGGGACCAACAGTGGTTTTCAGTACATTCAGGATGGCGCTGACCTGCTGGGCAGAGAAGGGCACCGGACTAGGGTGGATTTGGGTGTTGGCCAGAGCATTGTGTAAGCCCAACTTAACACCTCCCTTTTGCTTTGAGTGTTCCTGAGGGAGGAAGCCTGCCTCTGGGGCCCGCCCGAGGTGTCCCTGGCCTGGCTTTGACAGTCAGTAGGATGCACAGCTGACTTGGAAGCAACTCCATTTCGGTCTCAAGATGGGGACACGATTTGGCCCTCCACCCCGACCTTGTTATCTGGCCACTCTGCTCCTCTTGGCTGATGGACTTGAGACCAGAAGGGAGTTCTCTTGGCCAGGAGTGCTCCCACCTGAGAGTGGAGGCCCCGCCCCTCCCCCTACACCCAGGGCCACAGCCAGCCCATTGCGCCGCTGCCACTCATTTCTCATATGAGCCTGTGGGGGCACTGCTCGGCCTTCAGCCTCCCAACGCCAGTGAAGACCCTGCCTCAGGTGTGCTTGTTTGCTGTAGGTGCTTTTAAAATGCTGAATCTGGCTGGATGCGGTAGCTCATGCCTGTTAATCCCAGGACTTTGGGAGGCCAAGGCAGGCGGAACACTTGAGCCCAGAAGATCGAGACCAGCCGGAGCAACATGGCAAAACCCCATCTGTACAAAACAATTTTTTAAAATTAGCCATGCAGCCAGGCGTGGTGGCACACACCTGTAGTCCCAGCTACTCGGGAGGCAGAAGTGGGAAGATCACTTGAACCCGGGAGGTCGAGGCTGCAATGAGCAGAGATCACGCCACTGCACTCCTACCTGGATGACAGAGCAGGAACCTGTCTCAAAAATAAAAACTGTTGAATCCTGCCTGGGAGTAACAGCTGACCTCTCCCTCACCTCTCCTCTAAGACCAAATGGAAAAACTCCACCGAGGACTTTAGAAGGAAACCCCTCCTTTCCCCACAGAAGCTGCTCATGCAGTCTTACAGTAACAGCTCATCAATTCACCCCTGGCAAGGCAGCCACGACATTGGCACACAGTCACAGGCGGCTTGGCAGCAACCCAAGTTTAGGAGGCTCTTGTCCCACCCTCAGCGAACTGATTTCTCCCCAGTGCATGCAGTTTAATTAGGGCCTATGATTGAATTAGGAGGCTTTGCCTTAGCCCAGCTTCGTTACAGTGACTTTTTCAGGATAAAGAGTTCCCTTTGCCCAGGTCCAAGCCACTGCCTTTTATGAAAGTGGTTCCCACCCAGGGGGTGGGGCCCCCATGTTTGGGGGCACAGTCAGCCCATTACTAATGACTTTCATCTTTAATGTGGCCACATAAGATCGTTAACCAGTTGTTTGTCCAGCCGGCATGAAACCCTGCCTGTTAGGCTTGCTTATTTGTTTGCTGAAAGCTTTGAGCTGGGAGGAGTCTGGAGGAGTCTCAGTAGTAGGAAGGACTGTGCTTGCCTGTTCTTTTTCCTTAAAGTTTGCCCTGACAGTCCGATTTCCACCATCCTTCACTTGGAATTGCTCCCATCTTTGAAGGAGGCTGGAGGAGTTACCTTCATGCTGGGCTGAGGTTCTGGGGTAGCTTGTTATGAATGTCTTCACTCGTCGCTCCCATGTTATGGCAAGCGGCCAGGTGGCTCAGCTCCCCATGACTTTCCTCTGCACGGCAGCCAGGTGTGCGTGCCAGGACAGGCCGGGCGGACGGGACCTTCGCATCTGTGCACACTGAGGGCTGTGCTTCTTGTTGGCCCCTAAAGGAAGCTAGTTCCTGTCAGAGCCTCAGGTAGATGGGCCACATTGACCCTTGTGTGGCGTAGGACACTGTGCCAGAGCCTCCCAGTTGGAGGGGCATGGACTCCGGCAGGGGAGCAGTGACCAGCAGGTCCCTAGAGCCTCGTGTCCTTCAGTCAGATGAGTTTGACCATCCTGGGGACCAGGGTGTGCTGAGGGAAGGGGCAGCTTTGCACTGAGGCATGTGACAGAACATGGCTCTGCACAGCCGTGGGAGCCATGGGTTGGAAAACTTGATCCAGCTTCAAGAGCTGTGTCTAGCAGTGTCCCTGTCAGGGCTCAGATAAAGACTTTTCGCAGATGAGCAGATAATGGAAAAGTAGGATGCGGAGTGGCGTTGTGGAGATGCAGAAAGATCTGTCTCAGCTGAAACCAACCAAGGAAAAATGACAAGGCGTGGGTAGCCCTGTATTCAGGCCTGCCCGCCACAGGTGAAGAAGACTCTGCTTTGGGTGGGAAATTTGGACCGCAAGGCCTGAAACCACCAAGAAAAGCCAGACTGCCTAAAATGCAGCTTGGCCCACGGTCACTGCTGGGGCTGCTGTCTGGCCTTGCCTTGCAGAGCTGAACCTTCCATGTGGTGGATCTCCTGCTGGTTGGGGTCATGGCATGCACCCCAGTCCCAGGGGGAAAGCCCCTTGTGTGATCTCTGTGGCTGTGTTTCTGATGCAAATGAGTGGCATTTGCCGGTGGGGCAGGGGCCTGGGCCTACAGGGCCGGAATCGGTGGCATTGCTGGCTGGATGTTTTGAAGCCCCTCAATTGACCCTCCTGCCCACTACATTTGGGGGCCACTACTGTCCTTGAAGTGTCGTCTTTTCCTCATTCAGGGAAAGGGTCGCTTTTCCTATGCAGTGGGCTAGTGTCCTGGGTCTCCTGTTCTCCCGTCCGCGGTGGGGAGCAGCGGGAGGCTGCTGCCATCCGGGAAGGGCACCCAGGGCTTGTGCAGCCCGGCCTCCCAGGAGAGCCAAAGGAGTTTGGATTTCGCCCAAGGCAGAGCTCTTCCATTGTGCCTCTGTTCTGCAGGCCCAGGATGACCACTTAGGAACCGTGTGGAGGGCAAGGGCTTTGCATGATCTGTCCTGAGGCCTGTGGTTTCCAGTAAGAATCCTCCTGCAGTTGCCCTGATTAAGAACGGCTCTCAGGCTGTTGGCCTCGTGCTGCCGTGTGTGCTCATGTGACTGTGCCAATCGTTCTTTCCCCTTTAGGCTCCTTTGCTGACTCAGATCAGTTGGTCCACAGCCTTAGGCTAACCACCAGGCCTGTGTTTGTTCTTTTAAACATCAATGTGCTCCTTTTTCTGCCTTTTTATATCTGAATTTTTTTTTTTTTTTTTTGAGACAGAGTCTCGTTCTGTCACCCAGGCTGCAGTGCAATGGCACGATCTCGGCTCACTGCAGCCTCTGCCTTCCAGGTTCAAGTGATTCTCCTGCCACAGCCTCCCGAGTAGATAACGGGGATTATAGGCATGCGCCACCACACCTGGCTAATTTTTTGTATCTTTAGTAGACACAGGGTTTCACCATGTTGGCCAGGCTGTTCTTGAACTCCTGACCTCATGTTTCACCTACCCCGGCCTCCCAAAGTGCTAGGATTACAGGTGTGAGCCACTGCGCCCAGGCTTATTTCACTATTTCAGGAAAAATACTTTTTACTTATTGTCTTGTGTTGGGATCTAAAGGAGACAAGGACCTAAGTGAGATGTGCTCTCCGCAGTGCAGGCTCAGACCTCCCCCAGCACTGAAACACAGTTAAGTGTTCCTCAGCCTAATCATCCTATCTCTCTCTCTCCCTCTCCTGCCCCCTCCATCAAAAGGGTGAGCTTGTCGGCCACAGACTGCTACATTGTGCACGAGATCTACAATGGGGAGAATGCCCAAGACCAGTTTGAGTACGAGCTGGAGCAGGCCCTGGAAGCCCAGTACAAGTACATTGTGATTGAGCCCACGCGCATCGGCGACGAGACGGCCCGCTGGATCACCGTGGGCAACTGTCTGCACAAGACGGCTGTGCTGGCGGGCACCGCCTGTCTCTTCACCCCATTGGCGCTGCCCTTAGATTATTCCCACTACATCTCCCTGCCCGCTGGTGTGCTGAGCCTGGCCTGCTGCACCCTCTATGGGATCTCCTGGCAGTTTGACCCTTGCTGCAAGTACCAAGTGGAGTACGACGCCTATAAACTGTCGCGCCTGCCTCTGCACACACTCACCTCCTCCACCCCAGTGGTGCTGGTCCGGAAGGACGACCTGCACAGAAAGAGACTGCACAACACGATAGCACTGGCCGCCCTGGTGTACTGTGTAAAGAAGATTTACGAACTCTATGCCGTATGATTTCAGTAGAACAGGGAGCGACGCAAAACCACCTGGCCCACAAGAGACAACAGAGTATTCAGATCGCCACAGTCAACGTTTCTTACTCTGTGAGGCAGCAGAGCCTGGGAAGGTGTTTGGCTTAATATTTGTTATTTTTAAAAAATAACATCACGGGTGTACCCAGGGTTTTTCAGCTCATTACACTAAGATGTGGATTTCCATAACCCAAGAGGGGGGTCTGAGGCTGTGGAAGTCCGATTGGGCAGTGGAACGCTGATGGAGGCAGACGCTGCTGAGGGGGTGTGGACGTGCTTTGGGGGGGGTCTTTAAGTCTATTGTTTAACTATACCATCCAGAGCCCACCAGAAGCTATTGACCATTAAAATTATGAGAATTTCAACTCCTGCTCTTCTCTCTTTCCATGTCTGCCTGCAGCTGCTGCTGCACATCCGCTCTGGGTGGCGGCTTGTACGTGGAAGCAGCAGGTGCTGTGGTAGCCACCCTGCCCTGCTCTTAGCTGCGGCCCAGTGTTACCAGTTACAGCGACGACAAGCCTAGATCCGAGGTAGTCCTGGGGCCAACCCCCGCCCAGGAGCAGTCTCCTGGCTCACGTTGGCCTCATCATTCCAAAGGCCAGCACTGCTACCATGCCGTTCAGGAACATGGTAGGGTAAGGTGATGAGGCTTGGAGGCCTTTGGGTCTCCATTTGGGTTCACGTGGGGAACTCTGGGCTCTAGGATCCCTCTTCAGAGATCTGAACACTATGTTTTCTTTGAAGCACCAACACTCTTCCTGCTGTGGACCTTGAGTTTATGAACCCATTGCCTTTGGCTGACAGAAAAGCCCTCAGAGCGATTTTGGAAACACCCCCTGGCCTCAGTGCTCCCTGTTCCACAGGAGCCAAGCCAGTGCTCCTCCCTCACACCGAAAGGTAGACTGCATCACCTGCCACGTTTCCTCTAAGGCAGGGTTGGCCAATCTTGACTTCCCTGCGCCACATTGGAAAGAGAATTGTCTTAGACCACACATAAAATACACTAACACTAATGATAGCTGATGAGCTAAAAACAAAAACAAAATTGCAAAAAAATAATGTTTTAAGAAAGTTTACAAATTTGTGTTGGGCCACATTCAAAGCCGTCCTGGGCTGCATGAGGCCCGTGGGCTGCTGGTTGGTGATTGGACAAGCTTGCTCTAAGGCCTTGGGTAAATGGGAAATTATCACTTCCACAAAAAGGCCAGGGCCCCTGTCTTCACCTGCCTTCCTAAAGCCCATTCATCCCTGAAGAGCCACGTGGCACCTCCTTCTGAAAGCCAATCATGTTTTTCTTTTTTCTTTTTTTTTTTTTTTGAGACAGAGTCTTGCTCTGTCACCCAGGATGGAGTGCAGTGGCGCGATCTCTCTCGGCTCACTGCAGCCTCTACCTCCTGAGTTCAAGTGATTCTCCTGCCTCAGGCCCGAGTAGCTGAGACTACAGGTGTGTGCTACCATGCCCGGATAATTTTTGTATTTTTAGTATAGACGGGATTTCGCCGTGCTGGCCAGGCTGGTCTCTAACTCCTGGCCTCAAGTGATCTGCCCGCCTCGGCCTCCCGAAGTGTCGGGATTACAGGCGTGAGCTGCCTTGCCCAGCCAGGCCAATCTTGAAGAGACAGCCAAAGTGGTTTCTCACCTAGTTTTAAAAGCTCCATCAGGAAGATCTAATGTGACAGTCATGGAGGGGTGCATGGGAAGGCTTCACAAGGGGTGACTGGGCCATTTTTTGTAGGGGAGATTCAGAGCTTTTAAAGATTTTAAAAGGGACCCATGGCCCACAGAAAGTTTAAGAAACTTTGATTTAATTCCAAGAGATTTAGAAATACTTATCACTCAGTTGAGTGCTGGGGGCATGACGGTGTTGAGTGTGCACCATTGTTTACATGGCAGTCTCTAGGCACCTGGAATAATGGTAAAGAGGGAACTGCCGTAGCCACACAACTGATCCCAGAAAAACATGCCTCATCTCGACGGCAGGGTGAGTTGAAATGCAGCTGCCCATGACCCCTCAGGTGTCAGTGCTGGCATCTGAGCCTGCTGGGCAGGTTTTTTTTTTTTTTTTTTTTTAAATAATACCCAGATTTGGAAAGGGAGCCCCATGCCTGGCCTGGAAGTGCTCTGCCAACAAGTTAGATTTCATGGGGGAGTTGACTGGAAGGCACAAGCTGGACAAGCCAGACAAGTTGAGGCAACCTCAAGTCAGCTGAGCAGAAGCCCTCGCCTGAAGTAGAAACCAGGTGCAAACGGGTAGCTCTTCCACCGTTTCCCAAGCTGCACTGAGCCAAGTGATTCTTGTTGGATGTATTAACCCAGGTTCTGAAATGCCATCTTAGTTACATGACCCCTGACCAGGGAGATGGGGATGAGGTGCTGGTGTGGACAGCAGGCAGTGGTTTCATGTGCCTGAGGCTGGCAGCGAGGAGAAGCAGAAGTGCGCCTCCCTCCCCACTGTCAGTGCTGACTTCTCTGTTCCTGCCATTGTCCTGCCTAGAGGATCAGTCATGGCAGAGCTGCTGACAAGTCGCTTGTGGTCATCTGTGATACGCAACAGTACTTCTGAAGAAATAGCATTTGAAGGCTGAGTGCAGTACCTCATGCCTATAATCCCAGCACATTGGGAGGCTGAGGGAGGAGGACCATTAAATACTTGAGTCCAGGAGTTCAAGATCAGTCTGGACAACATAGCAAGACCTGTCTCTATAAAAAAAAAAGACGAAAATTAGCCAGATGTGGTGCTACGCAAATGTGGTCCCAGCTACTCAGGAGTCTGAGGAGGGAGGATCGCTCAAGCCTCAGAGGTTGAGGATGCAGTGAGCTGTGATCTTGCCACTGCACTCCAGCCTGGGCGACAGAGTGTGACCCTTTCTCCAAAAAATAATTTTTTTTTTTTTTTTTTTTTTTGAGACGGAGTCTTGCTCTGCCGCCCAGGCTGGAGTGCAGTGGCCGGATCTCAGCTCACTGCAAGCTCTGCCTCCCGGGTTCACGCCCTTCTCCTGTCTCAGCCTCCCGAGTAGCTGGGACTACAGGCGCCCGCCTCGTCGCCCGGCTAGTTTTTTGTACTTTTTAGTAGAGACAGGGTTTCACCGTATTAGCCAGGATGGTCTCGATCTCCTGACCTCGTGATCCGCCCGTCTCGGCCTCCCAAAGTGCTGGGATTACAGGCTTGAGCCACCGTGCCCGGCATTTTTTTTTTTTTTTTTCTTGAGATGGAGTCTCTGTCGCCCAGGCCAGACTGCAATGGCGCGATCTCGGCTCACTGCAGCCTCTGTCTCCTGAGTTCAAGCAATTCTCCTGTCTCAGCCTCCCGAGTGAGCTGAGATTACAGGTTGCCACGACTGGCTAATTTTTTGTCTTTTTAGTAGAGACAGGGTTTCACCATGCTGGCCAGGCTGGTCTTGAACACCTGGCCTCAGGTGATCCATCTGCCTCGGCCTCCCAAAGTGCTGGGATTACAGACATGAGCTGCTGTGCCTGGCCATTTTTTTTTTCTTTTTTTTTAAACAGCATTCAGTAACTGCTGAGGAAGGCAAAGGCCAAGTTACCGGGGCCCTCTGCAAAATCCACTTAAATTTGAGTCCTACATGGACCACTTTAGGGAACAGATTGTGTCATTAATCTAGTAAATTAGTTTTAGCTACCCATCCCCACCCAATTTCAGAGAAGAGTGAAGAGCCGTTATGTAAAAGGACAACTGATCAAACTGCATCTCCTCGTTCTGGTCTGTTAGCTCCCTCCAGAGTTTTCACATCTGGTGCAGCAGCTGCTGGGCCCTGAGGGAAGGAAGGGAGACTTGCTGGGAGGTGGGCAGGGAGCCCAGGGCTGTACACTATTTTTTCGATTCACTAATCAGCTACGGCCCCTCTGCACTGCATGGAGGTGCTGCTGTTTGGAAAAGCTAATTGGTTTTATTTTTCCATCTCTGGTTTTGGCATGATGTGAAACACCAAGGGGCTTAAAGAGCAAAGTGGCAAGTGTCTTTGAACTTCATCAGATATCTGAAGGCAGAACCAATTAAAAATCATGCTTTTCAGACCTCCCCAGCAGAATTTAAGGATGAAAGAGAAGGGGGCAAAAACCCTCTAAAGACAGAAAAGAGAAAGTGGAACGGCAGCATCGCTAACCCTGCTGGCAACGTCCATGTTCAAACACTGATGTGAAAATCCAAGAGCAATGAAGGTTGCTCAAAGGCCATCAGCTGAACCCAGGCTGTGGCTGGGCTTCTTAGTGCACGTGGGGCCCACCCACAGGAAGGTGCTTCAGCTGCCAAGTTGGGAGAATTCTAAAGGCTCAGTAAGTCCCACATTATCCAAACCACTGCTGTCTCCAGGAAGGGACACTGAACTCCAGCAACCCAAGACAACATGGACATGAAAGAGCACAGCTGCAGGCCCTTTTAGTCCTCAGCCTCTGAGGCCAAGAAGAGCGTCTGTCTGGTGTTGGTGCGACTTTAACAGGTCCCCTCTGGGACTCGCCAACCTCCTCCTCAAGAACAGTGGGCCTCAGACTCCGCCTTTGGCAAACAGCTTTATCTAGCTAGATTTTAACAATTCTTCAGTTTGTGTTATAGTTTATATGGCAAAATATAAACTTTATAAAGTTAAGTTTTAGAAAGTGATTTGAGGTTTTTAGCATGTTTGGATAAGTAAACAATCAATAATATTGAGATCTGGCTGGTCTAGCACGTCAATCTCCAGTTGCTAACCACTTTAATTGGGAGGAAATGAACTTTAGAAATGAACTGGACCTACTCAGTAAGCCTCAACCATGTATTTTTAATAAATTAGAAAGGTGGTAGCTGGGCATGGTGGCACACACCTATAATCCCAGCTACTCGGGAGGTTGAGGCAGGAGAATCACTTGAAGGTGAGTCACAGGAGGTGGCGGTTGCAGTGAGCTGAGATCATGCCATTGTACTCCAGCCTGGGCGACAAGGGCAAAACTCCATTTCAGAAAAGAGGCCGGGCGCGGTGGCTCACGCCTGTAATCCCAGCACTTTGGGAGGCCGAGGTGGGTGGATCACGAGGTCAGGAGATTGAGACCATCCTGGCTAATATGGTGAGACCCTGTCTCTACTAAAAATACAAAAAAATTAGCTGGGCGTGGTGGCGGGGGCCTGTAGTCCCAGCTACTCAGGAGG
>NW_012119543.1:247960-253997 GCF_000951035.1 Colobus angolensis palliatus
CAGAGCGAGACTCTGTCTCAAAAAAAAAAAAAAAGAAAAAGAGGCCAGGCATGGTGGCTCACGCCTGTAATCCCAACACTTTGGGAGGCCGAGGCCATCTCAAAAAAAACAAAAAACAAAAAAGAAAAAAACAACATGAAAGCAGGTGTTCGTTCTGGCTGTAATCCAACCACTTACAACTAGCTGGTGGTATGTAGGTTAAGAAATACTTAATGCCAGCCCAAGCTCCATGCACCCCAGCTGTGAGTCAGGCCACAATGGCCCCAAAACCAACAACCTCAACAACGTATGTGACGTTCCTGTCTTCTGATGATGGAGTACACGGTTGCTAAACTTGCATTTCTTTGAGGGCAGCTATCACAACCTCCAGTTGCTGACCATGTTATATAATGGAGAGGAAAGGACAGCACCTGGACACCAGGCGCCTCTGAGTGTGGCAGCCAACAGCGTCCAAGGAGAAACGTCCTCTCGTCTCCATGTAGAGGGACAGCGCCCTTCATTGCTGCCATTTCCTGGAAACCTGCTGTGTGCTCGGCACTTTCATTCAACCTTAGACTCGGGCTGAGCGTTAGACAGGTGCTGCTGCTGTCTCAGTTCCAGCTCTTGCCTGGGTCTACTGTCTCCAGTGTGAACACTAAGGAGACCCTTCTCTTCCATGTCAGGAGGGAGGTTGACAATTTACCTGGAAAATGAAGGAAGACCCATCATGTCTGTGTCCATATTTTACCCAGAGGCTCCTGGAACGTCCAGGAAGCGTTAGGAGCTGGGACAAGTCACCAGATCTAATCACGCATTTGTTCTCCTACTCCCAGGAAACCTGAAACCTTCCGACACCCTAACCAAAGGCTGGCTGTGGCCATTTTTATCATCTGTCGAGGGCAGCTGTTTAAAATACAAGCTCAGGCCAGGCGCGGTGGCTCACGCCTGTCATCCCAGCGCTTTGGGAGGCCGAGGCAGGCGGATCATGAGGTCAAGAGATCGAGACCAGCCTGGCCAACGTGGTGAAACCCCACCTCTACTAAAAATACAAAAATTAGCTGGGTGTGGTGGCGTGTGCCTGTAGTCCCAGCTACTTGGGAGGCCGAGGCAAGAGAATTGCTTGAACCTGGGAGGCGGAGGTTGCAGTGAGCCGAGATTGCGCCACTGCACTCCAGCCTGGGTGACTGAGCGAGACTCCGTCTCAAAAAAAAAAAAAAAAAATGTTGCTGCCAATGTTATATAATGGTCATAAAATATAGGCTCAACAAGGCCAGAGTTGGGACATGGTGCAAGATGTCAGTATGATATGATAGGAGATTTGTAATCCAATTTGGGGAAGTCTACAGTGGACCTACATTTCAATTTTTCAGTTTCAATAATAGGAAAAGTTTCTTCCTAAACACTAGAAATGAACTTGACCTACTCAGTGAGCCTCAACCATGTATTTTTACTAAATCAGAAAGGCAGAAACAGGCATTCTTTCTGGCTATGATCCAACTAGTCACAGCTAACAAAGGCTCACTTCCACCAGACCAGGGGCTGCCGTAGAATCTGCCCAGCTGGCCAATTTGATGGTTTCACTTCTAGAGGGATGCACGGGGCCATGCAGCATCCTCCTCTCCCTTTTGGCTGCTCTCTCTTTAGTAAGTTCACCTTCTGCTTGGAGTGGTGCCTGGCACCCTACAGGGATGTAGTGAGAGTTAAGAGAGAAACAGGAATTCCTATGAGGTGCTAAAGCCGGCATCCCTTGGGATACGCCAATGAGCCATTACATACTGGCCCAGTTTTTATGTTGGATGAGCTATCACAGGGCCCTGGAAATGGGTGTGACTACTGACTTCTTGAAACTGCAGCTTTCTCCCTTGAGTACTGGAGGTGGTCTTTCTGCCGAAACAATTAGGTTTAAGTCAAATACAAAAACAGCTGGGTCAGGTGACATAACATCTTCTGACTCCAAGGTTGAAACAATTTCTAGGAGCTAGCAGGGCCAGAATTCAAAGGACACAAGGTTCTAGTCCTTGAAGACTACAACTCTTACTGTTTGAGATGTTTATTTCTTCTTTTTAGGGTTAAACCCCAGCTCCATGTTTATTCCTGAAGTGTTTCCCCTCACCCCGGGAAGAAGCTTGTTGCTGTTTTTTGGTTCTCTTCCTCTGCCAGCAGATCTGCATGAGATGTGTTTCTTCAGTCTTTCCCATTTGTGAGACAAATCTCCATTACAGTCTCAACAAATACAACTGTCCCTTGTAGAGTAACCAAGCATAAGAGTGCTGCTTCTCTGCCCTGCCTCTGGCTGGTCGGAGTACTAGGAGTTCTTGGATTTCCGCTCTTTTCTGGCCCTGGAGGCCATGAGGCTGAAGAAGAGCCCAGGAGCCAGAGTTCGAAGATAAATGGCCAAGGAAGGCAGTAAGTCAGCCAGGATCACATCTTTCTTCTTCTTCCCCACAGCAGCAAGAACATCGTGGGCCACCTCCACAGGGCTTCGGCCCTGGGCTGTGGTGGTGTCCATAACTAAAATAAATAAAACAAAAGAAACACATGAACTAACTTGGAAGCAGAGGTCCCTCTTGAGGAGTGGAGCTGATGTGAGCCGTCAGGTCAGCCTGCTGCCTTTCCCACCGCAAAGCCGGTGGACCAGGAAGCCGGTGGTGTGCCACCACCCTTGATGATTCCATGCTCCAAGGAAAGGAGGAACCATTTTGCAGCTGGATGTGGGTCAGAAGGGGGAAGCAAGAATGGGGTGGGATGTGGAAACAAGGTAGACTGAGGATCCCAGTTAGGGCTTGGAACCAAAGTGAGTCTGTCTGCGTGGTGGTCCTGGTCCACAGCAAAGGCACAGAGTGAGCCCCTCACACTGCATCTGAAAAGCAGCTTCCTGACCTGGGAAACATGTGCCTGTTAGAACAACTAAAGACTAAGGGATGTTGTGCCACCTCATTTGTCTTGGGTAGTCTGGCTTCAGGGTGGCCAGACAGAGGTGGCTGGGGACTACTGACGCCCATATGCACAAGCTCACTGAGTCAGAAGCAGACACATGTCCCTGTTCTCGATGTCAAGTGTTAACTGGATGAGGAACAGGAAGAAATCCTTAGTTTGTTTTAGGCGTTAGAAGGGACAGCTGGAAGAGATTAGAAGGAGGTGTTAGGTTAACAGCAACTGATGTTCCTTCTACCCTAGTAATTTGACAATTTTGCCAGCAAAGTAGGACCAGCTGGCAGGCACACAGGAGAGGCCACTAGCACAGACCATGTGAAACCACTTTTTTTTTTTTTTAAAAAAGGGTTTCGCTCTGTTGCCCAGGCTGGAGTGCAGTGGCACAATCATGGCTTACTGCAGCCTTGACCTCCTGGGCTCAAGCAATCCTCCTGCCTGACTCAGCCTCCTGAGTAGCTGGACTACAGGCAGTGCCACCATGGTTGGCTAATTTCATATTTTTTGTGGAGGCAAGGTCTTGCACTATTGCCCAGACTGGTCTCAGACTCCTAGGCTGAAGTGATCCTCTTGACTTGACCTCCCGAAGTGTTGAGATTACAGGTGTGTGTGGGCCACAGTGCCTAGCCATATGAAACCACTATTAAGTTGTCCAGATTGCCTGAGCTCCCTCACCAATGTCTCTTCTCATTGTGTTTTTGTTAATGCAGAAAAGTAGGAAGTTTTGGATTACAGCTTATTTTTAAATGCCACAGAGAGAATTTTTTAAGTGGCATCTTCTAGGTTTAAACAGGTGTAAAGCTGTATGAAGCCCCATGCCTCTGTATAGTGTCTACTGTGGGAAAACAAGACTCGCTGTGTGTGAGAGCAGCTCTGCCAGGACATGGGCAGTCTTGGTTCAGGCCTGGCTGGGCTGGGTGCAGGACCATGAGGCCCCTGGCAGACATCACAGCACGAACCCCAAGAGATCACTTCAGGGAGGAGGAAATGGCAGGACAGCACTGGAGGAGTGAGCAGGCCCTGTTCCAAGCAAGGGGAGGCAGCCCCAGCTCCAAGGGCTCCAGTGATCACGGGCACACTGGTCTCTCTGCTTGGCCTGAGCCTGCATGCTGGGGTCGGCTGCTCTGCCCGTGAGTGGTGACTGCAGGTCAGCTCTGCACTGTCTCCAAATGAGACAAGATGAAGGTGCTGAGACTGCTGCACTCAGCCTCACCCTGAAGACTGGCCTGGAATCAGTCATTTCTCAAGCCTACGGGACAGAGACAGACCATCAAACACCCTACACTTGCCATGAGGTCAATTCACTCAATCCTGATGCTAATACTCCGTGGACTCAGGATCTGCGAACGGGTTAGTTGGGAGTCTGGTGGCATCCCAGCTTGGCAACTTCCTTTTAGCCCTTGAGTCCTGCCCACAGAGGTCCTGTTCTGAACGCTGCAGTGGTGGCGTTCACACTAAGGGTAGGCCATGGTGGGGTAAATGAAGATTATTCAATAGTCCATATCTAGAACCAGCACCTCAGTTTTTTCACTTTAGAAGTTCTATTCCAAATGAAAATGACCAAAAGAATCCCTGAGGTAAGAGCCGCATGTCTCACTGTGGCTGACCGACAGATTTTCATTGGAGAAAAGAGAAACCGGGCCTCACCTCCATACCTAGATCCATCCGCGGTGATGGCATTGACGGAGAGGTTGGTGTGGATGTAGCCGGGGCTGATGACGGTCACCTCAATTTCATACTGTTCCATCTCGGCACGCAGACAGTCAAAGAAAGCCTGGGTTGCGTGCTTGGAGGCTGCGTCTACACGTGTGGACGGAGAGGCAGGGGAGTGAGTGCTCCGGGGTGGGCATGGCCTGGTACCCAACTATTCACCACCATTCACGCTCTCTGTTTTCAAAACCTGGTTTTACTTGTGATCAGGTCTTGCTATGTTGCCTAGGCTGGACTCCAACTCCTGAGCTCATGTGATCCTCCCGCCTCAGCTGGGACTGCAGCTTGAAAACCTGGTTTTATAATTTAAGATTACAGTATTATACCAGTGTTCATTTCCTGACTTTGAGAAGTGTACTGTGCCCTTGTTCTTAGGAAGCATGCTGACATAGGAATAAACGAGCATCATGTCTCCAGTTTCCTTTCAAATGGTTCAGGAAAAAAATTATAAGCTATATATACATATAGTTTTATATATATTATAAACGGTATATATGCACATACACAGAGAGGGAGTATGATAAAGGAAATAAGGTAAAAAGGTTATTAGGGAATCTGCATGGGAGTGATTTGTACTGTTTCTGCAACTTTAAGCCTGAAGTTATTCCAAGTTAAAAAAAACAACAAAACTGAATGCCTACTGGGTAAAACATTCAAATAGTACATAAAAGGACAGAAAGTAAAAAAAAAAAAAAAAAAAAAAGACAGTCCTCCTGTCTTCCAAATTCCATTCCTAGAGATAATCAGTGCTAACAGTTTCCCAGGATTTTTGTCTAATTCTGTTTTGTTTTTTTAGGGAAGACATCTTCTCTGTCACCCAGGCTGGAGAAGAGCTGTGATCATAGGATTATAGCTCTTTGCAGCCTCCACCTCCTGGCCTCAAGCAAGTAGCTTTCTTCACCTGGTGGCAGGCTGGACAGCTCCCATGCCGGCCCCGCAGACCTGCCATGTAGCTCTGGCTGCCTAGTCCTCCCCAATGAGTTACCAGGTGACAGAATTGGCCCCATCAGTGGGCCTTCATGGGTGCAAAAAATTCAGGCCTGCCTTCTTATGTATCTCATTTTGACAAATATCCAGGCAGTGGCTTTTCATCTAGAAGAGCTACAGAGCTTACTCCACCTGCAAGAAACAGCTGTGTCTGCTCTCGAGCAAGAGCTTCACAACCCAGTAAAAGGTGCTCTGAATGGGAACACAGTGACCCTATAATGACATTCCTGGGAAACATACCAGTGTCTCCACAGTAAATCAGTTTCCTCCAATTCAGAATTGTAAATGTTTTAGCCTTAGGAAAGAAGGGGCATCCGTCAGCTAAGGAAACAGGAAGGGGGCCGGGCGCGGTGGCTCAAGCCTGTAATCCCAGCACTTTGGGAGGCCGAGACGGGTGGATCACGAGGTCAGGAGATCGAGACCATCCTGG
>NW_012119543.1:254181-260315 GCF_000951035.1 Colobus angolensis palliatus
GGAAACAGGAAGGGAGAAAACAAGGAAGTGTGGCAGCAAGTCACATGAGGCAGTTCAGTAGTGTCTGAGCTTGCTGCAGTGCCTGGCTGGGCCTGCTCCGTTGGTTTGGGGCACAGTTGCTGGGGGCTGGATGGGTTGGCTGTGGGTGGATGGAGAGGACTGCTCCTATCAGCCATGATTCCAAGAGTACAGCCCAGGCTTGGGGACAGGGGAGAGTGGGTTATCCTGTAAGTCCCCAAAATGGAAGGCTACACTCTGACAGCTGGTTCTCCCCAGAGCTCTCAGGCTGTGAGTTCTCAGCCAGGCTGTGCTGACCTCGCCACTGTCCACATCACTTACCCTGCCAGTGTGCGGCCCAGTACTAAGCACACTGCGTGGATCACGTGACTTGGTCTTCACTGTAGCAGTGTGAGAGACAGAATGCCATTCTCCCCATTTTACAGGTGAGAAGGCTGCTACTTATCCGGGTTAACCAACTTGCCCAAGAGGCACTCCATATTCAGCCTGGTCATTATAAAGCTGAATATGGAGACCAACCATTGTATGCCTTACTGCAGTCAACAGGCCAAACAGACAACAAAAATCAGTGGTATTATTATAAATCAAAGTAAAACTTGAAAATAATTTAGTATAAAGAACTCCAGCTGGGTGCAGTGCCTCACGCCTGTAATCCCAGCACTTTGGGAGGCTGAGGTGGGTGGATCACTTGAGGTCAGGAGTTTGAGATCAGCCTGGCCAACATGGTGAAACCCTGTCTCTACCAAAAATACAAAAGCTAGCCAGGTGTGGTGGCACGTGCCTATAATCCCAGCTACTCAGGAGGCTGAGGCAGGAGAATCGCTTGAACCCGGGAGGCGGAGGTTGCAGTGAGCCGAGATTGCACCACTGCATTCCAGCCTGGGCAACAAGAGCAAAACTCTATCTCAAAAACAAAACAAAACAAAACAAAACAAACAAACAAACAAACTCTTTACCCTGATTTACCTATTCTTAACATTTAAACTCATTTGCTTTATTAGTTATGATTCTATATATAATATTTTTTTTCCTGCACCATTTGAGAAGCCTTAGATGGTGTCCTATCCAAAGTTGAAAGAGAATATTAATAAACAGGGAAAGCCTGTATGTACAAGCATGTATGATGATTGTAAATCTCACTAATATGTAAGGAAACAGGATCAGAATAGTTAAGTAATGTGTCCAAGAGCCATACCAGAGCCAAAAGGTATAGCTGGCATCCAGATCTTGGAAGAAAGAATAAATTATGTTACACTCCCAGTTCACAGGTGGCCATATAGTGTCATGGAACTGGATGTTTGTGGCTGCCCTTGCAAAGTGCTGCAGCAGCTCAGATTTCCCTGCCTTTGCTGACCAGGCTGTGGCTGGGTCTAGCTTTTGGGTGGCTGAGAGGAGATGAGGCAGTATTTCCTTTCAGGAGGTGATGCAAAGAAAGGACAGTTTGTGAAATTATCTTACAACCCTTTTTATTGAAACCTTCCCATTGAGTGCCCCAAGATATAAATGTTTGAGAGTGTTCTACATAGCACACTGCTGCTAATGGTCAAAGACTGGGGGGAAAAAAAATCTTCCATTGTCCAGGAAAATGGCTAAATCAATTATGTCACATGCATTCAGTGGATTACTATATTGAAAGAATGAGGTAAATCCATACATGCTGATGTAGAAAGATACATTGTTAAGTGGGATTAACAAGCTACAAAGCAATATGAATAATGCCATCCCATTTTTGCATGTTTGAATTACACGTAGAAAAAATTGTGGAGGCATATGCCCCAAAGTGATGGCATGCTTATATCTGCGGGACAAGCTAATAATCATAACAGTAGGAGTGGCTAGCACATGCCTAGTGCTTAGTGCCTGGGGCAGCTCCAAGTACTGTGCTCACAGCAGTCCTCTGGGCTAAGACTAAGGCTGTCTCCATTTACACTTGAGGGCAGGGCACAGAGAAGTGGGGATACTTGCCCAAGGTCACACAGGGGACAAAAAGTAGAGTTGGGATTTGATCCCAGACATGTGGCTCTGGAGAACACATTCTAAAGTGCCTTTGCATTCTGGATAGTTTATTTCTACAGTGTCTAAATTCTAGATAGTAAATGTATTATTTTTATAATCAGGAAAAAACAATAAAGCAGAGCATTTTCTGGGAGAGAGCAGTACTCACATGCTGATCGAAAAGGAATGCTGATCTTGCCCTGGATGCTGCTGATGGCGACAATGTGGCCTTGCCTCCTCTTGATCATGGAGGGCAGGAGTGCTGAGGACAGAGGCAGAGGCTTAGACAAGCACCCTACTTCCAGTCATTGCATGTGATGCTGATGGAAGGCGACCTTGCTTTTGATATTTAGTCAGGGTAAGGGAGAATGGTGAAAACCCCTTAGGGTAGAGGACTGTGTTGGAACTCCTAGCCTCCTATGCCCAGCAGAGTGCCAGCAGGCTGGCAGGAGAGAGGAGAAAGGCAAGGAAACAGGGACGGAGGTCACTGCAAATGGTTAGCTCAGTTCCCTTTTCCTGCTGGAGCCTCTCCCCTGGACTGAAATCCATGGTGGGACATAAAAATATCCCCATCCTTAGGGGTTTGCAGATACCATGAAAAAGACATGTAGGTAATGCTGCACAAATGTGGCTGTCACTAAAGAGAACATCTTGATTGGAAGCTATAAAGCAAATACCCAAACTGTGACAATAACACCTAACACCCACTCCAGGGCAATAGAGAGGATGGAGATGGGGAATGTTTAGCTGAAAAGGATCCAAGTGAAGTAAAAAGAATGCCAACATATCACTTATCACCGCTCTTTTCTCAAGACTGTTACCTTTCGTTAGAGCAACTGGGCCAAAATAGTTTGTCTCCATGACCCTCTTGTCCACATCCACTGTGGTGTCCATGATGGTGCCACGGTAGCTGATCCCAGCATTGTTGACAAGTATGTCCACATAGCCAAAGCACTGCAGGATCTCAGCTGCTGCTGCAACTATGGCCCCAGGGTCTGTGAGGTCGAAGGTCACCAAGTAAGGCTTGTGTGTCTGCACCTGGTCAAATACAACAGACACCAAATTCACTTTCTGAGTGGCAGGCCATCCGAGCTATGTGTCCCACAGATCACTTAGGCTCAAAACAATAACGTAACTTTATACTTTAAGGAACTAGAAAAAGAATAGCAAACTAAACCCAAAACCAGCAGAGGAAGGAAATATTATAGTAAAGATTAGAACAGAGACAAACAAACAGAATACAGAAAAACAATAAAAATCAATGAAACCAAAAGTTGGTTCTTTGAAAAGATCAACGAAGTTCAGAAAGCATTAACTAGAATGACAAGGAAAAGTCAGAAGACACAAATAACTAAAATCAGAAATGAAAGTGGGACCACCAATTTTACAGAAATGACAACAGATGATAAAAAAGATTATAAAGATTATAAAAAATGATATAAAAGAATATTATGAACAATTATTTGCCGACAAGTTAGAAAAACTAGAATAAATGGATAAATTCCTTAAAAAACACAAATTACCTAAACTGACTCAACAAGAAATAAAAAATCTCAGGAGACTTATAACAGATAAAGAGATTGGATCAGCAATCAAAAACCTCCCAACAAAGAAAAGTCCTGGACCGGATGGCTTCACTGGTGAATTCTGCCAAACATTGAAAGGAGAATTAACACCAGTTCTTCTCGTACTCTTATAGAAAACTGAACAGGAGAAAACACTTCCTAATTCAGTCTGAGGCCAACATTACTTTGATACTACAGCCAGATTAAAGATACCACAAGAAAATTATAGAGCAATATCTCTTATGAATATAGATGCAAAAATCTTCAACAAAATACCAGCAAATTGAATTTAACAGCATATTAAAAGGATTATTCACCATGACCAAGTGGGATTTATCCTAGGAATTCAAGCAAGATTGGTTCAACATAGGAAAATCAATCATGGCCAGGTACAGTGGCTCATGCCTGTAATCCCCAGCACTTTGGATGGCTGAGGAGGGAGGCTCACTTGAGCCCAGGAGTTCGAGGCCAGCCTGGGCAACATGGCAAGACCCTGTCTCTTTAAATTAAAAAAAAGAAAATTGGCCTGGGGTGGTGGCTCATGCCTATAATCCTAGCACTTTGGGAGGCCGAGGCGGGTGGACCACCTAAGGTCGGGAGTTCGAGACCAGCCTGACCAACATGGAGAAACTCCGTCTCTACTAAAAATACAAAATTAGCCTAGTGTGGTGGCACATGCCTGTAATCCCAACTACTTGGGAGGCTGAGGCAGGAGAATCGCTTGAACCTGGGAGGCGGAGGTTGTGGTGAGCTGAGATCGTGCCATTGCACTCCAGCCTGGGCAACAAGAGCAAAAACTCCTTCTCAATAAAAGAGAGAAAAAAAAGAAAATTGAACGTTATACCACATTAATAGAATGAAGGAAAAAACCCCACCTGATCATCTCAATTGATGCAGAAAAGAGATCTGACAAAATTTAACACCCTTTCATGGTAAACATACTCAATAAACTAGGAATACACCAGAAATTCCTCAATACAGCAAAGGGTGTTTGTGAAAACCCCACAGATAACATACTCAGTGGAAAAAAATGGAAAGCCTTCCTCTAAGATCAGGAACAAGACAGGATGCCTGCTTTTGCAATAGCTACTCAACACTGTACTGGAAGTGCTAACCAGAACAATTAGACAGGAAAAAAATGACCCAATTTGGAAAGGAAAAAGTAAAACTATCTCTGTTTGCAGATGGCATGATTCTATATATAGGAAATTCCAATACATCCACAAAAAGCTACTAAGAGTTAATTAACAAATTGAGCAAAGTGGCAAGGTACAAGAGCAACATCCAAAAATCAGCTGTGTTTCTATATACAAACAATGAATAATCTGAAAAGGGAATCAGGAAAGCAATTCTATTTACAATAGCAGTTTAAAAAATTAAATATGCTATGGTTTGAATGTGTCTCCCAAAACCCATGTGTTAGAAACTTAATCCCCAATGCAACAGTGTTGAGAGCTGGGAACTTCATGAATGGATTAATGCTGTTATTGTGGGAGCTTGCTTCTCAAAGGATAAATTCAGCCCTTTTCCCTCTTTCTCGTCCACGTGATGCCTTCCTACATGTTATGACGTGGCAAGAAGGCCCCTGCCAGACACCAGACCCTTGCCAGATGCCGGCTCCTCAAACTTGGATTTCTCTGCCTCCAGACTTTGAAAACTAGATTTCTTTAAAAATTACTCAGTCTAGCTAGGCACAGTGGCTCATGCCTATAATCCTGGCACTTTGGGAGGGCAAAGTGGGCAGATCAGTTGAGGCCTGGAGTTCGAGACCAGCCTGGGTAACATAGCAGGACCCTGTCCCTACAAAAAATGAAAAAATTAACCCTGTACAGTGGCGTGTGCCTGTAGTCCCAGCTACTCAGGAGGCTGAGGCAGAGGATTGCTTGAGTCTGGGATTTTCAGGCTGCAGTGAGCCATGATTGCACTAGTGAACTCTAGCCTAGCCTAGAAGACAGAGCAAGACTATGTCTCTAAAAATAATAATAAAATAAAAATAAAAATCACCCAGTCTCTGCTATTATTACAGCAACATAAAACAGACTAAGATAAACACTTGGCAATAATCTAAGGAGGTGAAAGACTGTACACTAAAGACTGTAAAACACTGCTGACAGAAATTAAAGAAGACATAAGTTCACAGAAAGACATCCTACATTCATGGATTGGAAGACCATGTTGTTAATGTGAGAGTACTACCCAAAGTGATCAATAGACTCGATGTTATTCCTATCAAAATCCCACTGGCAGTTTTTGCAGAAATAGAAAAAAAAATCCTAAAATTCATATGGGATTACAATGGGTTCTGAATAGCCAAAACACTCCTGAAAAAGGACAGTTGGAGGACTTACACTTCCTCAATCCAAAACTTGTACAAAGCTACAGCAATTAAAACAGTATGGGTCCTTCCCCTCCACCTCCCCTTTGTCTCCCCCTTCCTACCTTCATGCTCCATCCCTCCCCCTAAGGGGGAGAAAAACCCGTATGGGGCCAGGCGCGGTGGCTCAAGCCTGTAATCCCAGCACTTTGGGAGGCCGAGACGGGCGGATCACAAGGTCA
>NW_012119543.1:260530-262792 GCF_000951035.1 Colobus angolensis palliatus
ACATAAGACAGACATACAGACTGACTGAATAGAACAAGGAACCGAGAAATATACACTTCAAATATGTAATCAATTGATTTTTGTAAGGATGCCCATTCAATGAGGAAAGACAGTCTTCAACAAATGGTGCTGGGAAAAGTAGATAACCACATGCAAAAGAATGAAATTGGACTCTTATCTAATACCATTTATAAAAATTAACTCAAATGGATCAGTCACCTAAATGTGAGATTTAAAACTATAAAACTTGGCTGGGCACGGTGGCTCATGCCTGCAATCTTAGCACTGTGGGAGGGTGAGGCAGGCGGATTATGAGGTCAAGAGATTGAGACCATCCTGGCCAACATGGTGAAACCCCATCTCTACTAAAAATACAAAAATTAGCTGGGTGTGGTGGTGCACGCCTGTAGTCCCAGCTATTTGGGAGGCTGAGGCAAGAGAATCACTTGAACCCAGGGGGTGGAGATTGCAGTGAGCTAAGATTGGGACATTGCACTCCAGCCTGGGTGACAGAGCGAGACTCTGTCTCCAAAAAACCTTTTAAAGTTATCACCATCCCCTACTCCCACCCAATGAGTAGAGCTTAGCCAGGTAAAAGGGAAGGGAGAAAAGAGAACTTCCTAAACTCATAGTGCTAGCCAGTAGGGGCATCAGGATGTAAACCACTGGACAGTTCTCCCTCCCCATACAGCGGACCCGATTCGCTATGGAGCCCTGCTGCCTTCCCTGGGACAGTGTGACACATGGCTGTCCAGTAACTCAGCAGTCCAGGAGTGGGCCTCTATCTCCTCAGTGCCTACAGAAGATGGCCTACACTCCTTCCCCATGGAAAGCATGCCCGTGGCTCACCTTGGTGGCATGAGAAGCGGTGAGTTCTCTGAAGAGCTCTTCGAGGGCCCCACCATTCCGGCCACAGAGCACCAGCTTAGCACCAGCAGCATAGAAGACTTTTGCACATTCTAAGGGAAGAGAAAAGAGCCCTGACAGCCATTCTTCCCCAGTGCCATTCAGTTTAAATTCACCCAGTGTTGCTGTTTGCTGCTTCACACCCTTGACATGTCTGTGTCGGCCCCTGCTTGTGGTCCAGCATGAAGCTGGGAGCTAGGGTTCAATGCAGGGCTCATACCCAGCGCTACACACATCCACAGGGCAAAAAGAAAGGCAGGCCAAGGTGGACAGATGTGTTAAGGATTGTGCTCAGAACGCCCCATGATACTTCTGTTCACCTGGATCAGCTGTGAGCATCACCTATCTTCACAGCTGAGGGAGCTCAGCAAGGTCACTCAGGCAGAGGCTTGTCCTGATTGACAAGGACAGTCAGGGCCAGCTATTATGGTGCTGTGCCCTGCCAAGGCTGTGTGGTGGCACTACCCAGGCACAGCTCTCCTGGAACTACTCACACAGTCCTGTAGAAAAGCTGGGGCAGAGGACCGAGGCCCTTCCCAGGTCTGATGGGCTGTTTCCGAGGGAGTGCTTGAGGCAGAGGGAGCAGAGTGCCTGAGGGGCCACAGGCAGATGGAGCTGGGACAGAAGGTGGAGGGTCTAATAGCCTCACTGGCTGGGGAGGGGTCAAGGCAGTGCACGCAATTACCTGCCACACGCAGGACTATTAAGGATGCCTGCCTTTGAAAAGGCTCAGTCCTGCTGGGCAGGAGGGCGTGGGGACACTGGAGGAAAGCAGACTCCACCAAGCCCGCTGCACTATTTCAGGTGACAACCTGTGAGGACTTCAACTAAGACCACAGCAGGGACAGTCCAAAGCTAGTCAGACACATGGTCTATATTCTTTTGGTGGCAAGAAACAGAAACTAAACTCACACTGGGGCAAAGCAAAAAGAGAATTTGCCAGAGGGATTGTGGGGAAGTTCAAGAATGGAGAGGAAAGCCAGATGGCCGAAACCTAGGAAGGACCCAAGCGCTGGCTGCCGGGTGCTCTCACACGTGGGCAGGCCCCAGAGCTCACATGCACGGTTTTGTCTTGTCTCTTCCCAGCTCCGATCAAATCCCAGGGAAGGCCATGATCAGCCTTGAGTGGGGGGCCCAGCAAGGGTCTCAGGTAATTCTCCTGTGGCTAAGCAGGAGGGCCTGACAAAAAATCCCCTGGACACAGGAGGGTAAACCATCAGAACTGGGGGTGGAGGACTAGTCTGTGGGGAGTCAGAAAGGAAATGGAGTGATGGCAGGAGAGGAGGCAGAGAGTGGTGTCCTTGCTTCTTGCTTACCCTCCTCTGCAACATATCCTTTTTTTTTTTTTTTTTTTTT